>NC_057863.1:272901160-273264910 GCF_019393635.1 Dromiciops gliroides | reverse complement strand
TACAAATTAAATTTTACTGGAAAGGGGGTACAGTCTTTGTCCCTGTGGTTCTTTCACCACCTTGGCTGGTTGTAGGTAAACAATTTTAAGAACGATGCTACTTGCAGTAGATCCTTGAGGAGGAAGAGGGTAGAAAGGAATGAGAGTGCCAATTAAAAAAAATTAATTCTACTATAATTATTTGTCATCTCAGATAAGATTTTGAATTCTCTCTAGGTAATAAAACTTTTTTCAAAGCCTCAGTGTAAGAAAGTGTGGGACAATGGAAAGAGCACTGGACTTAACTAGACTTCTCTTGAGTTTCAGCTCTGAATCTGCCATTAAATTAGCTGTGACCATGACCTTTTCTCAACCTCAGTTTTCTCACCTGTAAAATGAGGGAATTGAATTAGATGGCCTCTAATGTCCCTTCCAGCTCTTATAGTCTGTGATTTACAAAATGGGGGCTAAGGATATTTGTACTACTTATGTCATAGGGCTGCTGCTGGTATCAAGCTTTTTAAACTTCAGAAGTAAAGCATAATTAATCTGGAGACAGTCATTCTTTGCTAAGCAGAGGTAGAGCAAAAGTTCTGACAATTTGTCTTCACCGAACTGAAGTGCTGTCTCTACATTCAAATGTAAGTTATTATAATACTGATTATTTATTTCAGTTCATGTTCACCACTTGGATAACCCAGTCAATGAAAATTATACATTGCAATACTTCTAAACAATATTCTACATGTAATAAATAAATTTTGAATTTGATTTTGAATAAAATCTTAATAGCAACTTGTATTTGTATGACACTTTTGCAATGCTTTTCATATACATTATATTATATTGGTACAATTATGCTCTGGAAAGACTACTGGATTAAAAGTCCAAGGATCTGAGTATGATCCCAAACTCACCTATTTACTACTTTTGTAACCTTGGAAAAAACTTACTGGAACTCATTTACTTATATGTAAAACAAGTAGGTTGTCCCCAACAGATAAAAGGACAAAGCATATGAAAATGCACGTTTCATTGTTTTCTCTTTAAAATTCTGAACTTCGGGGAAGCTAGGTGGCAAAGTGGATAAAGCACTGACCCTGGATTCAGGAGGACCTGAGTTCAAAGCTGGCCTCAGATACTTGACACTTACTAGCTGTGTGACCCTGGGTAAGTCACTTAACCCTCATTGCCCCACAAAAAAAATTCTGAACTTTATAAACACCAAATAAAAGGAGTATTTCCATATGCAGAGTGGAACTTGGTGGGGGGAGGAGTGGGTTGTACATGAGACTGTAAATTCCTAGAATGTACATTTTACTTTTCTTTGAAAGTAATAATAAATCCAATATATAACTTTTAAAGCTATTCTGATCATTTTGATCAATTAGCACAGTGCCTGGTACGTGGGTTCTTAATAATATTAAAGACTAGATGTTTCACAAACCCTTGTTCTATACCTCACCCCAATCCCCACCTTGTTGTGATTCCTTCTGGTCTTCCTCTGAACAAGTGATTTTCAAAGTAAGAAATCCAAACTGTCAAAAGTCATATAAAGAAATTTCCCAAATCACTAATGATTAAAGAAACGTACATTCAAGCAACCCAAAGTTTCTATCTTACACCTATTAGATTACCAAAGATGACAAAAAAACGAAAATGGCAACTTTTGTGTGTGTGGGGGTCAGGACCTTGAATTGTTAGTGGAGCTGTTAAATGGTTCAACCCTTCTGGAAAACAATTTGTAACTATGTCCCCAAAGTCACTAAACTATGCATAGCTAGCAATACCACCAATAGGCCTATGCCCTGAGGAGTTCAAAGAAGAAGAAAAGGAATAATACATAGAAAAATATTTATAACAGTTCTTTTTGTAATGGCAAAGGATCAGAAACTAAGAGGGTACCCCATCAGTTGGATAATGACTGAATAAATTATGATATGTTAATGTAACAGAATATTATTCTCCTGTAAGAAATAACAAAAGGAATAGTTTTAGAGAAAGTAGGAAGATCTATATGAAGTTGTATAGAGCAAAGTGTATAGAACCAAGAGTAAAATGCTATAATGACTGTAACATTATAAAGAAAAATAACATTGGAAAGTTTAAAAACTCTGATTTAAGCAATGATCAACCAGCTCTCCAGAAGACCCATGATGAATCTTGTTTTCCTGCATCTTCCTAGATAGGTTATAGAGTAGAGGTGTAGAATGAGACATGTATTTTCAGATATGGCCATGCTGGGATTGAAACCAATGTCTACTATACCATCCCTACAGGTTTTCTGAGTATTGTTTATGACCATTATCACAGCTAGTCATTACTAAGGAAAAAGTAGCTTACCAGTCAAGGAGTCTACATGTCTTAGGATAAGCAATGAGTCACCATTAAGATTTAGCACTACATGCCCAGTCTACTTCAGATATTTGTCTAGCTTCTTTTCTGACACAAACACAAGGTGGAATCTACCCACTTCCTGGTTCTTGGAAAGAAATAAACCTAGCCAGTCATGCCCAGGGGACATAACCTAATTTCAGTATAGGACATGAGGGGGAAATGTCCTTTAAAAAACTCAGTGTCAAAGGATCATAGAATTGGAAATTGTAAAATACCTTTAAAATCACATGCTTCTTCATTTTTTGGTTGGGGAAATTGAAGTTGCCCAAGACCACATAGGTATTGTAGGCATAGTAGGGATAAACATTGGTCTTCTGACTTTAAATCCAATGCCCTCTTCACTATATCTCATTAAAGAAGCCTAATACTAAAACAATTCATAGTTTAATTTTTAAATTTCAGCTAAATTTAGTTTAAACCTATAATGTTTATGGCACATGGACATTAATGATCAAGTGCATTATGATAATCAATTTGAGTTAAAAACTTCCTGTTGATAAAAGTGTCTTTGTAGGAATACTCCCTTACTATATGATACCAAAGCATAATACATCTCTACTTCTGAAACAATTCTAGCTAAATAGAGTGTGGGAAAAAATCCAATGGCTTTGTTTTGAATGTTCTTCAATTCCCATATTTGCTTAAGCTCCTTTGCCAAAAGCTACAAACTTGTTTGTTTTATGTAGATTTCTGCGTGTTGCTCCTAAATGAGACAGCTATATTAATGTTTTATTATGATTGTAAAATTTGGAACATCCAGAATCAGAGTCCCAAATTAACTATAATATTTTTGTGCTTAAATTTTGGGGAAAAATAGGTAAGTGGAAAAGAATATGTGACCTGGAGTAAGTCTATTCAACTTAACAAGATAAAGGAAGGGACCATATTTTGAAACATTCATTAATATCTCATATAGGTCTTTGATCAATCACAGTACCTCCAGTAGAGTGAAGAGTACCCTCAAAAATCCATTGAAGACAATGATCTAAGACAATCCCAAAGGACTAATGATAAAGCAAACTATCCACCTCCAAAGAAAGAATTGATGTTGATTGTACATCTATTGAAACATGCTATTTTTCACTTTTCTTTCATTTTTTCTTTTATTCAATTGTTCTTATACAAAATGACTAATATGGTAATGTTTTACATAATTGCACATGTATAACCTAAATCTGATTATTTACTGCATCAGGAACCAAACTTATGGCCCGGTAAGAGGGCTGAATGGCTGGCCAGGGGGGAAAATACAGGGGTATATGCATGACCTAAGGAGGAATTCGGCTATTCCACCCCAGCAGAGAGCCAGGAAGAAAACTTGAGCAGCAGGAGGCCCAGGTAGGGGAGGGGCACAGGCTTCTTGCAAGCTAAGAACCACAGCACACAAAGTTTTGTTGGCTGGTTAATTAGCAAGTTGGCTTGAGGTTATCTTTGGACCAGAGAACAGGCCAAGTGAGAGAAAAACCTACCCTCCCTCAAAACGAAACACCTGAGACCCTCTGAAGCTTAGGACAGTGTAATTTGGAAGGAGAGCACCAATGCAAGAGGGAGTAAAAAGCCAAGTATATGATGGCAAGATGAGCAGTAAAAGAAAGTTGAGAATTATAGAAAGTTTCTTTAGTGACTAGGAAGATTGAGGTGCAACCTCAGAAGAGGATAGCAACCTCATGGCCCCTACATCCAAAGTTTCCAAGAAAAATATCAATTGGTCTCACACCATAGAAGTGCTCAAAAGGGACTTTGAAGAGAAAGTAGGAGAGATAGAAGGAAGATTTAGAGAGGTGGAGGAAAGAATGGAAAGAGGAATGAAAATGATGCAAGAGAGTCATGAGAAAAAAGTCAACAGCTTGAAAAGCCAAATGGAAAAGGAGATACAAAAGCTCTCTGATGAAAATAATTGCCTAAGAATTAGGACTGAACAAATGAAAGCTAGTGACTTTATGAGAAATCAAGACACAGTAAAGCAAATCCAAATGAATAAAAAAATAGAGGGAAATGTGAAATACCTTCTAGGAAAAACTTCTGACCTGGAAAATAGATACAGGAGAGATCATTTGAAAATTATTGGTCTACCTGAAAACCACAATCACAATAAGAGCTTAAACATCATCTTTCAAGAGATTGTCAGGGAAAATAACCCTGATATTGTAGAAGCAGAGGGTAAAATAGAAATTTAAAGAATCCACTGATCACCTCCTGAAAGAGATCCCAAAAGGAAAACTCCCAGGAATATTAGGGGTTAGCATTAGGGTTAGGGTTAGGGTTAGCATTAGGGATAGCATTCCCAAGCTCCCAGGTCAAGGAGAAAATATTGCAAGCAGCCAGAAAGAAGCAATTCAAATACTGTGGAGCCACTGTAAGGATAGCACAGGATCTAGCAGCTTCTACATTAAAAGATCTGAGGGCATGGAATATTATATTCTGCAGGGCAAATGAATTGGGTTTACAACAAAAAATCACCTACCCAGCAAAACTGTGTATAATCTTTCAGGGAAAAAACTGGGACTTCAATGAAAAAGAGGGCTTTCAGGTATTCATGATGAAAAGACCTGAACTGAATAGAAAATTTGAGTTTTAAATACAGGACCCTAGAGAAGCATAAAAAGGTAAACAGGAAAAAGAAATCATGAAGGATGTCAAAAGATTAAACTGTTTACATTCCTACATGGGAAGATAATACTTCTAACTCATAAGAACTTTCTCAGTATTAGGGCAGTTGAAAGGAATATACTTAGAGAACAAAGGTCTGAATTGAATATGAAGTGATAATATCTGTAAATCATTTATTTTTGTTTATCTTTGTTCTTTGTGGGGTAAGCAGGGTGGGGTGTCTTATGTCTGGGGCCAGATTTGGGCTCGGAGCCTCTCCAGGGCTGGTGATTTGTCTACTGTGCCACCTAGCTAACCCATGATGACATCTCTAAAATAGGTTTGAGGGGTAGGAGGAATGTACTGGAGGAGGGGGAAGGGGAGAGGTGCACTGGGGAGAGGTAGCTAACATGAAGGAAACAAGAAAAAAGCTTATGGAGGGGAGAGGAAGAGGGGGAAGGAGTGTGGAAGTGAGTGAATCTTACTATCATCAGAATTAGCTCAATGAGGGAATAACATACATACTCAAGTGTGTATAGTAATATATTTTTCCCTGAGGGAAAGGGGGAGGGGAAGGAGATGGGGAGTGGGGAGAAGAGAGGAAGGAAGGGCAGATTGGGGGAGGGAGCAGTAAAAAGCAAAACACTCTCAAGGAAGGTGAAGATGTTTTGCATAACTGCATATGTATGACCTATATTGAATTGCTTGATTTCATAGGGAGGGTTGAGGAGGGAGGGAGGAAGAAAATTTAGGACACAGAATTAACTCAAAGACCTTAATCTCATCAGAGTTGGATCAAGGAGGGAATAACATACACAACCAATTGGGAGGAATAATCTATTTAACCTTACAGGAAAGTAGGAGGGGGAGAGGATAAGAAGGGAAGGGTGAAAGAAGGGAGGGCAGAGCAGGGGAGGGGGCAGTCAGAAGCAAAACACTACTGAGGAGGAATAGGGTAAAAGAAGATAGAAAAGAGAGTAAATATCATGGGAAGGGAATAGGATGGAGGGAAATAGTTATGATGATTGACTATAATGGCAAAATGTATGGTACCTACTTTGCTGGGCTATTGTGAAGAAAATTCTTTGTCAAGTTTAAGGTGCTATATAAAGGTTATGATGAACAGGATGCTATCAGAAAAAAACTGGAAAGACCTGCATGAATTGAAGTAGAGTGAAATGTACTCTATACAAAAGAACAGCAGTAGCGTAAGATGATCTGCTGGGAATCATGTGGTTATTTTCAGCAAGGCAATGATCCAATATAACTCTGAAGTACTTATGAAAATTGCAATCCATCTACAGAGAAAGAACTGATGGTATCTGAAAACAGATTGAAGCAAGTTTTTTGATAGTTCCTTAATCTGAAGTTTTGTTTTTGTCTGTTTTCTTTTACAACCTGGCTAATGTGGAGATGTTTTTCATCACTATTCATGTTTAACTTATATTGAATCGCTTGAGTTCTTGGAGTTGAGGGGATGGGAAGGGAGGGAGGAAGAGAAGTTGGTACACAAAGTTTTAAAAAAATCGATGTCAAAAATTTACATGTAATTTGGAAAATAAAATTCTAAATAGAAAAATGTCCATTGAAGATAATTAATTGGGTCATAGTATTTTAGAATTATTTGATTGAATCCAGGCTATTGTAAAGTGTTGTAAAGGTAATGAATCTTCCCCCACTCAAGGGCTCTCTCACTCAACTCACATCACTAGTGGCAAAGTTGGGCTTCTAGAGGATGTCCTTTACTATAATTCTAGGGGGAGTCCTTTGACTGGCTGTCCTCCTAAACTATTCTCCTCAATCAAGAGACTCAGTTCTTAATAAATGCAAATATTATAACAAAAACAGAAGTTACATGGAATTTCTCCCCATTAACAGGGGCACACTCTCCCACAAATCCTCCCTGAGTCCAGGAGGTAGAAAGAGAGGTCATGAATTTATTGTCATAGTGAAGGAGCCATACGTGGCCAAAGCAAGTCAGAACCCTGGAATTTCCACTCCTTGTTGTCCTTTCTCTCTCCAGAGGGTCCTAATGAAGTCTGCTACATGTTGTTCTGGTGTTCAGCTGTGCTGATTCCTTTGAAGGGCATAGTGTCTTAGCTGTGCTTATTCCTCTTACAGGTGTAGTGTCTCAGTTGGGTGGGCCAATATACTGCTAAGCTGTACTGCACTGGGCTGGGTTGTTTAAGGATTGGAAGAAACTTCTCTGCAATTTCTCAGAACCTTAGCTCTGTGACTGTTACCTCAAAGCAGGTGATTAAAGAAGGCATGCTTCTCCTTTGACAAATCTTCAGGTCTCCAAAGCCCCTTTGCTTCCAAGTCACTCAATGTGACTTTAAATTTAAGCAATTTAAATTGTAGCTTAAATTGAAGATTAAGGATGAATGTAACAAAATTATAAAGATCAAGCATGACTTGAATGAAGAGATATGAGAAGACACCCCCAATTCTACCCTTTTGTGGAGGAGGGAAGTCCACTAGTGTTACATAGTTACAAACTTTTTCAAGGTATCAATGAATTGTGCTGATTCTTTTTCTTTTAAAAAAATACTATTTGTTGTATGGAACGCCTCTCTGGGAGGGGGGAAGGAGAGGGAGAGAAACTGGGATAACTCTAATGATGTAAAAAACCAGAAGTATCAATGAAAATTTATTTATTATTTTAAAATAGCTTAAGGAAATTAGATCAATTCAGTTATTTTCACTTCCCAAGATTCTTGGGTATCATACATAAATGAGTGGCTAGGGACCACTGCGCAAATGCAATCTACTTCCTCAAGGCACATTCATTGTCAGGATAGTGGCTTCATATACAAATAAGATATTCATACCTTTGACCCCTTTTAGGGTGGACAATATCTATTTTGCACTGAAGTCAATTTTGTTTTTCAATGACTATCTTTTAGCCAAAGCAAACCTTCAAGTTTTGCTCTCACCCTAGTATACATATCCTTCCTTACTCCCCCTTACAAAGATATGAGTGCCATTTAAAAAAAAAATTTTTGCAGGGCAATGAGGGTTAAGTGAATTGCCCAGGGTCATACAGCTAGTAAGTGTCAAGTGTCTGAGACTGGATTTGAACTCAGGTACTCCTGAATCCAGGGCCAGTGCTTTATCCACTGCACCACCTAGCTGCCTCATGAGTGCCATTTTTTAAAAATTCAGGCCTATAAAAGTGGAAAGATCTACAAGAAATGGAGAGGGAGCTGAGAATGGCCAGAGGCCAAAGACCTATTCAGTTTACTTCAGACCTCTTTAGAGGCTTATTCAGTTCTCCCTTCCTTCCCTCTGAAAAGGAACCTCTCATTATCAGAGATGCTAATTATGGATAAATAACAGTAGGATCTTTCTGAACCAAGGATGTAAGCCATAGGAAGAGGAACCAAACAGAGGAGGGAATCACTGGCTCTGAGAGATGGTTAAAGCTAGAGGAAATGGTTTAAAATTGTAAGAATTCATAGACCCAGGTTTCTGAAAAAAAATGAAGAGTTCCATTGGAGTTACTGAATCTATCCCCTTTCAGAGAAAAGAGTAGCAACCATGTGTTCCCCACAAATGGAAGAGTAGCAGAGGACAGAGCTATAGTTGCAGTAGTAACCCAATCTTTTCCTCTCCTTCTACTATAACATGAGTTGTATGGAGCAAGGGTAGCTTTTCCCTGCCTACTTCCTGTACATCATGTGGGAGCTCTGCAACACTGGTTTCTGGACATGTATGATTCATCCGTAAAAATGTCCATAAAATTGGTTGGCTTGAGGCCACGTTTGAATCATCACTGAGAGTGTCCTAATTGGCTGCAGAGCAGGAATAGCCGATGACTCAGGGGTTCTTTGAAAAGAAATGCCAGACTCTGGCTGGGATATTTTAGCTACTGCTCACCAGACGACAAGGGGTTACTCCAGTAGGGGGTACTATTCTTTTCTATCCTGGTGTCTTGGTGGTCCCACTAATATGGTAACAAGTGCTATAGGGCATGGGGCAGCTAGGTGGTGCAGTGGAAATAGCACTGGCCCTGAATTCATGAGGACCTGAGTTAAAATCCAGCCTCAGTCACTTGACACTTACTAGCTGTGTGACCCCGGGCAAGTCAGTTAACCCTCATTGCCCTGCCAAAAAAAAAAAACAACAAAAAAAACTTTTTTAAAGTGCTAGAAGGGGGCAACCAGGTGGCACAGTGGATAGAACACTGGCCCTGGATTCAGGAGGACCTGAGTTCAAATCCGGCCTCAGACACTTAACACTTACTAGCTATGTGATCCTGGGCAAGTCACTTAATCCCAATTGCCTCACACCCAAAATAAATAAATAAACAAACAAACAAACAAACAAACAAACAAATAAATAAATAAAATAAAAGTGCTAGAAGGCCTAAAAGGGTGAGCTTGCTCCTGAGTCCTTAGATACCTTTGACTTTATTTTATACCTCCTTTCTTTGAACAATGATAACTAGCATTTATGTAGTGCTTTAAGGTTTGCAAAGAGTTTTAGATATACTATCTCATTTGAAGGTTACAACAACCATGCAAGGTAGTTATTCTCATTTTACAGATGATGAGACTGAAAATGGGTAAGATTAAGTGTCACAAGGCAAGTAAGAAAGAAAGGATTTGGGGACCAGAGAACAGGCCAGGGGAGAGAAAAACCTGCCCTCCCTCAAACAGAAACACCTGGGACCCTCTGAAGCCTGGAACAGTAGTGTAGCTTGGAAATAGCTTCCCCGCCCCCCCCACAGTAGAGAGTTAAAAGTCAAGTAAAAGACAGCAAGATGAGCAAGCAAAGAAAGTTAAGAACTATAGAAAGTTTCTTCAGTGACAAGGAAGATCAGAAGAGGCTAACAACCTCAGGGCCCCTACATCCAAAGCTTCCAAGAAAAATATGAATTGGTCTCAGGCCATGGAAGCACTCAAAAGGGACTTTGAAGAGAAAGTAGGAGAGATAGAAGGAAGATTTAGAGAGGTGGAGGAAAGAATGGAAAGAAAAATGAGAGCAATGCAGGAGATTCATGAGAAAAAAGTCAATAGCTTGAAAAGCCAAATGGAACAGGAGATACAAAAGTTCTTCGAAGAAGATTGCCTAGGAATTAGGATTGAACAAATGGAAGCTAGTGACTTTATGAAAAATCAAGACACAGTAAAGCAAATCCAAATAGAGGGGAATATGAAATATCTCCTTGGAAAAACAGCTAACCTGGAAAATAGATCTAGAAGAGATAATTTAAAAAGCATTGGACTACCTGAAAACCATGACCAAAATAAGAGCTTAGACATCATCTTTCAAGAGATTGTCAGGGAAAATCGCCCTGATATTTTAGAAGCAGAAGGTAAAATAGAAATTTAAAGAATCCACTGATCACCTCCTGAAAGAGATATCAAAAAAAATATTATAAATATTATAACCAAATTCTAAAATTCCCAGGTCAAGGAGAAAATATTGCAAACAGATAGAAAAAGGAAATTCAAACACTGTGGAGGTACAATAAGGATTAAAACAAGATCTAGCAGCATCTACATTAAAGGATAAGAGGGCATGGAATATGATATTCCAGAGAGCAAAGGAACTGGGACTATAGCCAAGAATCATTTACCCAGCAAAACTGTGTATAATCTTTCAGAGATAAAAATGGGATTTCAATGAAAAAGAGGACTTTCAGGCATTTGTAATGAAAAGACCTGAACTGAATAGAAAATTTTACCTTCAAATACAAGACCCTGGAGAAGCATAAAAAGGGAAACAGGAAAAAGAAATCATGAGGGTCATTAAATGGTTAAACTGTTTATATTCTTATGTGAGAATAATAATTCCATATAATAAGAACTTTGTCAGTAAGGAATACACAGAGGACACAGGTCAGAACTGAATATGAAGGGATGATATCTCTAAAGCATTTATTTTTTGTTTACCCAGAAAGAAAGGATTTGAACTCAGGACTTCATGAGTCCAAGTCTAGCACTTTATCCATTATGCCATCTAGTTACCTTGTAAGAACTGAATGGTGTGGAAGTCTCCAATATTAACAATGACAACATCTCCTGGTAAAATGGCACCAGCAGTATCCACTGGCCTTGCAGAGGAAGCATTTATATCAGGGAGAGGCCACCAGAAAGAGGACTAGACAAGTGTCCAGATTGCTATTACACATCTAGTATATAGCCCAAGGGTTTAAAAAAATAATTCTCTTACAAAAATAATTTCCCAATACCTCAGATAGAAACAGTTCTTAAGGCTGTTAAAAAGTAGTTCAGGAAAATAACAATTAGTGGCAAAGAGGTTAAAAAGAGTTGGCAAGGACGTTCTCTGAGGTCTCATGAGCTCTTGGCCAAAATCCTAAATCTACTTTTATACTCTTCATGCCTAAAAGGCCCACAGCTGGGTCCCAGATCAATCCACTTCAGGGGCAAAAGGAATCCAAACTGGCTCAACTCTATACCAAAAATTTCTTATTTGCAACAATTCCAGTTAGTTTTGTGGGAGTCTGGGAGGTTAACCCTTATCATCCCAGTTTTTCCAATATCCTGACCAATAATGCTCAGATTGGGCATTTTGCTCTAGGCTCCTACTAAAAGCTGATCATACAATACAAAGCAAATGTGAAATATAAAATGGCTAATTATTAATATTGAAAAAATTATCTGTGTACCACAAGTTTCTATTATACTTGCTTCTCAACTATAACTACCATTGTAAGTTAAGTTACTAAATCCTGTTAGTTCTGTTTGAATCATTTTGTTGATATGTACTGTGATTCTTCATGTTTAGTATTTATCTCTACATAGGAATAAGCTACCTCTTCTATATTTGATTCATATTGTGCATTGAGTATCTTTTTTCTT
The DNA here is from genome assembly GCF_019393635.1 of Dromiciops gliroides. Classification (NCBI taxonomy): domain Eukaryota; kingdom Metazoa; phylum Chordata; class Mammalia; order Microbiotheria; family Microbiotheriidae; genus Dromiciops; species Dromiciops gliroides. The sequence continues at coordinate 273,253,115 of NC_057863.1, read as the reverse complement.
GCTTGTTTTTGAGGAGGCCCTCATGAAGAACATTTGTTGGTGACGTTAAAGAGGTTCAGCTTCCCCTGGAATGGTTTTGGCACAAAACATAATGACTGAGTAGAGGACATAGAGTGGTATAAGTCAAGACCCCCAGAAAGGATCAGCTTAACTGTACCAGACTACCATGAATTATTCAGACTGTGAAGGTCTTATGGGAAAGGGGTTGCATTTTTTGCAAATATTCCCCTATGAAATCTCAATCACAGAATGTGTTATGATTTTAGGAGATTATATCTCCCCCTCAAAGGAAGGTGGGACTCACAGGAAAGAAAGAGGGATGTCTTGCATCTAGAAAGACTTTTTTGAATACTTTGTATGTTTTGCATTTTCCATGGGGCTATCAGTGTTAAAATAAAGGCTGTCTTGTATCTGATACAAATTGACACTCTCAAGTCTTGTATAAATATAACTATAAAACTCTCTTTAAAGAAGTAAAGAATAGTGAATATTTGGGGGACATTAATTGTTCAGGGTTAGGACAGACTAATAAAATTAAAATGATAACTAAATTAGGCAATTTAATACTACATCAATAAACTATTACGGGAATGCTACAGTATAAAGAAACAATCATCAAAACTATTTGGTGCTGGTTGAAAAATAGAAAAATAAATCTATGGAAGAGACTAAAATAAGCAAGATAAAGTAAAGAATAGAATAGGGTTTGATAAATTCAAGAACACAAACTTCTGGGTAAAGGATATTCAATTTAACAAGAAATGCTGAAAAAACTGAAATATAGTTTGGCTGAAATTAACTTTATACTTTTATACCATATGCCAAGTCAGATCCAACATAAAAAATTTTCAAAACAGAGGAAAAGAGAAGGAAATACCTTCTAAATATATGGTTTTGTGGAAAATTAATACTTATATAGGTAATAAGGGCTATTATAAAATTAGAAAATGGACCCTTTTGATTATATGAAATTGAAAGACTTTTGGCTGAACAAAATTAATTTAAATATAATAAGAAGTAAGATGGTTGATTGGGAGAAATGTTTACATTACCCCTCTATGATTTAGCTCTGATGAATGATGATAGTGGTGGTGGTGGCGATGATTATGTGAAAAGGATTTTTAACCCCCATTATCTATTATGATTTGCATGCTAACTAGAATTGTGCGGAAGAGTATTTCACTGAGCTTACAAGAGGAATTTACATTCTAATACTTTTCAACTACCAAAACTAGTTATTTTACCTATCTGTACAATACTGCACAGAATATCAAATATAAATAAATAATAACATGATACCAACTTATCCCTAAAACATTTCTATCTGAACTCCATTGAACAAATGATTTTTTCCTTTTTTTTTTTTTTTTTTTTTGGTGAGGCAATTGGGGTTAAGTGACTTGCCCAGGGTCACACAGCTAGTAAGTGTTAAGTGTCTGAGGCCCGGATTTGAACTCAGGTCCTCCTGAATCCAGGGCCAGTGCTCTATCCACTGTGCCACCTAGCTGCCCGAACAAATGATTTTTGATGATAAATAATAATAGTAAAAATAATTGTTAAAACCAAAATTATAATGTATTATTCTTTTTGAAAAAAAATGCATTAAGTAGATTTCTTATCTCAGAGAATTATTTTCCAAAGACATAAAAATGCTATTTGGGCACACTAAGTATGACTCTCAATGTATGCTAAGGATTAATAAAGACAATGTATCCTAAGGAATAATAGAGGCTAATGGTTTTGAACTTGAATTAGGAAGTCTAATAGAACTAATGAACAAATGGGATACAAATGCCTTTGTCTTTTTCATGGTGAGTTCTCAAGGAGAAAATTACAGCTGTGTATGTGAAGAGATTCACTGACCTTCTGAAGTCAAAGATTGATGGGAAGAACATATTTAGAGTAATTAAAATTTCTCAATACCAGACAACATATAACATAAAGAATTAATTGTTATTTGAGGTTTTTATGACCCCATCTTTTGGCTAGAATTTTTTAAAAACCTCGGTGCGCACATTGGTCTGGGGCTCTGCAAACCTCACGGTGCTCCACTCAGTGGTTGTAGCTGTCATCATGGTGCTGGCACCTTACTTCATCACCACTTGCTGATGCCTACATGGGCCTGGCAAAAATATAATGATTGGAAGTCCAGTGAGGGCAGTCATGTGACTGTCAGAGTGGCCAGCCAATTGGCTGGGGGCTGTGTGTGGTCAGCCTGGGGTCTACTGGGAAGAAGAGAGGTTTTTCGCCATTCTGGATTGAAGCTGGAAGGTGACAGGATGCTGCTGTGTGTTCTCAGCTGATTCCTGGGTGGTGGTGTTGTTCAGATTGTATGATTTCCCTTTCCCCATTTTATTTCCTTTCCCTAAATCCTACTGATCCTGTTTGTGTTGTTTTTTTTTTAAGTTCGTTCTTGTTAAATAAATCCTGCTCTATTTTGAGGGAGGCTGTCAGTTTCCTTCTTTGCCCCAAAATTGTGGCGAGCTGCCTAGCTAACACTCCCCAATTAAAAATTCGTCCCTACATATCTTAGAATAGCAAGATAAATGACAATATATTGATTTGTAAAGTATCCCCCCAAAAGTCATATAATATTATTAAAATATGCCCCAGCACCAAAACCTAGCTATGTTAAGATTAACAGTTGATTAAAAAGGAGGAAGAAGACTGATAGATATTCTCAAACTACATCATAAATAGGTTAAAATTTATAGAAATATATTTTGACTAGATCTTATTTTACAGAGGAATAATAAAGGCTAATATGTATGTATATGTACATATCCATGCATATGTGTAAGTCTATCTGTATGTGTGTATATATTTTCCACTGGACTTATCATGTGTAACTGATATTGGTTTATCCCTGGATGGATTCGATGAAAAGACTAAGATATAGGAATGGTGTAGAAATATTTTTGATGAATAGGGCTAATTTGGGGGGCTAATCTGATTGGGGTACTAATCTGGGACTGTTGACTCACTGGCTATCTGACTGCTATTAACTTAGCATGGGCCGTTTATAAAGTTCCACCACACTGCTCCCAAATCGATAAACTAAAGATTAAGAAGGCTCTTAACTAAACAATCAAAGCAGAGTTTATTTATGAGATACTACTGAAAATTAAGAATACAGGGAAATAAAATGTACAACCTGACTGCATTGTGGTGCATCTCTTTCCACTGTGTCTCTTTCCCACCTGCTGGGCCTCAAACTTTTTTAATAGGATAAGGGCCTTAGCCACACCTCACCTCAGGGCACTCAGGTACTTTATTCTAACTTCGAGCCCCTTTCACTTTGTAAATCCCCCTGCTTCTAACTTTCCTCTCCTTACTGCCACTGCTGAGCCCCTGTGTTTCTCTCTCACTGACCTTCTGTCTGTCTGCTCCATCAGTCTGCCCTCTGCTGCCTTTGCCGCCCCTCTAATCTTGTCCACCAGCCTTTCCTCCTTGCTCCTAGTCCTGCGTTACAGTTTGTTTCATCCCCCATCTCCTTGTCAGAACCTCTTCTCAGCCTCTCTCATCCGTCCTTGTCCAACCAAACCCCCCTAATCTCCTCAGCCCCCCTACCTTGTCAGCCCTCCCTGAGTCTAACCCCCAGGTCTATATATACCTTTTCTTCTCTCCACTCAAATCCTTGGGCTTCCTGCGCCCCCACAGACCAAGCTAATCTGCTAGCCAGGGCTGCGGCTGGGGGTGGGGGGGTGGGGTGTTCGAGCAGCTCGTGCCTCAGCACAGGCTATCCGGGATCTCTCAGATAGCTCCACTCAGGTCAGAGGGAGCTGGGGGCTTTTTCTTCCCCCAGCTGTCTGACCTGGCATCTTGTATAGCCCATGGGGCTTTTGGGCTCAGCTGAAGCAGAGGGGGAGGGGCACAAGCCCCTCACACACAGAAGAGACCCTGAGGGCCTAAGGCTTTCCAATCTCAGCCCAAAGGTAGGGGCCCCAAATCAAAATAAATTTCCACAATGGAATCAAAAGTTCCTTCATGTTGAAAAAGGATAACTAAATAATTGGCTGACTCAATCTGAGTTGTTTACAGATCTTGTTTACAGGTTCATGGTAGTGATACAAGATCATGGAATTACCATCAGAAAATACATAAGGTTCATTTTTAAAAGTCAAGATTTGGGGGGCAGCTAGATGGCACAGTGGATAAAGCACTGGCCCTGGATTTGGGAGAACCTGAGTTCAAATCTGGCCTCAGATACTTGACACTAGCTGTGTGATCCTGGGCAAGTCACTTAACCCCCATTGCCCCACAAAACAAAAAAACAAAAACAAAACAAAACAAAAGTCAAGATTTATTAATTTATGAAGAATTTGTAAGAAAATGACAAAAACACAACATATTACTGCAGACTGCAAAAATTTTATACCTACTGGATACCCAGAAAGATTTGATATAGTAGCTAGAATTATATAGTAGAAACTCACCATTCTTCATAAAATATTAGAAGACATATCTCCACATTATAATTACAAGCACTTCAATATCCTTGAGAACTCAACAAATAGATTGAAATTGAATCAGAACATTATTACAGGCAATTAAAGACAAAACCATCTTCCAGACATGGTATCATAGATTTAGAGTTGGAAGTGATCATGTATCATTTAACACACAAAAATTTTAGAATAATGTTTTACTAGGTGTTATAAATTAGGCCAGCTAGGTGACACAATGGTTACAGCACCAGGCCTGGAATCAGGAAGATGCAGCCTCAGACACTTACTAGCTATGTGACTCTGGATAAGTCACTTAACCTTCTTTGCTTCAGTTTCCTCATCTGTAAAATGAGCTGGAGAAGGAAATGACAAAACACTCCCATATCTTTGTCAAGAAAACCCCAAATGGGGTCACGAAGAGTCAAACAACAACCACCATAACTAAACTAAAAGCTACAAATTATATAAAATGAAAAGCTCTCAAAATAGAGTCACAGCACTGCCCCCCCACTCCCAAATAACATGGAACTAGAAAGATAATATAAGAGAGTTCTACATAATATGAAATTGTCTCCCAACAATAATTTAATCCACCTGCATTTCTTCTTGAATTCCACCAAATGCAAAAGAAGAGAATGAAATAATAGTAATAATTGACATTTATATGACATTCTAAAATTTGCCAAGAGTTTTACATATGTTATCTTATTTGAATATAGGCCACCCTTTGGACAAAACTGGAGTTTTAGAGAAAACTGAAGCAGAGAGGTGGTAAAATGACTTATTCAGTAGCTCACAGATTATGCGTCTGAGGCTGGATTTAAACTCAGGTCTTGACTCCAAACCTAGCACTTCTTCTACTATACCACTTAGCTGCATCTAGGCAGATATTATGTTTAAGCCCTAGTTATTGTTTTCCTCCAGTTAAACATTTGCTATCCTCAGCAAATATGTATTTAGGATATATTTGGTATATTTCTCCATATTCCCTGTTCTAAATACCCCCTATCCATTATGATACATGCACATGCACATGTGTGAACATAGAAACAGAGACAGAGAGAAGATAGACTTTTGCAAACCCTAAAGCCCTATAGAAATGTTAGCTATTATTATTTGTTCTTGTCTATGAACTAGAAAACAATCAGCTTGATGTTAGAGATTATTCTTGTTTTCCATTTTTTTTTAATTTTCTGAGGTTCTTAGCACACTTCAGGCACATAATAGGCACTTTATAAATATTTTCTGAATTGAATGAACTTTATATTTGGAAAATCCCAATTCTCATTATTGGGTCAGGAATTTCAGGTCATTGCATATTCAAGTGTTTCCTTTCTCTTTGTACCTTCTAGTTGAAGGTGTACATTACCAAATTCATTTCACCCCCTCCCCTTCTCCCACTTTGAAATATTTATGACATTTCTGTGGGGCTGGTATCTAATCAAACAGTTATCCCTTTTTTCCTGAACCGCAAACTGTCATGAACATCTCAAGTCTCAGGTCCAACAATTGTACTGTCTATTGGCTCTATCATTTCCTATAACTGCTAGCAGATAAAGACCAAATCATACTTTAAATCCCTTCCAGTTTTCATCCATGTTTGCTGAAAGGTCAGGCTGGGGATGGGTAGAAAAGAGGAACTTTCTCATGACCCATAATTATTATCTTCCTTCTGGTTACCATATGTTATTTGTGAAAGAGAGAAAAAAAAATGAGAAGACTAACTGAACAAAAACCAAGCTGAAACCTTTATGGCAGTTAACCACATAACTGCTTTGTTCTAAATCTCTTCAGTATGAAGTTATTCATAAAGGCCCGGCACTTTCATAGACATGGCCTAAAACATATAGGAATATATCACTTAGATAAAGAGAGAGAAAAACATGATTGATGACGCCTCTGGTTCCTAGAGATCATCAGGAATAACACGTTTTGGATATGAGATGAATGAAAGCTGGGCAATCTAAGTGATCTTCTGGGTTGTTTGGGAAGAAATTCCAGTCTACTTCCCAAATAGAAGAAACCAAATATCCTAAGCATGCCTGGTTTTTTCCCCTCAGGGAACAAGAGATTTAGAATTAAATAGAATGAATTAATAAAGGCATTACAGTTTTGAAAAGTGCTAGGTCTGAAAGGTGTTCCCCCAACATCAGTGTATGGTTTCATCAATGCTACTTCTCAAAAGAGGGAGATTGTATGCTTCAGATAGATGTTCTCTTTTTTTTTTGCAGGGCAATGGGGGTTAAATGACTTGACCAGGGTCACACAGCTAGTAAGTGTCAAGTGTCTGAGGCCAGATTTGAACTCAGGTCTTTCTGAATTCAGGGCCGGTGCTTTATCCACTGTGCCACCTAGCTGCCCCCAGATGTTCTCTTAATAGTGACTTAAAAAACAAGATGATGATGAGAGAATAAAACATTAGGTAAAAAGTTTTCTTTTATAGAGAAAGCACAAGCCTAGTCCCTTTCCTTACTGATACTTAAACACACATACACCCCCCCCCCAAAAAAAAACACCACTCCCTTGTAAAAACAAACTAATGCATTGACTATTTGCAAAAGCATATTCCTCATTCCCCAACTACAGTCTGCCTTCTCTTTGTTGAGAGGAAAGAGGTATGGTTCATCATCACACTCTAGAATCAAGACTGGTCATTGAATTTCTTTGAATGCTTTTAGCATTGTTTTTATTCTGTTGCTGTGTACATTGCTCTCTGGGTTCTACTACTTTGTTGTTGTTCAGTTGCGTCTAACTCTTCACGATTCCATTTGAAGTTTTTCTTGGCAAAGATACTAGAGAGGCCTACCATTTCCTTCTCCAGTTCATTTTACAGATGAGGAAACTGAGGTAAACAGGATTGAGTGACTTGCCCAGGGTCACACAGCTAGTGTCTGAGGACAGAGTTGAGTTCATGCAGATGAGTTTTTCAGATTTCAATCCCAGTGCTCTAATCACTGCATCACCTATCCACCTGAGAATATTACTATCCCCATTTAATAGTAGAGTTAGCAGGCTTAGGGATTACTGGAGGAGTACAATGAGACCAGCCTGCAAGAGAGGAGTGGTGAGAGATAATTTTGTATTTGGATCTGACTGTAAGGTACTTTGAATTGTTCAGTCTAAAATGGCTTGGGTTTCATCCAGGCTTTGGGCACCTCTGAGCTATATGTATCAAAGACTCTTATGGCTTTGAGATTTAAAAAAAATTAATAAGTCATAGAAACTCCTAAATAGCAAGACAGAAAAATCTTGGATTTCATCCTATATATAATGAAGCATCACTGAATTTTTTTTGAGTAAAAGAACAAGTTCAAGAAATAAATGTTCAAGGAAGATTAATTAATTAAGGAGGGACAGGACAGCTAGGTGGCACAGTGGATAGAGCACCGGCCCTGGAGTCAGGAGGACCTGAGTTCAAATCCCTCATCAGACAATTAACACTTACTACCTGGGTGACCCTGGGCAAGTCACTTAACCCCAATTGCCTCACAAAAAAAGAATATACATGTTAAAATTAAGGAGGGAGCATAGAGTAATAGAAAGAACACAAAGCTGAGAGTTAAGACTGAGTTCAATTCAACAAACAACTGAAATTAAGTGGCATATAGCCAGATGTTATCTGGCAAGGTTGGTTGCAGAAGTGAGGGACTAACCTCCACCTTTGTGATTTGGGATTTGGTCATTCCTCCCAAACCAATAATTTCTTCCTCCCATTGGTAGATGCAGGGGTTGAGACTTTTCCTTATACCATGCCTTGTCTTGGTTTTTCTCTCTGGAAGTAGAAACTTCAATCACCTGAAACTTGCTTACCCATTAAGCAATAATAGCTTATGGGGCAAATGGTCCAGGGATGTGGTTTATGTGTGCTATAGAGAAGCTTATATGACTTATTAATTAATAAACCCCAAACTTTAAGAATCTTTAATGATTATAACTCAGAGGTATTTTTCCATTTAGATTCTAGACCTTTTGCTTCTCCAAATTAATTTTGTTATTATTTTATCTATTTCTATAAAGTAGATAATTTGATTAGTATAACAGCAAATCTATAAATTTATTTAGGTAATATTGTCCTTCTTATTACATTGGTGCTGCCCACCCATGAGTTGTGAATATCTCTCCAGTTATTTAATGTATTATTTTTTATTTCTTTAAGGAGAGTCATAACTATATCCATGAAAGTTTTTGGTAGATTGGTTGTCAGTTACTCAATACATGTGGTTGCTATTTAAATTGAACTTGTCTTTCTATTATTATTGCTATATAGAAATTCTATTGATTTTTCTGGGTTTATTTTGCATCCTTATTCATTTACTGAAATTTTAAATGTCTCAGTTACTTTGTTAATTCTCTGGGGTTTTCTAAGTAGGCCATTATGTCATCGGCAAATAGAAATGTGTACTCTAAGTTCCCCTTTACTGTATCCCCTGTCCCCCAAGAGCTATCTTTCTTGGTTTTAATGTCACTCAGCTTTTCTCTTGAATTCCTCATTTACCTTTAAGAATTTCTCTCACTCTTTGATGCTTTGCTCTTCTATTGCTTCATAAACCCTGGAGGTGGAATGGCCTCAATTTCCTTATTTTGGTGGATATGAGGGTCTGGTTCCTTCCTCTGAATAACCTCCAATTGGACAATATTGCCCCCAATTCAGGTCAGAGGTATTGTGATATAGCAAATAGGACACTGGATAATAGGACATTAGAGTTAGGAAGACCTGGACTTAGATATTGCCTCAAACATTTATCAGCTACATGATCCTTAATAACTTCTTTGTGCTTCAGTTTTCTTATCTATAAAATAAAGGAGATGGATTTGATGCTAAGGTCCCATCTATCTCTAAATCTATGCTCCAATAATTTTTGTTCCCCTCTAGCCTGTGGCTATGAGTAATTTGTGAATCTATTACCCTCCCGAAGTCTTCCTAGCTCTTCTCACTCTTCCACTCCATAGCCCTCCTTAGTCCTCTCCTTTGCGTGTCTGGGAAGGATTAGTTTCTGACACCTCTTGCATGGTGAAGGAGAGCAGCACGTTCAATCAGAATCATTGTCATAGGGGATTCATGTGACTGAACCCTGAGTCACAAGCCTATGGGCTTGTTTATGTTATGGTAGTTGGTTAGAGCTGGGGATGTTGAATAAGAGTTTAAAATGTTAAATATCTCCAGCATTAATTCATAAGACTTTTAACTGGTCTGTCAAATTTGGTCTTATCTCATGGATTCAACTATAATTATTCTATATATGATACATAATTTATTTCTTTATTTTCAGGTTTGGGAATTGGAGAAGTTAAGACAAACAAACAGCTATCCCACCCCTTGCTAATCATGTAAGTCTCCATATTTTCTTTCTTTTGACATTAGTTATATTGAAATGGTATTAAATATTCTCCTAGCTTGTCAATCACATGATCTCTAGGAAGCAATTGTGCAGGAAATTGAATGGGTGGTAGAAAAGAATGACATGGAAGGCTGGTCCAGATTTTACAATTTCCAGACTCTGGTCATCATCTACTAGAAATACTTTATTTCCTGTGACCAGCTAGCCCTAGAACTTGCCATTTGTCAGTTGATCTATATCTGGTCTAACAAAAACTCTCTACAAATTGTAGCATATTCATAATATGAAATCCCAACCAAATTTTTATAAAACAATGCCTAAATATATAAAACTCCTAATTTTGGAGTCAACTAGAAAGTTAGACATATTTTTCTTTTCTCTTCCTTTCCTTTCTTTCTCTCTTTCTTTTTCTTCCTTCCTTCCTTCCTTCCTTCCTTCCTTCCTTCCTTCCTTCCTTCCTTCCTTCCTTCCTTTCTTTCTTTCTTTCTTTCTTTCTTTCTTTCTTTCTTTCTTTCTTTCTTTCTTTCTTTCTTTCTTTCTTTCTTTCTTTTTTAGTCCAAACCTATACTCCTGACTATGTTTCTTATTTAAGTCAATGATAAATTTCCTTGACTTTTTTCATATAGAATTTTATATCACTGTAATTTTCACATCTTAACTTTCTAAAGTGAAAAAAAATCATAATATGATTTCTTCTACTTCCTCCCTCTTTGGTTCCTTTGTGTATCCTAGAGGGACAGTTATGCAACTTAATCTTTATACTTTTATAGAAACCCTCCTCATATCTCTAACTGGCAAAAAAAAAAAGCTTTCGTCATAGAACATCTAAATCCCTCTCACTCTTGAGCCTGCATATTGAAGCTAATATCAATCACATGCCTTTCAATACTAGAAGGAAACATACTTATCAATGTAGAAACATCCTTACTGGGCCAAGCTACAAATTGCCAATCTTTATTTTTAAAAAAAAGGAAAGGAAAAAAATCTACTTCATATCATTTCACTATGTTCTTTTTAATCATGAATTTAGTTTGAATGATGACCAATTAGATTAAACAAATGTGATCATCTATTTCAGAGCTATTCAAACTCTATGGCAGAAGTTTCAAATATCCAACCTGCTGGTGAGGAGGTGGAGACTGAAGTGGCAACACTCTCCAGGGCATCCAAAACAGACTAAAATATCTTTGGGAAATACTTAACAAAATCAATAAAAATATAATAGACCATATAATGTTAATATGGTTATCTAAGTGTGTTGGGGACTGCAGAGATCCTTATGCATAGTAGTGCTCCCTGTTAATATCTTAGTGTGATATTGTTTTTTTCAAAATAGGTACACACTCTCCACAGTAGGCATTGACATTTTATTCTTGGGGACAGCCTACTTTTGACTCCACCCCCATAGCCATGGAGAGATTTAGCAAGTATCTTATTAATCTGGTTAAGGTACACAGGCATTGGATTTAGGGAATGGAGAGTACTGGAGCGATTCAGCTTGGCTGAAACTGATATGTTTTTGTTTTCTTTTCTTTTCTTTTTGCAGGGCAAGGATTAAGTGACTTGCCTAGGGTCACACAGCTAGTAAGTGTCAAGTGTCTGAGGCTGGATTTGAACTCAGATCCTCCTGAATCCAGGGCTGGTGCTCTATCCACTGTTCCACCCAACTGCCCAGTGATATGGCTTTTAAAGGCTCACAAGCCATCTCCTTTTTATTTTCAAAAAAGCTCTGAGAGATACAACCATCAGTATCCCCATTTTACTTGATAAGGAAACCTAGGCTCTAGGAAATCTAGAAGTTAATCAACTTATCCCAGGCCACACACCTAGTTAGTGGAAGGGGCCAGCTATGAACTAAGTGGTCTCTCCTAGTTCAGTGCTTGTTCCTTTATAAAGATGTCTTTTTGATAACCTGTTGTTATGTTTGAAAATTAAGGTCAACTGAGAACTGATGGTAAATTTATTAGGGAGGCTAGCTATAAGCAATAAATCAAGTCAGTGGCCTTTCTCAATGACCAAAGACCTTGAGTGAGTGCTGATAGTCGTTTTTGTTTGTTTGTTTTGCGGGGAAATGGGGGTTAAGTGACTTGCCCAGGGTCACACAGCTAGTAAGTGTCAAGTGTCTGAGGCCGGATTTGAACTCAGGTCCTCCTGAATTCAGGGCCGGTGCTTTATCCACTGTGCCACCTAGCTGCTCCCTGCTGATAGTCTTTTAAACCTAGGTGCGTCTTCTTTCTGATTGGCCAGGCAGTCCATCATTTGGATCTCCCCTGGCAAAGGTAAGACAATTCTGATTGGTAGATGTTGGAATGAGGAGGTGGGATAAGAGTCACCTCAGTTCCTTCCCTTCAGAAAATGGGAATATTCCTCAGGTTTTAGGTTAGAATTCAGAATTAGGTTGCAGACAATGGGAGTAGTGCATAAAAGCTTTAGTTGAATCAACTACAGTTTGAATTGAGAGGGTATCTTTCCCAGCCTCTAATTATCTTTTAACTGTCCTAAATTTTCCTTTCTGGGATTGCCTAGGTTTCTCTATGGACTTTAGTTACTATGCAAAATAACTTACCCTGTAAAATGTTAGAATACCCTAAATCCTTTGCACCTGTAGCCCATCTCCCTCTGCCCAAATATTTTATAAGAACCCTGAGTTCCACCCCTCTTAGGGCTTTCCAGCACTTGTTGCTCCATGAAACCCCAAATGCAATGCCTTGCCCTAACTAAAGATCATAATTTTTGTTATTTTAGCTGCCTTCTTATTAATTCAGACTGACACAGTCTGACTCTCCATGTTTTGTGACCCCACTTGGGGGGTTCTTGGTAAAGACACAGGAGTGGCTTTCCATTTTCTTCTGCAGCTCATTTTATAGATGAGGAAACTGAAACCAATGGGGTTAAGTGACTTGCCTAGGGTCACACAGCTAGTACATTTCTGAAGCTGGATTTGAACTCAGGAAGATCCTGATTCCAAGCTCAGTTCTCTATCCATTGTACTACTTATCTGCCCTCAGCGACTTATAGGTGGTATAACTTTGGACAATTCACTTAACCTCACTGTAAAGTGGAGATAATAACTGCACCTATTATTGTGAGACTCAGAGGAGACATATGAGAATTGCTTTGCTCTTTACCTTGCAGAAGTTACTTTGACCCACCCAGACCAGATGGGTGAACCTGAGGATAGAGGAGAAAAAACTTTGCCAGACCAAGAACATTTGGGAAGATAAAATGCCTGCCTCCCCTACCCACAAATTCCCTCTCCTCTCCCCTTAGATACAAAGTGTGAGGACACATTAGGCAAGTTCATTCTCCATATTGTTATCTCACATTTAGATCTGTTCCTACATGAGGGAAAAAGTTGGAAAGGGGAATTTCAAGGTAGAAGCTGTAATTATTTTCATATTACTGGGAGGTGCTATTATTATAGGGGTGACTAGATGGCACAGTGAATGGACCACAGGACCTAGAGTCAGGAACACTCATCTTCCTGTGTTCGAATCCAGTCTCAGATACTTACAAGCTGTGTGACCCTGAGCTTAACCTCAGTTTGCCATGGGTTTACTAAGAACTCCAGTTGGGGTCACAAAGCGTAGGACACAACTGAACGATAGCTATTATTTTTTCCATTTTACACAAGGGAATTGAGGTAAACCGAGGCTGGTAAGTGTCTAAAGGCAGATTTGAATTCAGTTCTTTCTGACTTACAGATCCAGCATGTCCCCAGAATGAGTAGAGAAAGGAGGAGTTGGAAAAGGGGGTGGGATCGCCTCTCACACAAAGGTAAGAGCCATCCAGAAATGTGTAGTTAATTTTCTGCTAATTTACACACCTCCAAACCCACACAGTCTTTGAACAGCATGAGAGGAAGTATAAGTCAAACAGCCTCTGGAAGGTAATTCAAGTGTGAGCTTTGGGGGGCATATGTTTTTGTTTTTTTTTTATACTTTGGACATGACAAAACATCATAAATTCCATCAAGTATCTGCATGAAACACAAACCGTCTAATGTGTGGGCTCCAGTTCAGAGAATAAATTACCTATGCATTCTTTGCATTCCTCTCTCCATTTTCATTCAGCAGAATGAAACCTGAGATTACCACAATTATCTATTAGAGTCCAGGGACCTCAGAGGAACTGCATATTCTAAAAGGTAATTGTACTAAAGCTTTATCTTGAATTCCTCATTTTCCTCTGTGCCAAAAATCCCATTGGTTTCCAGATCTTGTCATTTCTGTCTTCATAACACCTCATCTCAGTTCACTTGTCTCTACCCATTTGTCTGACACTCTGTAGTTCACCTCTTACCTGGACTATTGCAATAGACTCCCACTTCCTATATTCATATCTTTTCACAGGCTTGCCCATTGTTGTAAACATACAATCTCTTTACCTCTGCTTCTTGAGATCCTTAGCTTCTTTCAAGGCTCACCTCAGGTGTCCCTTCATACAGTAAGGCTTTCCTGATTCACCCAGGTATTAGAGAGTTTTGATTCCTTAAATTATCTTATATAATAGGGGTTTGAGAACTAACTGGCATCTTGAGATTTGTTGTTCAGAACAAGGATTCAGGACTATCACTCTCTCTGGGTCAGGAGGTAGACTTAAGTGATACCCTGGCGCTCTTAAAGGGATAAACACTGTGAGAAACAGATTGAGAAGAAGGAATAAAACTGCAAGAGCTGAGCAGAATTAATGGGCATCCTTAGCCCTGTATAGAATTTGAGAAGCCAAGCTAAAAATAATTATCAGTGTAGGGGGAACAAAAAATAGGAGAAACTAAAGTTGGATGTCACAGAGTTGTGGCAGAGAAGAAAGATAGATGCGGGCCATTGGACTCAGCAAGTGTCTCAGAGCAGTGGATTTGGATTGAAGTGGATTTGGAATGAAATATTCATTTCCCTTTAAGGGTTAAAGGAAATTCCCCCAAAGGTATATCTCTTTCCTCAGCTTCCCCTACATAAGACAGTTACATATTCTCTGCTTCCTTCTCTTACCTAAACATTTCTTATATCCCGATTTTTACCTCAAACATAAAGAGGATAAGGGTTAACTAGAAAGATACAAAAATTTAAGTTAGGACAGAAAGTGAAACCTCTACCTCAATGTAAGGACTTTTCCTTCCTGGGGGCTCTGAGCTACTGTGATTATTCCAATAACTCTATCTGATGTAAACTTCAGAGATAGAAGCAACATGGATCTAAGGACCATTACTTTACCTTTAGGCTAAAAATAAATTACTGGTTGTAACAGGATGTTTCTAATTAAATGTCTAGCCTCTGATGTGAAAAATAAAAGGTTGCTGGGCACACCTAGATGAAATTCAGTTCTGTCCCTTCCAAAGAAAGGAAGATGCAGAAAAGATGTGGAAACTTCCATGGTACCACTTATCAGTGTGTGACACTTATATTTCCCTCAATAGGATGCAAATTCCTTGAGGGTGGAAACTATTGTTTGTTTCTTCTTTCTATGCCCTGCATCTAGTATGGTACCTTATATATAATAAATATTTAATTCTTTTATTTTAAGTCAATTTTATATCATATAACTGCCTAATAAAATGTAAAGACTGTAACAAATAATCTATTTATTTGTTGATTACAAAACATTTGACTTTGTGGAACAAAATATATTCTCAAAGGATTTCCTCAAGCAAGAAATCTCAGACACACTTGTTAAAATCATACAAGAATTTACAATAGAGGCAACCACAGTGAATAGCATTGTTCAGTGAAACAATTAATATTAAGGGTAACACATTTATCAAAGAAAGGTCTTCACCAATGTCATAGATGATGTTCAACTAACCTTTAATATAATATAGGCCTGATAAATGTTTGTTGAATGAATTGTATTGACTAAATAGAAGAGGAATTCCCTGTTAATGGTATAATTACCATATTTCCTTTTAGTATATGGCACTGTGGGTAATTACATCAAGCCACAGAACACTATAGGGTCTCCACAATGAGATCCATTGTAACTAAAAAGATATCTGCCTAGTCACCCACACTGTAAAAACAAAGTGGTTTAAAAAAATTTAATTTTCTTTTAGTGTTCTGGTGATATTACAATGGGAAGGTGGGACACCAGAAGTAATTATGATAGCTTAACAGACTTTTTCCCCAGGTGTTCTTGCTTTTGAACTTCAGTAAGCTTACTCAAAGAGTCAGGGGAGTGGGGAGAAGTGAGTGAATCAAGAAAGAAGTTTAATAGACTTGCTGGTCAAGATTGCTTTCAAGACTGTCCACACAGGGGTTTAAGGCCATCTATTGCCAACTGACGCAATAGGGGCATTGTGGAGCCCAAGGTCCAAGGGAAGGGAACTGTGAATGGCATGGACCAGACAAGATAGGGACCAAGGTAAGCAATATATCATGGAATGAACTGGTCAGTCACTAGGAATCCTAAACTCCTCTTCTGCTTTAGACTCTTCAAGTACCCTTTCCTCAGTGAGGCAATGACCATTGATCATTTATTTAATTCCCTACCTGGACAGTCTCAGATGCACTTTTGTTCCTGACCAGACTTCTAGAATGGCTGCTATACTTCTTCCTTGTCTTACTGCCTGTCATACAAGGAAAATACCAAACCTATTGGAAGTGACAGAAAAAGACATGTATCACAACAGTGATGATGATGATGATGATGATAACTGCCATTCAGATAGCACTTTAAAGTTTGCAAAGCATTTGACATTATCTCTTGGGACCTCAGAACAACTCTGTCAAGTAAATACTATGGGTATATATTTTTTAAATTATTCAAATGAGATATTTACAAAAATATTCCTGGCAGCATTGTCTGAAATTACAAAAGATGAAAACAACCCATGTGTCTAATAATGGATGAACAAATTACAGTATATGAATATGATGGATTAATAAAATTTATTTTCGGTTCTAAATTCATTATCCTATAATCCCATGGATTATTAAGGGGAAAACATTGTCACAAGAAATGAGAGAATAAAGAATATGGAGAAATGTGGTAGATGTGAAATGGTATAGCATGAAGAGAGAAGATTTAAAGAGGGTTATACACAGCCATTATTACTACATACAGCATCATAATATTTGTAACAAAATCTGGGAAAATTCATAGGAAAGGGGAAAGGGGGTTCAGAAGGGAGCAAACCAGATCATTTTGTTGCTACTTTGAAAAAGTAAATTTACAGTTTAAAAAAACCTCATGTAGTATAAAGAACCAATATATATAATTTCATGTACAACCATGCTTTTGTTCTCATTTCTTATATTGGTGTCTGCTGATGTCCTTTAAGTTTATAATTAAAAGGACTAATTTTCCTAATTTCAGTTATTCCAAAGAAAGTTATTTTATTTTATTTTTTTGGTGGTGCATTGAGGGTTAAGTGACTTGCCTAGGGCCACATGGCTAGTAAGTGTCAAGTGTCTGAGGTTGGATTTGAACTCAGGGTATCCTGAATCCAGGTCTGGTGCTTTATCCACTGTGCCACCTAGCTTCCCAAAAAGAGTTTTTCTTTAAAAAAGCTCCCTTTAAAATATTTCATTGTTTCCATTTGATTATACTTTTAAAAATATCACTCTCACTTCCCAATGATTTCTTCACCCTGCCTCACCTCAACAGAACTTTTCTTGTAACAGAGAAGTATATTTAAGCAAAATGAATCAATGTATCATCTATATATGACTTTATGGCTTGTTCCATATCTATAATTTCCACCTCTCTTCTATGAGGTGTGTGCTTCACTATTGGTTTTTGGAAGTCACAATTGGTCAGTACCTTCATCTGAGTTCTGATGGGTTTTTTTCAATGTACCTTCTTTTACAATACTGTGGTCATCCTAGAAGTTGTTTTAGTTTTAGGTGTTTTTTTTTTATCAGTTTATATCAGTTCATATTGGTCTTACTAAGTTTCTTTAAGTTCTTCATATTCATTATTTCTTATGATATTCATTCCATTACATGCATGTACCACAATTTATTTAACTATTTCTTAATCAATGAACACCTTCCTTTCAATTCCTTGCTACTACAAAAAGTTCTATCACAAGAGTATTATTTATACAGAACCTTTCACCTTGTCCTAGACCTCTTTGCCCAAATGTCTAGTAGTAATATTGCTTGATCAAAGTTTATTGACTTTTATTAGTGTGAAGGGATAGTTGACTCTAACCCATTTTAGCCTGGATATCTTAATTAAGTGAGAACATATCCCAATCAATTATAGGCTGTAGACTAAATGATTAAACACATTTGACCTTTAGATAGGCTAAGGAAACTAGACCATGAATCAGAATTATCTATAAATTACCAAGCAAGTTGAGAAGGAATTGAGAAGGGATTTGAGAAAATGGATTTCCAGAATATCACTGAGGAGGAACAGCCTGAGGGGGTGATATTGGAAAGAAGGAGAGGCTGCAGGTTCTGCTCCAGCCTTAGACAGATCTGTCCCTATCTTCCTCATTATCCCACTCCCCACTTCTGGCTGAAGGAGGATCTTGCAAGCTTGGAAGTATGTGGACAATGTTGGAATATCTTGCTTTTGATGAACTAACTACATCTCTGGATCAGCTGATGGCAGTGTCTACATTGGGAGCCAAGGACAGATGGTTAAAGATTTGCCATTCTTAAGAGGAATTTCTGAGCACTGCACAAATTGAAGAAAACAATGTCTACCAACCAGGAGCTATGCCTTACCTCTATGACACATGTGCTCTATAAACTTGAGCCCATTTTCCCATGGTCTCTGTATGTACTTGTGGGAGGATATGTCATTGATTTTAATGGGATAGGGAACACTTTGTACCACCTTAGCAAATGCCCTTTTCTAAAAGCTGGATTACTAAATGATTCTCAACTGATAGTCTCAGAGAAAAACACACTAATGGGGACTTGAGTCAATGACATTAGAGAATTCTGAGGGGAGATGTAGCTAGCCTAGCTTTGGTACACACCATCATCACAATGATCTGACACCCAATTCATCAGTCAGAGTGGAAGATGGGATGAGGATCCTCACAACTTATATGGGCTGTACAAGTATAATTCCAAATTGTTTTTTTTTAAATGGATCAATCAATAGCTCCCCCAGCAATATATCAGTGTGTCCAAACTCCTAAAGCCCCTCCTGCATTTACCATTTTTGTCTTTTGTCATCTTTGCCAACCTGGTGAGTATGAGGAGAAATCTCATTTAATTTGTATTTTTCTTGTTATTGGTAATTTGGAGCATTTTTGTAAATGGTTGTTGATAGCTTACATTTTTTCTTTTAAAAATTCCCCATTCATAACCTTTAGATCATTTTTCTACAGGAGAAAGGTTCTTGTTCTTATATATTTGTCTCAATTCTCCATATATTTATCAGACCTTTGAGTTAATTTCTGTGAATTTTTTCCCCAAGAATGAATTGCTTCTCTTGAAAGCTAACTGCATTTAGAATCATGAACTATCAAACAGGAAGGGATCATTTTTCAGCATTAGCTGATTAATGATCATTAATTAATTGACATTTGGCACATGGGACAGGCTTAAAATTCAGATAACTCATGGGAAAAGAAGGATAAGTAAAGAGTGACTTGGATACTTGCACTTTCCTTATAATCCATTCCACTCCCCACTTAATTCCCAAACCTTCAGGACCATGGCTAATTGGTGAATATTTCTGGGTAGCTCTTTTCTCTGCACTTACTTCCAAAAATGATCTCCTTTTCTATATCATAATAGAATGATTTCTTAGCAAAAGGCCATAAATTAAAAGTAGTAAGTGCCTCTTGCTTTTCTATTTCTTAGCATGTTCACTAACAACCCCTTCCTTACCATTGTGTTCTGATCACTCCATCAGTGACTGATTTGGGATGCATACCAACTCTCCTGCTCTTCTCTACACCATCACTCTTTGCTGGGCCAAAACACTTACATATCATCCATTCCAAAGTTTCCATTTTATAGATAAAAAAACACCACTTAGGTTGAGAAAAGTTAAGAATACACAGTTAAGAACAGTTAGAACTAGAAAACTGATCTCCTGATTCCCAAGCAAGTTTTTTTTTCCCCCATTTCTTTTTTTAAATTTTATTAATTTTATTTTTTTAGTGAGGCAATTGGGGTTAAGTGACTTCCCCAGGGTCACACAGCTAGTAAGTGTTATGTGTCTGAGGCAGGATTTGAACCCAGGTACTCCTGACTCCAGGGCCGGTACTCTATCCTCTGTGCCACCTAGCTGCCCCTTTCCCCCCCTTTCTTAACAGCAGAAGGCTATAGTAGAAAGAGCAATAGGATTAGCAGAGACTTGAGATTGTATCCTGTCTCTTATACTCAAAGCTAAGTGACCACTGGAAAGGCACTTAATCTCTATGTACCTCACTTTTATAATATCTAAAATGGGGATAATCATACCTATATCAATCTCCTAGGACTGTTGTGAGGATCAAATACATCTAAATACATCTAAAGTCATTTTTAAACCTCGAAGTAAATGGGAACTATGATCATCATTATTAATATCACTACTGTATTATATGATACAGGGTCATATAAAACATGGTACAAAAACTTCTGATCATATCAATTTATCACTTCCATCTTATTATTTAAACCATCTTAGCCACATCCAAACAGACTTATCTGTGACTCCTTATAATATAGGTTTATCAATTACAGTCCCAGAGCTTAGACCCCAAGGACAATGCAATGATACCAGTCCCTTTCCATGCATTCTAGAAAGGGAGAAAGTTTGGATGTTTCCCCCCTTTTTTCTACCTATTCCAAAATTCTCAGGTTGTCATTGAGTTTATTATTTATACAAATTTGGAGCAAGTTTAGGTGGGAGGGAAATGTTAACAGGGAGAGAAGAGAGTTTCAAGGAGTCTTCAATTTGGGGTTTTTGCTGAGGGAGCTCTGTTCCATTCAGGTACAAACATAACTCTGGAACAGCTGGAGGCCTCTTGGGAACTCTTGGGGAGGGAAATCCCCCACCCACAATGTAAGAAACACTTTTTTTGGATTAAAAAGTTCCCCAATACCCACAGAAACTGAACCCACTAGTCTGGCCATTACTCATTTCCTGTAAAAGTGGTGTCTAGTTCATCTTGACCTTTTTAGCCTGAATGAGTGCAGATTTTTATCACCACAGTTAAGAAGACTTTGGGCGGAAAACTCAGGAAAGACTCAAAGCCCCATGTCTTTGCCATGCCACTGTGTTTATTGTAAACTCCATGAACATTTTTATTGGTGCTTTTCTTGGCCACATCCTGGGTGAATCAGCACCAGAAAAAAAGAGACTTTTCTGCCAAGCTGAAGTTTAAATCTGCAAAAGATGTTATTTTTGATTCTTGAGAACTCTGCTTAGAGCTTGCCCCTGAGTTACATATACCTTTTCTGGCCTTATGTGAAATCATTCATAGAACCTGAAGCTTGGCTTGACTCAACGATAGTGTTAGTGTTAATACCTATATTTATTCATTTCCTCCAACAACTCTGGTCTTGTTTCTGCTTTGGCATTCACAGTTCTAAGATTTCCTTTGTAGGGAAAATATAGCCATGTTATTTCATGTATTTATATGAGTATGTACCTGTGGATTATCATTTGGCAAGTAGAGAAACCAAAGCCAGGCAAATGGATGGTCTTTGACTTCCTCTTCTTTGCTGTCAGTGCCCAAGGAATAAGATGTTGATTTCACCCCCCCACCCCCGACTTTCTAGGTAATACCCCAATGCTAAGAGTCAGTGTGAGCACTAAACCTGGGTTAATCAGGAAATTCATTGGTGGTCCCACTTGTGACTCACTGGAATAACCAAGTATAAGCTATCACAGCATACTACATCTCTGAGCCAAATAAGAGAAAAAGAAAAGCTTCTTCCTTTAACAGAGCACAATGTTGTTGGTATTTTGTTTTTGTTTTCAAAAGATATCAAACTAAGATTTATGGGTGAATGAACTGATAAAATGGGCATTGTCTAATTATCATGGTATTAATAGACAAACCACCTATCAAAGTCATATTGAAATCAGTCTAACACTTCCATCTAATAATGACAAATTTCCAAGAGTTAGGTTCCTGAAAGGATTTTAGTATGTCTTATGAATGATATACTAGTTCAGCTAAATGATTGTCCTAAGGCAAGTTGCTAACACAGTGCTTCTTCAAATGGTAATTTACATCCTCATAAAGTAGGTATCAACTATTTTCACTCACTGACCCATAATGCTTTAGCAAAAATTGAATGCAAGAATAAATCTACAGAGGGGTGTGACCTATAGGTATACCTTATGTTTTACAGCAGAAACAAAATCTTTATCCATTATCATGAATATTTTTCTTGGGGTTTCAACCCCCTTGAGTATTTTACAGGTGGACCCAACAATGGGATTCATCTCAAAAAGTAGTGGAAAATGGGAGTTCCATGGGAACAATTTTAAAGGACACCCAAACATTCATTCTATTATTTTCATGCCAAACATTCACATATCATTGAAGCTGAGTCATACATGCCAAATATCTGCTTTTCTACCCAAAGAACATTTTTTTTTCTGGAAAAATGCTTATGATGACTACATTCTGGTTGAGAGACAATACATTCTCATTAAGAAAAAGAATAAAAATCATGAGCTTTTTCAAGTTAGCATCTAATCAAACCTAAAGATTCTGTATCTGGAGCTGATTAGTCTCTTTTTGTCTCCCCCCTCCCCCCACCCTGCCCTGCACTGGTTAGTTCAGCAGTTTCCTAAGGTATAATCACAACTTACCCATCTGATTCATGTGACTTGTCCAAATACATGTGTAATTAGCAGAATATGATCACATGAATAGCTGCTTGAGCGCTCAGTTCTGGAGAGAAGCCAGGAAAAATGTGAAACAGAATAGCATTTTTAAAAATGACAATCAGGTTATTGCTGGAAATTTTTTTTAAATGGTCATACTCTTGGCTAGAAGAAGTGTGTGTGTGTGGGGTGGTGTTCAAAGACAAAATGACAGAATTTAAAATGTTATCATTAAAATGTCCAGTTTAGCAGAACAAATGCTCTAAAGCTTTCTGTGAATTGTTTTGTCCAGTTCTTTTTTAGTCATGTCCATCTCTTTATGACCCCATCTGGGGTTTTCTTGACAAAGATACTGGAGTGGTTTGCCATTTCCTTCTCCAGTTCATTTTACAGATGAGGAAACTGAGGCAAACTGAGGTTTATTAAGTAACTTGCCCAGGATCAAATAGCTAGGAAGTGTCTGAGACCAGATTTGAACTCAGAAGGTAAGTCTTCCTGACTCTAGGCCCAGTACTCTATCCACAGTACCCCCTAAAATAAGTAAAAGTAATCTAAAGGTACGTATCCAATTAGTTGTCAAATCTTGTCATTCCTACCTCCATCACAACTTTCTCATTCTTCCCCTTGTCATCTTCTACAAGAAGCCTTTCCCGAAGCCCTGAGCGCTAGAGCCTTCTCTTTATTGATTTTCCCCTAATTTATCCTGTATGTATATTGTTAGTAGATGGTTGCTTGCCTGCAATCTCCCTCATAAGACTAGGAGAACTTGAGAGCAGGAACTGTCTTTTTCTTTTATTTGTATCTCAGTGCTTAGCTCAATGCCTGACACATAATAGTCCTTTCAACTAACACAGACACCACCCTAATTCAGATCTTCAATAATCTCTTTCCTGGACAAATCCATTTGCCTCCTCATTGTTGTCTATGCAACGAGTCTTTCCATACTCTAATCAATATTTCACAGAGATGTTAAAGTGATAATTATAAGGAGAAGGTATAGTCAGAGTCCATATTACTCCCCTACTTACTAAACTCCAGTGGCTCCCTTTTATCTTTGTGATCAAAAATAAACTCTTCTGGGACTTTTTATCTTTACAACTTGGCCTCAGTCCACTTTTCCAGCTATTTATTCCAGTTTCTTATCCCAGGATTTACTCGATGTCTATATTCCATGTTACTCCTCTTCATGCACATCATAACCTAGACAAACTGGCTTTTTTATTGTTTCTCATACACAGAATTCCATGTCCTATTCCCATGCCTTTCCCTTCACTGTCCTCTGTGCCTATGATGTACTCCTTTTTCATTTTTGCTATTAGCAACTTAGCTTCTTATTTTTTGTTAATATTTATATTTAAAGTTTTGAGTTTCAAATTCTATCCCTCCCTCCTTCCCTTTTGCCTCTCTCCTGTCCCTGAGGTGGTAAACAATCGAATATAGGTTATAGGGGGCAGCTAGGTGGTACAGTGGATAGAGCACTGGCCTTGGATTCAGGAGTACTTGAGTTCAAATCTGGCCTCAGACACTTGACACTACCTGTGTGACCCTGGGCAAGTCACTTAACCTTCATTGCCCTTCAAAAAAATATAGGTTATACATGTATAATTATGTAAAACATTTCCATGTTAGTAAGTCTGTATGAGAAGACTTGAATAAGAGAAAAAAATGAAAGAGTGGAAAATAGCATGCTTCTGGCTGTATTCAAACATTATCAATTCTTTCTCTGGAGGCATATACAATGCTTCATCATTAGTTCTTTGGGATTGCCTTGGATTATTGTATTGCTGAGAATAGCTAAATCATTCACAGTTCTTCATCAAACACATTCTTCTGTTTCTGTTCATTTCACTATACATCAGTTTATGTAAGTCTTTCCAGGTTTTTTAAAACAGCATCCTTCTTGTTATTTCTTATAGCACAATAATATTCCACACAATCTTATACCAGAGATTGTTTAGCCATTCCCCAATTAATGGGCATCCCTTTGATTTCCAATTCTTAGCCAACACAAAAAGAGCTGCTAGAAATATTTTTGTACAAATAGATCCTTTTCTCTCTTTTCGAATATCTTCAGGATATAAACCTAGCAGTAGTATTGCTGGGTTTAGCTCAAAGTTTTATAGTTCTTTGGGCATAGTTCCAAATTGCCCTCCAGAATGGTTGGATCAGTTCACAAGTCCACCAAGAGTGGATTAGAGCTTCAGTTTTCCCACATCCCCTCCAACAATCAACATTTTCCTTTTTTGTGATATTAGAACCTGGTTTCTTATGAGGCTCAGTTCAAATTGGACCCTATGTAGGGAAAGTCTTTTTGTTTTTTTTTGTTTTTTTTGGTGTGGCAATGAGGGTTAAGTGACTTGCTCAGGGTCACACAACTAGTAAGTGTCAAGTGTCTGAGGTTGGATTTGAACTCAGCTCATCCTGAATCCAGGGCTGGTACTTTGTCCACCAGGCCATCTATCTGCCCAAGGAGAATTTTTCTTAATGCCTCCAAGCTAATGCCTTCTCCCTAAATATATTTTTCATAAACCTACATATGTACATCTTCTCTCCCCTGATTTGATTAGCAAAGTCATCTAGGGTAAGGATTGTTTTAAGTTTGTCTCTGTGTCCTCAGTGAATAGCACAACACTTGGTACAAAGTTGGAACTTGATAAATGCTCATTGGAGCATTGATGAATCAATATTAGACATGGGAGAACAACAAAATTACATGACCCCAAATATGCTATTATTCCATAGATTCTAAATTTAAGATTAAATGAGCTCTTGGAGGTCTGAGTTCCATTAGGACTATAAAAACAAAATTTTCTGACTTCTACTCCCCAGGCTTGAAAAAAACAACAGTTACCTGCTTCTAGGTCAAATGGGAACAATTCAGAGAATCATTTTCTTCAACAGCTTTTAAACTCATGTCAACTCTTAACTAGACTTTAGTGATGAGGTGGATCAGCATGATTTAAATGAAAGTCCAGGACATTGAGAGAAGTATGGGGCAACATGAGAGAAACTGGAAACTGGAGCTTTAAATTTATAAGACAGATAAAAATGATGAAATATGGCTAGTTTTTAGTCATGAGGAGAAGAGATGATTCTCTGCATCACCACACCCCCAGTGATACAGTCATCTAATTGAGTCACAAATAATGAGGTTCTAATGAATTCAAAAAAAATTTTTAACACACTATGATCTTTTTATAAGTTGAAAAAACTTCTCTAATTGAGTCAAGAAAGGATCAAGAGGACTGACTGAGAAAATAATTTAGTCATGTCCCAGGGCCTTCAACAAGATGAAACTAGGAGAGATTGATTACCTGTAGTAGACATCTCGAGGAGGGAGGAGAGCGAAGAAGAAAATTATTCTCTCCTCTTTCCCCTCTCCCCCCATCATCCATGTAGCTTTGAAGGGTATTTACTACACCAATAGGAGACATTGTATCCAGAAGGCAGCAGAAACATCATTTAGATATCCAGAGATACAAAGAGACAGTCATCTAAGAATGAAAGTATCAGGATACAGTCTCCTGGGGGAGCATGATCTCTCTATCAGAGGAGAAAGAAGCTCCAAGGGCAGTGGTTTGAATACTCTACAAAGGGGAAAGGCACATTCATGCCCTAACACCATGAGCTACCTTGGCCAGATGTGTTCTCTACATGTGTGCAATGTAAGTTTGAACCCACTTTTCCTATAGATAATTTTTTTTTTTGGCGGGGCAATGGGGGTTAAGTGACTTGCCCAGGGTCACACAGCTAGTAAGTGTCAAGTGTCTGAGGCTGGATTTGAACTCAGATACTCCTGAATCCAGGGCCGGTGCTTTATCCACTGTGCCACCTAGCTGCCCCCTCCTATAGATAATTTTTATGAGACAACGCACCCCAGGTTTATGGAGGAGTGAGAAGGAACATTTTTATAGCTACTATTTTTACTGTCATCCTAGTAAATGACTTTGCTAAGAGCTAATTGTGTCTATTGGTAGATTTTTTTTTTTTGGTGGGGCAATGAGGGTTAAGTGACTTGCCCAGGGTCACACAGCTAGTAAGTGTCAAGTGTCTGAGGCCGGATTTGAACTCAGATACTCCTGAATCCAAGGCCCATACTTTATCTACTGTGCCACCTAGCTGCCCCCTACTGGTAGATTGGGGTTTTTTTTGTTTTTTTTAGTGAGGCAATTGGGGTTAAGTGACTTGCCCAGGGTCACACAGCTAGTAAGTGTTAAGTGTCTGAGGCCAAATTTGAACCCAGGTACTCCTGACTCCAGGGCCAGCGCTCTATCCATTGCGCCACCTAGCTGCCCCACTGGTAGATTGTTAATGAGAAATATATTAGTAAGGGCCTCTGATTAATAGTGTTGGGGTTAGCCACATACAGGTAGTTCTAGGATCCAGGAGAGTAGTTGTGTTCTAAGGACCCAACCTATGAGTGTGAGTGAATCCTAGATGATGCTATATAGTCTATGGAGACTAAGGCAAAGTTAGAGTAGAAGACCACCTACTCTATTCTCTTTGGGTAATTCATCACCTCTCAGCCAATGTTCAGGCCACAACTCCTCTGAGAAAAGGGGGAAATGTCAGCTACCATTCTGAGAACTCACATGGTCTTGAATTAAAGGAAAGAAGACAGAAAAAGGAGATAGTTAAGTCCCAGACTGAAGCTTGACTAGAAAGCCAGGAATTTTGGCTTGCAGGCTGATGGAGGGAAAAGCATCCTACCCATCTACCCTCCTGGGCTCAGAGAATCATCCTTATACTTAAAAGTCAAGCAGAAGAAACCTAAAGAGTGAGGATCACCCCTTCAGTTCCATCTCAGTAGCCAATTATAAGATACACTAAATCAGGGAATTTCTATAAACAGCAGAATACAAAAAGAGGATTATATATGAAAACTTTAATTTCCGTTTCATACTGTTTGTTATTCTAATACATATATTAATATATGTATATATATAAATATATCTAATAAATTGCATGTTAAAGACTGTCCTACTTGTCTATGCTTCTTCTGAACTTATTGTTTTCTTCCATGCATTTTTTTGAGGGGCAATGAGAGTTAAGTGATTTGTCCAGGGTCACACAGCTAGTAAGTGTCAAGTGTCTGAGACCGGATTTGATCTCAGGTCCTCCTGAATCCAGGTCCAGTGCTTTATCCACTGCACCATCTAGCTGCCCCCTCCATGCATTTTTTAAAAATGTTTCAATGAATTTTTCTTTTTCATCTCTATTAACTCTTCCCAATCCATACTCCAACTTAAAACAGAAACACAAAAACAAAAAAGTTTCTTTCAAATAAACATAGTCAAGCAAAACAAACCCACACAAGTGGCCATGTCCAAAAATATGTCTCTGCTCTTTGTCTGGAAACATCAACTCTCTGTTAGGTGATGGGTAACATGCTTCATCATAGTTTTCCTAGAAACATGGGCAGACATCACATTGCTCATTATTCTTAAGTTTTTCAAAATTGTTTTTCTTTACAATGTTGTCACTGGATAAATTGCCCTCCTGGGTCTTCTCACTTTGCTCTGCATCAGTTCATACTACCCAAGATTCTCTGAAATCCTCTATTTTATAATTTTCTACAGCACACTAATATTCCACTCTACTTATAGATCACATGTTCCATCATTCCCCAAATGTATAAGAAGCAGCTCTCCCTAGATTCCAGTTCTTTGTTTTTCTGATTTTCCCCTTAAATCCCTCCTTCAGCATCAAGAAGTTTGTTTTGTTTTCCTCTTTCCCCTCCCTGGTATTATCTACCCTCTGAACTCCCTACCTCCCTATCCCTGTCTATTTCTCTCTATTTCTCTCTCTTGCTCTCTCATCTATGTATGTATGTATGTATAGGTGTATGTATGTATTCTGTATATTTTATACCAAAGTGTATTATGTTTTACACCTATATATATTTTATACACCAAAATATGTGTGCATGTTTTACACCTATATATATTTTTACACCAAAGTGTGTATGTGTGCATCTGTGTTCATGTGTATGTATTCAACTCTCCTTTGTCTATTTCAGACAAGAGTGAAGTTCACCTACACTTTCCTCCATGCTACCATGCTCTTCTCAATGATCAGATATAATAAGTTACACCTCCTTTTTCCTTTTAAAACTGGAAGTATTCTTCTTTTCATCCTCCCTTCTTTTTCCCCTCATATTTCTCAGAAGAGAAACAATCTACAATTGAGATTGCTGATCTTCTTAACTCAATATCCGTTAAGGACGGTCCCCCCCCCCCTTATTTGAATGTTAGAACATCCTTATACAATGGTGTATATATTTCAAAGTTTCTACTCAATTCTAATTTTTTCATCAGAAATGCTTGAAAGTCCTTTATTCCATTAAAGATCTTTTTTAAACCTTGCTATAAAAGTTATAAATATTTTTGTATATATTGTACTGCCCCCTCTGCCTCCTCCCCCACCCCTTCCCTTTCTTTGATCTCTTCAGAGGTATAATGGTATAGATGGGCTAAAGTGTATGTGCAGTTTAATAACTTTGGGGGCATAACTCCGTATTGCTTTCCAAAATGGCTGGATCAATTCACACCTCCACCACAGTATATTCATGTGCCTGTTGTACTGAACATTTGTCATGTTGCTCTTTTGTCACTGCCAAAGTGTGAGGTGGAACTTCAGAGTGATTTTAATTTGTCTTTATCTAATTGTTACTGATTTAGAGTCTTTTTTCCTTTGAAAACTGCCTGGTCACATGCTTTGGCCATTTGTCTATTAAGGAAAGGCTCTTGGTTTTATACATTTGAATCAGTTGTCTATATATCTTCATGCTACACAATGACTTTTTTCCCCAGTGTAAGCCCAAACCTCAAAGCCCATTTTGCTTGCATTATACCAGTTGGCTGTTTCCCTTCCAATTTTAAT
Organism: Dromiciops gliroides; assembly: GCF_019393635.1. Taxonomy (NCBI): domain Eukaryota; kingdom Metazoa; phylum Chordata; class Mammalia; order Microbiotheria; family Microbiotheriidae; genus Dromiciops; species Dromiciops gliroides. Next base: position 273,223,708 of record NC_057863.1, on the reverse strand, counting down.
TGCATTAGGTTAAAAAAAAAAACTTTTAAAATGTTTTATAATTCAAACTCTCCATTTTATCTTCCATGATTCCCTTTATTTCAGTTCTTTGATTCTTAAATTATCTCTCCTTATCCTGTTTTCCAGGTCAGTTTTATTTTTCATACCAGATATGCTATATTTTCTGTTATTTCAATCTTTTGATTTGGTTCTATTGTGTCCTACTGTTATATTTTTGGGTGGGGGCAGGGCTTTGTCTATTCTTGTCTTCGAGGAATCCATTCCTCGGGTAATATTTACCACTTTCTCATGGAAGCTACCTATTATCCCAATTCTTTCCTCAGGAATTTTTATTTAATTTTTAAACTTTCACTTCATTTCTCCTAATTATTCATGTAGTCCTTGTGGATAATCCATTTTTTTTTCTTTTAGTTCCTGCTTATGAGCTTATGGTTGTTCTCTCTTTTTGTAAAAACCTTTAGATAACACACATATGTATATGTGTTTATGTGCATATATATACATACACAAATTCTCTCTGTGTCTCTCTCTGTTTCTCTGTCTCTGTCTCTTTCTGTCTGTCTGTCTGTCTGTCTGTCTGTCTCTCTCCTAGTCAGGATTTTCTTAAATGTATTATTCTTTCCAGCTTTAGTTCCTGAATTGGGACTTTATGGCAAAGACTTGGTGCCTATTGCTAGGCTTTGGGTAGAGTAGCCAAGTAAGGTAATAAACCCTGGCTGGTTTCAACCTAAGTCCCCTAAATTCCTATGTTGACGCTTACCTTGTAGAAGCCTGGCAATGTCCATGTCTCCTTGCCTCTCAAGACATAACCTTACTCCTCCATTTCAGGGAGATTCTGTTGGTGGTCTTTGTCTTCCTCCAGAAAGTATGCTTATTATCCACTCCATCTGGAAGACTGGTGCCCAATTCTAATACTTAGAAACTTGATCGTTTGAGAAGCTGGGAAGGAGAGACAGATGTCTAGAACTCTAGAACCCAATCTCCAGTTTTGCATCTCCAACTGTCTTTTATGCATCTTGATTTGAATGCACAGTAGTCATATTAAATTAATGTCTAAAATGGAATTCATTTTCTTTCATCCTTTCTTCCTAACTTCCTTGTTACTGTTCAGGTAACCATTATCCTCCCAGTCACTCAAACTCACAACCTGGTGTCATTCTCTACTCCTAACTCTCTCTCATCCCCCATAGCTAATTAGCAGTCAAGCCCTGTCATTTCCACTTTCATAATATCTTTTTTATATGTCCTTCTCTCCTCTGGCATATTCAACATCCTGGTGCAGACCCAGATCACCACACACCTGGATTGTTGCTTGTTCTCCCTGCTTCAAGTCTCTCCCCATTCCATAATAATTTTTACTCAGTTCACAAATTGATCTTTCTAAAATATAGGCTTAACCATATCACCTCCCATGAAATTGATCAACCCCCATTATAATAGTCAAGATAACCACTAGTAATAATAGTATTTTTTCCTTTTTCTGAGAAGGACTGAGATTTAGCCTTATAATTCTTCACAGATTATCTTCCTACTTCACCTCAGCATTTCTAAAGAAATTTTTTCATTATATAATTCCTTCAGGACTTTTTAAAAATAAATCTCTTTTCTTCTTTAGTTCTCATATTCTTATTACCTTTCCAAAGGATATTTCAATGCACCTCTTACTTTATAGTGTTTGTTATTTCTACTGTTTCCTCTTGTGTCCCCTGAACATAACAAGGTCTGAAATTTCTATTTTATTATTTTTTTAAAAAATTGTTCTCTTCCTTTTTTGAGATGTGGTAACTCCATTTCCACATTGCCACCCCTCCACCACCTTGTATACCTGAAGAAAACAATTCTCAGGACTGATTTCTTTTTTTTTAAGTCTGTATAAATCCTCAACTTTTCTTATTGACTCTCAAAAAGTTATCTCTTTTGTCCTTTTTATTACTGAATTCAGCCTCCTTAAAACCTTTTTTTTTTCTGGAGTCAAGAAGACCAGAGTTCAAGTCCTGCTTCAAACACTTAGTAGCTGTGTGATCTTAGTCAAGTTATTAGTCTCTATATGCCTCAATTTCCTCAATTCTAAAATAGGGATAATAATATCTATCTCGTAGGGTTGTTGTGTAGATGAAATAAGATATCTGTAATGTGCTTAATGTAGTGCCTGGTACATAGTAGATACTTAATAAATGCTTGTATCATTCATTCCTCCCTTGTTGTTAAAACCAAGATGCTATGGGTAATTCCCTACACAACCTTTTATTTTCACCTTTAGTTTCTTTGCCTGGTGGTATCTCAGTTCTCATTTCCTCCTACTTCCCATCTCAGTCTAGACTTGTTTCAATATTGCTTTTGTTCTAAGAATTGTTGGTGATGTTCTCTGATTGAACATATATAGCTCAGCCTCCACACGTTTCATCTCTCCTGTGAAGTAATTTGATGACTATGTAGTTACTTCAGTCTCAGAACAGAGGAGTAAAAGGCTTCTATTGCATCTGAAACCACAATATTCTCATATGACTAAGGTTATTTTTCCTTTACTACTTGGTTGCCTAGGTTTGCAAACATAAAATGTGGTTTTTGTTATCATTTATGATCAATCAAAAACATTGTTAGCAAACGTAGGTTCCTCTCATAATTAAATTGTAAAGCAATATTTTAAAAACTGAATTGGTGGAATTTCAAAAATGAAATTATTCCCCATAATATGCTAGGAATTATAATATACTAATATATTGTGTATTACACATAACATACTAGCAGTTGCAGAAATTCCAAAACAGAAATACACAGGTATAAAATAAAATATTACAATTAGAAAGGAACTTAGAAACCTAACTTCCTACTCCAGGCAGAAATCCCTTTTACAGGGACAGAAAAGCATGAGGCAGGAAAGAGAACATTGGATTTAGATTCAGAACATGTGAATTTGAATTGTCCCCATGAAATCTTGGTCAAGTCACTTATGTTCCTGGGCTTTAGTCCATTATCTAAAAAGAGAAAGTTGGGCAAGATGACCTCTAAAATCCATTCCATCTTTACATTGATTCTCTATATATCACATGTACACTCTGGTTCCACTCTCTCCAGACAACTTGGGCTACATCTAACCCTTGGTTGGGGCTCTCTGGAGCCCTGAAGGATTTGTGGTGTTCTGCTATCAGCTAAAGTCTCCACAGGCTATATTACTTTCATTTTAGGGGGCCAGTGGCCAACACTCCAATTCCATTTAGCATCAATTAACTTTAAAAATAATTATTTTAAGCATTCTTTTCTTTTTAAATTTTGTATCGAATTCTCTCCCCCCTTCCACCCACTGAGAAGGCAAGCAAAATAATATCAATTATACATGTGAGATCATACAAAACATATTTCCATATTAGTTATATTGCAGAAAGGAAGGAAAGTAGGAAGGAAGGAAGAAAGGAAAGAAGGAAGGAAGGAAGGAAGGAAAGAAGGAAGGAAGGAAGGAAGGAAGGAAGGAAGGAAGGAAGGAAGGAAGGAAGGAAGGAAGGAAGGAAGGAAGGAAGGAAGGAAGGAAAGAAGGAATCTTATATTGAGCTGTTATAAGTATAATGAGGAAGTATGTCAGAAAAGAATGCTAATATTAAAAAAAAATAGGGGAAAAACCCAGAATGCTAATATCCTTTAGAAACATTAAGGTGCTGAGACAAATGAAGATGAGAGGATTATAATCATAGTTTTGTCTGAAGGACATTCATTTGGTTTGATTGTAGAAATAATTCTCTGAGTGTTATCTGTGCCAAAATGGGAAATGATAGAGGGTCAAAGTAATGACCCTTTAGAGGCCACTTGGCTTCTCATTCACACATAATGTATGGAATGAAAGGGAATCCAGTCTTACAGAAAGAGTGGCAAAGAACAGCAGCCTTAGGGTTAAGGCAAGGTTATTAGTCACATTGGGTAGAACACACAAATAAGATCCTTCTTATTCTCATTAATGAATGATTGTTCATGTAATAGCAATCTATAGAACTCTTTAATCTATAGAACATTGAAGAAAGTCTGACATTCTGTAGTCTCAAGAATAACAGTAAGATACAGAAGTCATAATATAATCAGTTTGGGGTTTAGGTAGAAGGCTACAAGAAAGGAGGTTTGGCTATCATTATCTAAAAGAACCTTTCATTTTCAAGGCTTTAAGTCAGATATTCTTCTTACACTAAGCCTGTCTAAATTATGAAAAATGAATTTGGAGATAGTTCCTCATTGTTGCAATGTCTTCACCAATTGAATATTTAGGAGAGCTTTGGAGAAATCATTATAATAAGTCATTATCAGCAGGTGTTTTCTGTCTGACTATAGCATGGATGGGATGGAGCTTCCCAGGGTCTGTCTTCAGCCTTGGTTGGGAAGGGCATGTTGCCTTTTGAGGAGAAAACTACCCACTAGGTGGAGAAACTCGAGGGAAGAACACCATAGCACTGAAGAATGCAATCAGGCAAGTTAATATGCTGATATCAAAGTTCCAAGGTTAAACACTAAGTGGTCCCTTATTATATGCACCCACTGGAGGCTGATATTTGCTTGTTATTAGAACAATCTAGCTTAAACTCCTTCCTGGGGAGGAAAGGGGGGGGGTAGAATCCAAAGCATACATGTCAACCAAAGGGTTAGGAATGAGTTATTTGGGCATGCCAAATCCCAGGGTCTAAGATGGGAGACTGGGAGCTTGGAGAAGAATGGGGGGCGGGTCAAGCTAGGGACATCTGTAGGAAGATTAGGAGGCATCTTACCAGAATGGCAGAAGGACTGATTCTCTGGTACAGTCTGCTCCTCTGATTCCTAGCCTCCTATCTCAAGCTGTGTATTTCCTTGATTTGCATTGATGTGTGGGCATGCTGGGAAATGTCTTTGTCATACCTAATTGGTGACTATTAGGGAAAGGAACCTAACCCTTTCTCTGGCAGATAACCTGAACCTAAAAGCTTGGTATACCATGGTATGCATATTGTATGTTGGCTCCCAAAGCATGTTTTCCATTAGAATACAATCTCCTTAATAGCAGGGACTGTTTTGCCTTTCTTTCTATTCTCTATCACCTAATACACTGCTTGATGCATAGCAAGTGCTTAATAAGTGCTTATTCATTGGCTGATTCTGAAGTCTGTGTTTCTGCCAGCATTGCAAATACTGGTGGTGAATATGTTGTCTCCATGACATCCAAACATCTTTTTTTTTCTGTTGGGGGTACTACCATCTCTCTCCCAGTCAGCTAGTTATAATCACATTACATCAGTTACTAAAACTAGCTGATTTTACCTCTTCAGTGCCTCTCCTTAAACACCCACTATGCTTGTAGAAGTCTGTATCACCTCCTATCTGGATCACCAGAATGCCCTCCTACCTGGTCTTCATATTTGTAATTTCTCATCCTGCCAATCCATCCACCACACAGCTGTGACACAAAACTGACCATTTTACTCCCCTGCTCAGAAGTCTTCTGTGGCTTCCTAAGCCTAAATAATAAGAGGAAAGCTCCTTAGCATAGCATTTGAAGATGCTACATGATTTGGGCACCAGCCTTTCCAGCCTTATCTCTCACAATGTCTGGCAGTATTCCAGCTAAACTATACTATTGAGACATTAACTGAACTTGACATCCCATCTTTCACATATGCATGCAAACTATTCCCCTTCCTTGGAATGCATTCCTTCTTCACAAGTTTAGAGGTATAAGGGTTTATAGAAGCCACCCTGCTCATTTTACAGATGAGGGGACTGAGGACCGGAGAGGGAGAAGTAGACAATAAATAGCAGACCTATCATTTAATCAATCAATCAATCCATAAACATTTATTAAGCACCTGCTATGTGCTAGATCACTGAGTCAAGTGCTATGCATACAAATAAAATAAATGAAACAACACCTACTTGCAAGAAACTCATATTCTAATAAATGTGACAACAGGGACAGATCTAAGTATATATGAATAAATACAAATAAATGTAGAGTAGTTAACTATAAGATAGTTTGAGGGGGAGGACACTAGCACTTGAGGTGATGGAGAAAGAAAGTTTGAAAACTCTGACTTCCAATTTCATTGCCTGCTTTGGTATTCTGCAGCAAATTGTAGTCATACTGTTGGTGTTGGAATGAGGAAGACAGAATTCTCTTCCTTCAAGAAAATGGCACCTCAGCTCAGGTGCCATTTTCTTTGTTCAGCCTTCTCTGATCCCTTCACCATCACCCATTCCCTGCCACCATGTTATTAATTATTTATTTGTTTCCCCCACCTCAAATTCCCTAGTATTTACTTAACTGTGTTCATAGTATAGCCTCTATTACATATAATATCAGTTCTTTGAGGGTAGGGATTGTTTTCATTTTTGCTTTTGTATTCCTTGAGCCTAACACAGTATCCTTAACACAGAAGTCACTTAATAAATGTTTACTTAAGTGTTGTAATGAATTAGAGGACTGCTTTAACCAATTTGGGGTATTGGTTCAAGTTCTGGTAGTAGATGAAACTATTATGGAATTTGACTACCATCTCTTAGTCCAGGAGGTCTTGAAATAAAACATTCACAAATTTTTCAACATCTATGGGAATATAACCCCAAAGACCTTATTTACTACTACTTACTGTAATGGGTCTAGAAGACCATCTTCCATTTTATATCTGGATTCTATTGTATAATCCAGGGTGATACAATTTGATGAATATCATTATGACTCATCTATAGATTTCAATTCTATTTAAAAAAGATTTATTAAATACCCAGTACCTACAGAGGCACTACCATGAGGTAAGACATCAGTGGTACAGGATGACAGTCCTAGTTATTCATAGTGTTCACAGCTCCATAATTAGGGTAAAGCCATCATTTCTCTCCCTTCCTGCCCTTAAAACAAATAGCACTGGGGCAGAGGACTCAGTGAAACTTTTTGTTCCATCATTTTCCAGGAAATTTGTAAAGTCACTATTTCTGTTCAAGTCAATGTGTTAAGTACTAGATTAATTTCACAATTATAATGGAGGTAACTCCTCTGCCTCAACCCCATTAAAAACCCCAACAACTAATAATCAAGGTATTATAGGGCACTTCAAGGTCAAGGTCTGACTAGATGAGTTATGACAAGATATAATAGGGAGGTCCATGTCAGAGTCAGGAGCTATCTTATTGTCAATTACCTACCAGCCCCCAGGTCATTTTACCTTTTTTCTCACATATGATTTATGTGAAGATGCTACATGATTTGGGCACCAGCCTTTCCAGTCTTATCTCTCACAATGTCTGGCAGTATTCCAGCTAAACTATACTATTAAGACATTAATAGCATAGCTCAGCATTTGGTTCATAGTGTTCCTCTATGACCCAAACCCTGCTCTTATACTTTGGATCTCCAATTTATATGTTGTTACCCCCTCAGATATAGCCTTACTTCCCAATTCATAAACCTCTTCAGTTCCCATGATCTGCTTCAGCCACATGAAGACACGATTATACCCTCTGTCTTATACCCATAAATGTTCCACTTCCACTATCCAGAACTATGAAATCCTTCTCTCTGATCGTAACCTATTCTCCTTCCCTCTCTTTTTAGGTTTCACCCCTTCTCAACCTTTTCTTTGTCCTCATCCTATTCTCTATTCACTCTTATGCTCCAAGATTTACAAGGCCATCAGTTCTGTTCTGTTTTCATTTTCCTCCTTTCAAAATTTTAACCATTTCAACTTTACACTATTCTCTATCCTTTAATTCCTTGCCTTGTTGTCCTATAGTTATATTTCCCCACCCTGAAGAGCCAGTTGTTAAACATTTACCAGCATACCACTGGTTCAGTTACTAGTTAGTAAAAATATATTTTTAAAATTTAAATGGACTTTATCAGAAGGTTTGTTGAAGTACTTCCTCAAAGCAATGAGTAGCAATATAAATTATTTTCAAAAGAATAAATTACGGTGGAGGGGGTGGCAAAATAAAACAGAAATTTTTTTAATAATAGATTTAATAGAGACAGATGCAAAATCCTGTAATTTGGCCCAAAAATGTAAGCACACAAGAACAAGGGGTGGGGTGTTGGCTTAGTACCTTAAGTGTCTAATTTCTTTTAAAAGATAAAGGATTTATTTATCGGGGACAGCTAGGTAGTGCAGTGGATAAAGCCCAGCCCTGGATTCAGGGGGACCTGAGTTCAAGTCTGGCCTCAGACACTTGACACTAGCTGTATGACCCTGGACAAGTCACTTAACCCCCATTGCCCCAGAAAAAAAAAAAGACCAAAAAAAAGATAAAGGATTTATTTAACTAAAAGTGTAATGTGTTATATGGCTCCTAAAAAGTCTGTGATCTTATGATCTCAGCTTGCATAAATAAAAGATTCCAAATCAAGGGAGATAATATTCTTATTGTGGTCTAAACAGGTCATACTATAAACTAAACTGGTCATACTCTAAAGGGAATGTTGGCAAACTAGCATATGTCTGGAGGAAGTCATATTCTTAAGCCAATAACCATTTCCTTTTTGTCCTTGAATACTTGCATATGTAATGGTAATCTGACATATCTACAGAGAGCCTCAGATGGTATGTCTCCAGGAAAGCACATAGGGAGCAGATTAAGCTCACCCTTTTGGAAGATGCTAGGAAGCTGCCTCTGGGAGAATGTAACGAAATGCTTTGTAGCATGTATGGACATTTCAAGACTCATTCTAATTCTAGTTGGTTGACTACATGGTGAAGGGGATACTCTCTGACTTGCTTGAGAGGCATTCAAAGAGACCTGTCAGTCTACCCTACCCTTTACCAATCTTTGCCCGATTGTCTTCAGCTGTGCTCTGGTAGTGTAATGGAATCTGATGGGAGACTATGCTATAAGAAAAAAACTATGATGTAAAGAAAATGGTCATACAGTATTCTCCTCTCTCTCCCCCCATCAGGAGAACTAGTTAAAGGAATCTGGGAGTTAGAATCCAGGCTAGGTGTTGCTGCCAAACCAACATTGATAACCCAAGGGATAAGTGACTTCTTGTCTAGTGGAAGGACACATCTGGCAGCAATGCTGTATTTCTTTGAACATGAATGTGGTGAAATTGCTGCTATGTAGGAAGTGAGATAAATTTTGAGCCTATCTCCTGTATCTCCATTGAGTTATCTTACCTATCTCCCCCCTCCCCTCCTGCACTATCACCACAAGAGACTAAGACGGTATAAGGGGATTATGTCTCTGAGGTTTTGGGGAAAATTTTTGTATATTTGTTCTTGCTATATCTTCATAGCAAATATTCCTTTTTAAAAGCTAATTGATGGGGGGAGGCAGCTAGGTGGCACATTGGATAAAGCACTGGCCCTGGATTCAAGAGGACCTGAGTTCAAATCCGGCCTCAGACACATGACACTTAATAGCTGTGTGACCCTGGGCAAGTCACCTAACCCCCATAGCCCTGCAATATATATATATATATATATATATATATATATATATATATATATATACCACTAAAAACCATGATTAAAAGAAAAGAAAAACCTATGCATCACATTTCAAGAAATTATAAAGGAAAACTGCTCCATTATCTTAAATTCAGAGGACAAAATAGAAATTGAAAGAATCCACCAATTATCTCCTGAAAGGAATCTGAAAACTCCCAGCAATATCATAGCAAAAGTCCACAGCTCCCAGGTCAAGGAGAGAACATTGTAAGTAGACAGAAAGAAACATTTGGGGAAAATATTTGGAGCCAAAATCAGGATCACACAAGATTTAGCAGCTTCCATGTTAAAAAGAGTAGAGGGCTTAGAATATAATATTTTGGAAGGAAGGGAAAGTAGCTAGGATTACAACCAACAATAACCTACCCAGCAAAACTGAGTATAATCCTTACAGGGAAAACATGAACATTTAGTGAAAAAGAGGACTTTCAAGAATTCTGATGAAAAGAGTAGAGCTGAATAGAAAAATTGACATGGAAACACAAGACTGAAGAAAAGCATAAAAAGATAAACATAAGGGACTCAATAAAGTTAAACTGTTTACATTCCTATATGGAAGATGATACAGGTAACTCCTCCTAAGAACATTCTCATTATTAGGATAGTTACATATATTTACACACACACACACACACACACACACACACACACACACACACTAGGAGTCTACATAGAGAGAGAACATGATTATGAGTTGATTATGTTGGGATCATCCCCCTCCCCTCAAATAAATGTAGAAGGGGAAGGGGATGAATGATATGGATGTGGGTTGATTAGAGGGAAGATAGATTAAGAGAGGCAGAGGTTAGAAGCAAAGCAGACTTTTGGAGAAGAACAGGATAAAAAGAGAGAGAGAAGGATAAACAAAATAGGATGGAGGGAAACACACAGTTATCATAACTGTGAATGTGGGGGGCAACTACGTGGTGCAGTGGATAAAGCACCAGCTCTGGATTCAGGAAGATTTGAGTTCAAATCCAGCCTCAAACACTTGACACTTACTAACTGTGTGATCCTGGGCAAGTCACTTAAGCCCCGTTGTCCCACAAAAACATACAAACAAAAAACTGTGAATGTGAGTGGGATAAACTCACTCATAAAATTGAAGTAGATAGCATAATGGATATGAAACCAGAATCCAATAAGATGTTGTTTACAAGAGACACAATTGAAACAGGAAGACACAGAGTTGAAATAAAAGACTGGAGGCTTCAGCTGAAGTGAAAAAGACTAGAGTAGCAATCATGATTTCAGACAAATCAGAAGCAAAAATATAGCTAACTAAATGAGATATAACAGGGAAACTATATTTTGCTAAAAGGTACTATATCAAAAAAATTTATGAAAGTTTATCTGACAAAGACCTCATTTCTCAAATATATAGGGAACTCAATCAAACTTGTAAAAATAAGAGACATTCCCTAATTGGTAAATGATCAAAGAATATGAAAAGACAGTTTTCAGAAAAAAGAAATCAAAGCTATCATCATGTGAAAAAAATACTCTAAATCAAGAAAAGCAAATTAAAATAACTGAGGTAACACCTCACACCTATCAGAAATGATAAATGTTTTAGGCATGTGTTTTATGTGTGTGTTTTAGGCATTTATTTTAGGCATGTGCTGTAGGCATGTATTATAGGCATGCTTTAGGGTGTGTGTTTTAGGCATGTATTGTAGATATGTTTTAGGTGTGTATTGTAGGCATGTGTTTTAGGTATGTATTTTAGACATGTATTTTAGGCATGTGTTTTAAGTGTGTACTGTAGGCATGTGTTATAAGGTATGTGCTGTATTGTGTGTGTTTTGGCATGTGCTTTTGGCGTGTGTTAGGCATTGACTTGTGGTCAATAAAGCTGGGTTCCTAGCTCTGACACTTACCAGTTATGATCAAGTCACCTCAACTTTTGAAATAATTCAGTTTTCTCACTGGCAATAAAGAGAGCCAATCAAGCATATAAAACACCATATACAGATAAGTTATTCTTTTAAATGTCCTTTACTTGAAAGGACCCCTCTGAGTTGGTGGGTTTCTGAGAATCTGTTGAGCAACCTGCCCTGCTGTTTAATTATGGAGATGAGGGACCAAATCCACAGAAGCTCAGTGCCATTGTATCTATGTTGCACTGTATCCTTGTGCTGTTAAAGCAAACTTTCTTTTGTTGTTAGTGCCTCATTTTATCCGAACTTTGAACATGAACTAGGACAATGCTGATGTTACAACACCAATATATTTGGATATTCAGCTAACACAACTTCCATTTCTTTCCAGAAAGAGCTAAGACCCAAGTTTTATCTTATATTATTTATATTAATCAGACACCATCTTTTTATGAACATTTATAAAATATTAGCCCTGTATAATCAACGTTTATACAGTTTGATCAAATGAGTGAAAAAGTTATCAAACCATTTTTTCCCTTCTGACTGAATATTTTGCCTTTAAACCAGTTGATTCAACATTGTACATACACATTCTCAGAAGGCAATAGGCTTTTTGCAGTTTTGACTGTGATGCAGGGTATTTTTTATTTTATTGTTTTTCCTGAATGCATGTCTAAGAAACTTTCTGTACCTTAACTCAGTGGAAAGAGCCATGGGTTTATTGAATATTCATAGATATCATTTCTTCCCTAGAGTTCAAGTTTAAAATATTGTTGATGTATGTCCACTGTGACATGATGACACTCCTTTGCAGGTTTTTTTAAAGTTAAGAATAAAATATTAATCCATTTAAGTTTGAAGGGAAGGGAGAGCATGGGGATTTGGAGGGGTGAGGAGACAGAAATTAATTAATGTTTAGAAAGAAAACAGTTTTACTATAAGGGCACAATAGGGCTGTCTTTGATGACTCCCTTTGTGATATAGGGGAGGGAAAACACAACATCTACAACCTTCAGAGAAAGAGCTGAAAAGCCTTTATAGTTTGATCCCCTCTCACAAAGAGCCCTGTTTCCTCTAGAGTTAGAGAGGGTGAGAACCTGAGCCTGTACTCTCTTTCGTTTGGTTACAGGCTTCTGCTATTAAGGAAATCATTCTGAACTGATCTTCAAAGGTGAAGATTTTAGGATTCAAAGAAGTCTAAGATTCAAAGCATCTATACGAATCCTCTATCTAGTCCAAACTGTGATGAAATTTCAGACTGTCTCCTGTGGATAAAACAGATTCCCAAGATCCTTTCTGCTGGGAATATTAATAGATAACTAATGTTTTTTATCCAGTTAACCTTCATTAGTGTGCACATCAGCAAATACTTGATACTAGTAAACTTGTAAGCATTTGTTTATCTGCTAGTATTTTGTAGTGTTTTGACCAATGATGCAAACCTTGCTGTGTTCAAACATATTAGCCTTATTGTGAGCATTTTTCCCTACTAACTTACTGAAAGTTTTGCCTTTCAAAATTCAATATTGTATATAGAAGTCAATGGGCTTTTTTCAGTTCTGACTGATGCAGAGCATTTTTTATTTTATTGTTTTTCCTGAATGCATATCTGTCTAAGAAACTTTCTGTACCTTAATTCAGTGGTTCCTTTCACTATTGGTCAAGTTGAATTTAATAGTTACTTGATTTCAAGAATTTCCCAGCATGCTGTGTCTTATATGTTTAAGGGTTAAATCTGTATCACATTTCACTCAGTATTGCAAGACAGAGGGCACTAAAAATCAGGAAGGCCTTAGACAATAGCTATTAAACTACTATTTGCACTCTAAAGGTGAAATACTTATTCAATGACCCATAGTGAGTAGGCTTTCTATTGGAGGAACTGAATTAGACCACCCTTAGCATTCTCACTATAAACTAAACTAGGAGGTAAAAGAAATTTGCCACTGAATGGAAGGATGATACACAGGTATCTACTTAGAGAGTCATGAAAATAATTCAAAGACTTGATTTTATGTTGTGCCCAAAGTCAACAAGAAACATAATTTCATGGGGCACTTGATCATTTAATATTGCAGGGTGCATGATGAGTATTCGTGAAAAGATCACTGTGAAAATAATTGCAGTGCATGTACCATTTGTTGCAAATGATGAAGAGGTAGACAAAATCTACTAAGAATTTGATAAGACCTTCCAAATTATGTCAACATATACTAGCTGAATTCAGGGAAAAGATGGAAATAGATGAAGATGATGAGAATTATATTGAAAGAACCAAGAGAACATTGTGCACAGAGATAGCAATATTGTTTGATAAAGAACTATGAATGACAACTATTATCAACAATACAATGATTCAAGACAATCCCAAAGGACTATTGATGAAACATACTATCTACCTCCAAAGAAGGAACTGATATTGATGGAACACGGACTGAAGCATGCTATTTTTCACTTTCTTTTTTTTTCTTTTTATTCAAGTTTTCTTGTACAAAATGACAATTATGGTAATATTTACATAATCATACATGTACAAACCATATCTGGTTGCTTACCACCTCACAGAGAAGGGAGGAAGGGAAGGAGGGATAAAAATTGGAACTCAAAACTAGAAATAAAAATGTTTATTACTTAAAAATTTAAAAATAATCATAGTTAATATTTAAATTAATATTTTTAAAAAGAAATGTATTGCAAAACATGAATCAGAAATGAGAAAGATCAAACAAAGCCATACTAACTACACAGAAACCTTTCACCCATATGTCATAAATTTTTTATTTAAGGAAAAAAATTGGAAAGTACTGGGTACAACAAGTACCAAATATGAATAATATCACAAAAAGCAAAACTTCTTATATCTAGACAGGAAACAGCATGTTACTCATATGGGAGTCTCTTTGACCACTGACTTGTTAGAGCAAAGGTCAAAATATAAAACTAAAAGAAAGAATAAAAGTGATAAAAAGTTACAGCAATTAAAACCACTCTATGCTGACCTATTTAAACGAGGTTTTGCCAAAAGGGGCATAGACACCGACCATAGTTACTTTATTCAGAAGTTTGACTTTTAGAAAAATTGCTCTAATAAAGAGGTCAAAAAAGCTTTAAAATTCACCTTATATAGTAAATACTGCACCTACTATCAGAGAGACGGCAGCAAAGGAGAAAATGCTTTAGAAAATAAACTCATAGAGGGCAGCTAGATGGCACAGTGGATAAAGCACAGGTCCTGGATTCAGGAGGACCTGAGTTCAAATCCAGCCTCAACTTCCTCATCTATGAAATCAAGGGGATTATATGGATTCTACGGTTCTTTCTAACTACCTGTCTATAATCATATGCTCCTATGATATGAAATGTTTAGTCATTCTCCAAACCCTGAATGCATATTTTGTCATGGCTATCATGGAAATATTTGTACATATGCCTCCTTTTATTCTCTCATTAATCTTCTTAGAGAATAAACCCACTGGGGACAGCTACATGGCACAGTGGAAAAAACACTGGTCTTGGATTCAAGAGGACCTAAGTTCAAATCCAGCCTCAGACACTTGACACTTACTAGCTGTGTGACCCTGGGCAAGTCACTTAACCCTCATTGCCCCACCAAAAAACAAAAACAAAAACAAAAAACCAAGAGAGAGAGAAAGAGAGAATAAACCTATTAGTAGATTCAATAAGTATACAAGTACCCCTTCACTAGCACTAGAAGATGATTTCCTAGGACATGAGTATCCAAATTTACAGTTACTTTGTCAGCCCACACATCTGAAGCTAGGGCTCACAAGCCCCTATTGTTATATCTGTCTTTAATAGTCATGCAATAGTGTGTTTTTTGTTTTTTTGTTTTTTTAGTGAGGCAATTGAGGTTAAGTGACTTGCCCAGGATCACACAGCTAGTAAGTGTTAAGTGTCTGAGGCCGGATTTGAACTCAGGTACTCCTGACTCCAGGGCCAGTGCTCTATCTACTGTGCCATCTAGCTGCCTCAATAGTGTGGTTTTTTTTAATTATCATGGCTACTGTACTTTATAAATTAATCATCATTTATATATTAATGGCTCTTGTACCCATTTGGGCAGTAAGCATTTATTAATGAATATATATCAAGTAAAATGTTAGTAAAATATTGACCATTTCTCCCTAACTTCTCAGTCTCAGGCATTCAGGCCCACATACCAACTGTGGGGGCCAAAATTAATACATGAAGAGTTAATTGGGTGGCTCACCTAAATATTGGGGTCCCAGAGATAATGAGGGACCTCTAGGTTTAATGCTCCCTCCCCTCCAAAACTGCCTTTTTAGATATTTCTCCCAGACCAATAAGAAAAGAGCCTTACAGCCTCTGTTCCACAGATGTTTTATTAAGGACAATAAATTAAACAGCAAAGGTGAAATTAATAAAATCAAAGACAAGGAAATAGGGAAAAAGAAATACAGATAATCCTCCTAGCTCCAACCTAAGTCAATACAATTCCCAACTTGATTCCAGTTAAGCTAATTCAAAAGAAAGCAGGGCTTTTGTGTCAACTCACCACCTGGGATGTCTGCTCTAGTGGTATAAGGGGGTTTATATAATCAGGGTCTGGGAATATATAGCTTTCAGTATCTATCTTCCACCCTGCCCCTTTGTCTCGTCAATCCTGTGCCCCTGTCTGAGGGAGCCCATGGTTACTCTGATTCTGGTTCTGTCCTTCTGTACCTCTCAGAAAAAATTTATATCCATTCTGATTCTGCCTGTAATAAGGCTATAATTACCTCAGTTGTTTCCTTTCTGATAAAAGTTTCCATAATTATTCTGATTTCTCCTGAAAATAGTTTTCAAGGCTGTCAGTGAGTTCTCAATTAAGTTCATGTTTTCTGGTTCTACATTCCCTCAATGAGTGCCCTTGGTTTATCACAATAACCGCACACCTTAGTGTCTTTGTGTTGGCCCTTAGATGCCTGACCAGAAAGTACTGGTGCCAGAATGCTCTGTTTAGGCTTATTCTCCTCATGTGACTCAAAGACATAGGTGGCAATTTCCTTAAGCCTATCTATAGTCATAGTTTTCCAGTCTGGACATTGTGTCAGAAAATATTTGCGGGTTTCTAGCAACAAATGGTAAACGAATGTGTTAAGCACAACATAGGAATATTTTAAATCTAGTGGGTCCAGCCTGGTGTATTGCCTAGCATCTTCACAAAGTCTATCTTAAAACCTATTAGGTTGTTCATTAGGTTCCTGATCTAGGTTTAAGAATTTCTGCCAGTTTTCAGATTTTTCTAGAGCAAGACTACATAGTCCTAAGAGGGAGAGCATGCACCAAGAGACAGCATTTAGAGATAAGGAAGAGGGTCCAGGGAGCCAAGAGGGAGTAAGCCTCCTGTTGTTAAGGCTTTTGTCCTCTTTTGGTAGAGGTGGGTCATTATACATTGATCAAAGCTAATTGGTTTGCCTCATTCAATTCCATTGGTTGACATGACTTGAGGGTGGTCCAAATTAAAATGAACTCTACCAATGACCTAATGGGGAAGTATGCAAAAGACCCTTGCTGGAGGGCAAAGGTGAAGTCCAGTATCTAGGTGTGGTTTAATCCCATTAGCTCACTGAACTCGACAAAAGAATCAATCTCCAGGGGCAGTGAGGTGGTACAGTGGATGGAGCACTGGCCTTGGATTCAGGAGGACCTGAGTTTAAATCCATCCTCAGACACTTGACACTAGCTGTGTGACCCTGGGCAAGTCACTTAACCCTCATTGCCCCACAAAATAAAATTTTTTTAAAAAGAATCAATCTCCATCTATTTTTTGTTCCCTCAGACAAGATTTGAACAAGATTCCTCAAGAATTGGACATTCTGGAGTGGGGGAGGAGAAAGGATGGAAATCTCTGGGTCCCCCCCAAGAAATTCATTATTAATAATTATTTCCTCACAGTAGACACAATCAGCTCAAAGCAATGGGAATTAATGAGAGTAAAAATAACGAATTATTTCCCACATTAATCTGGGGCACACTCTCCCACAATTGCATACAGCATCAGGAGGAGAATAGACACACATGTAGAATATACTCTTAGAGAGGTATACATATAGAAAATATATGACCTAGGTAACTCACAGCCCTGGCACTGAAGGACCCCAATATCCTTTCTCCTTTTGTGGTATACTCCTGCTACTATCCAGGGTGCAGGGTATCTTCTGGACGGGTTGCTCATCTGGGCTTTTTGGGCCTGTTGTAACTCCTTGAAGCTCAACTCCAAATGGTAACAACTAATTCTCATTTGATTCACATATCTCTTCTGGTCCTATGCATTGGCTCATTGCCTAAAGAGTTGTTGTTGTTTGTCCTTCCTTCTCAAAAACGACCATGACATCAGGGAGGTGATATCATGACTTGCAGTGAATTGGACATAAGTGAGGCAGGGGTGTGCAAAGTCACCAGCTTCACTCTCTCCTCCAGGGACATTTGGGTCCCATAGCAAGATATAGATCAGGAGGACTGGAGATGGCCCCAGATGCAGTGGGGGACCTTGGCCTTTTAAACTAAGGCCTTTCCCAGGTCTCAGTTTGCCTGAGGTAATGCCCATTCAGTAATTGAGTCTAAGTAAGAAAGGAGGCAAAGAAAGACCTCTTTTACCTACTCAAAAGAAAATAAATCTATAGATAAAGTGGAGGGCTGGGGAAGACCCTCAAAGTTCCTGGCCAAAAGAGAAACAATTGCTATTTATGCCCACTCTGAGACATCAAGAGACCAAACAATGGCAAAATGAGGCCTGGCATGGGACCTATTGTTGACCAATCAGTGTCACCTTCCCCAATAGAACCTTCCCCAAACACTGATTGACAAGCAGGGCTGGGAACAATGGGTCACTGAGTCAATGTAACTTTAAATAATAGCAAGTTTCTCTGATAAAGCTCTCATATCTAGAATATATAAGAAACTGATTCAAATTTATAAAACTCAAATTTATAAGCCATTCCTCAATTGACAAATGAAATTGTCAAAGAGCATGAATAGTCAATTTTCTTTTTTTCATAATAAACATTTTTATTTTAAGTTTTGAGTTCCAAATTTTATCCCTCTTTCTCTCCCTCCTGTCTCCCCTCCACAAGGCAGTAAGCAATCAGATATGGGTTTTACATGTGCAATTATGTAAAACATTTTCATATGTCATTTTGTATAAGAAGACCAAAATAGAAAAAAATGAAAGTGAAAAAATGCTTCTGTCTATATTCAAACAATATCAGTTCTTTCTCTGGAGGCATATACTATGCTTCATCATTAGTCCTTTGGGATTGTCTTGGATCATTGTATTGCTGAGAATAATTAAGTCATTCACAATTCTTCATCCAACAGTATTGCTGTCACTGTGCACAATGTCCTTCTAGTTCTGCTCACTTCACTATAATCAGTTCATATATGTCTTTCAAGGTCTTTCTGAAATCATCCTGCTTGTCATTTCTTATACCACAATAATATTCCATCACAATCATATACCAAAGATTGTTTAGCCATTCCCCAGTTGATAGGCATGATAGGCAATTTTCAAAGAAACTCCGTGCTATCAATAATCATATGAAAAAAAATGTTCAAAATAACCAACAGTAGAGAAGTACAAAATAAAATAACTTTGAGGTTCCACTTCACACCCATCAGTTGGGAAAAGATGAAAGATGTGGAAAATGACAAATGATGGTGAGGCTACAGGAAAACAGGCATGAGTGCACTGTTGGTAAAACTATGAATTATTGCAGTTATTCCGGAAAGCACTTTGTAGCTATGTCCAAGAAGTTACTAAATTGTTCATATCCTTTGACTCAGCTACAACACTTCTAGGTCTATGCCCCTAAAGAAATCAAAGAAAGAAGAAAGGATCTACACGTACAAAAACATTTATAGCAGCTCATGCAGCCTTGAAATAAAATTAAAAACCAGACCTGAGTACCTACAGCTTGTTTTGTTTGAAGCAATTACTTCTCATTCTCCACATTCACCCACAAATACAATTTACCAAATCCCCTACACAGCATCAGACCCATTGCTGTTCTGGAACCAGCTGAACTGGCTAGTGAGCTAATTGTTAAATTTTCAGTATGAGCATTTACTCCTCAGAAACCTGCAAATACTACAAATCAGGGCTTGATTTATGGTTTTGTTGATTGCCTAGAGTTAGGAAAGTGATGGAGAAACTGTTAATGATGAATATTAAAATCAAAAGTGTCTCATCTGAACAATTTTTTGAGAATTGATTGTTAAACATTTACCAGCAAATTTCTGTCACACACCTTAATATTATATATATATATATATATATATATATATATATATATATATATACTTCCTTTGCCTAGCACAGAGGATTGTAGCTCAGGATAATCCCTCTACCTTTTTGTTTGAATGATTTTCACATATTTTATATTAGTTTCAAGAAAGGATAATGGACTTTTCCTTCTCTCTTCTTTCCTCCAGGGTATTTCTCTTCCTGGTAAGTGGAACAAATGATCACAGAACAAAAGGGAAAATTTTATAAGGTCAAGGAAGGGAACCTTATGGGAAGGAAATAGGTTCATGGTATCACATAAAGGAAACTAGACTTGGAATTAGAAGACCTATCTTTGAGCCCTGGCTCTGTTATACCCAAGTTGTGTGAACTTAGTTAAATCACTCAACCTATATGAACCTCTGACATCATCTGCAAGATAATAATAATTTCAATAGTAGCTATTATTTATAAAGTGTTTCCTATGTGTCAGACACTGTGCTGGGTGCTTTACAATTAACATCTTATTTGATCTTCACAACAACCCTTGGAGGTGGGTGCTATTATCACCCCCCCCATTTTACAGATAATGAATCTGATGCAAATAGAGATTAAGTGACTTACCCAAGGTAACACAGCTAGTAATTGTCTGAAGCTGGATTTGAATTCAAGTCTTCCTGACTTCAGTTCTGATGCTCTGTGCATCATGGCACTACCTATCTGCCATTTGTAATACCTACCTACTGCTCTTTGTAAGCATAAAGTGCTATACAAGGTGGCCCCAAGGTAGTAGTGCAGTTTTCAACTTCAGTAGCTTCTATAATAATAATAATAATAATTTAAAGTGACAGTGGCTGGCTGAAGTAGAATGGGGAAGTGGCAACCCTAATAGCTATAGTGGACAATGTGTTTAATATGAGTCAATAATGAAACTCAGTCTTTAAAAAAAGCAATCCCAGAAAGAAAACCCTCAGAATTAATTCCAGTGTTAGGACATGAGCAATGTAGAACATCTAAGGAGATCTAGCCTTCATCCTCAGCACTTGTCAAAGTCTTAGTAGAGACAAAGCATAGCACTTTTCCAAATTCTGGGTTCTCTAATTAAAAGTGCCATAGAGAATTTGGAGAAGTTTCAGAGGAGCCATGAAATTGATGAAAGAGTTGGCAATGAAGACCAATTTGATATGGTTGTTAAGCACCCACATTTGTCCTATGTGGCCAAATTTTTCTGCCTCTGCCAAAATATTTGCTATCATGGATATAGCCCATTCTGCTGGAACATGGGAAGTCAACCATGAAAATGAGCATATTATTATATCTAGAGTCAGAAAATAAATGAACATACTCTGTCTTCTCTCTTTCTTCCTATTTGTGCTGGGTTTACACAGTCCTTATGTTTTGTGGGGAAAATTCTGGGTCATATGTTGTCAGAAAATTCTTATGCTTCCCACAAAGAGTTATTGTGAGGAAATAACTTTGTAAACATTAAGGTTCTGTAGAAATGTGGCCTATTACTATTTTGCAACCTATAATTACATTTCATCAGGGCTACAGAGAACAGATGCTACAGTACAAGAAACCATAGTAGTAATGAAGGTAGGAACAGTGCATCCTAACCTTGATGGAGCCCATTTTGGTGTTGTATCAGAAGTATGTGTCCTGGATGTTATCTGGGTATTTTTTGTTCCTAAAATGGAAAAAAAAAGATCTTAAGGCTCCAATCATCACATTGTAATGCATTTTGAACCCTTAGGACACTGAGAATAAAGTTCCTTCTTCTTTTCTTTTTTTTTCTTTCTTTTTATTTGTGGGGCAATGAGGGTTAAGTGACTTGCCCAGAGTCACACAGCTAGTAAGTGTCAAGTGTCTGAGGCCAGATTTGAACTCAGGTACTCCTGAATCCAGGACTGGTGCTTTATCCATTGTGTCATCTAGTTGCTCCCAATAAAGCTCCTTCTTAATGGTGGTTAGGCTACTGGGAAGTTGGTAGGTATCAGAACATATTTAGAACATATCTATAGACCTGTAGTAACTTACCTACAATAACTCAATAAATAAACATTTATAAAGTGCTTACTATGGGGCAGCTAGGTGTTTCAGTGGGTAGAGTGTGGGATCTGGAGTCAGGAAGACTCATCTTTGTGAGTTCAAATCTGGCCCCAGATACTTGCTATCTGTGTGACCCTGGGCAAGTCACTTAATCCTGCTGGTGTCAGTTTCCTCATCTGTAAAATGATCTGGAGAAGGAAATGGCAAATCACTGCAGTATCTCTGCCAAGAAAACCCCAAATGAAGCCATGAAGACTCAGACATGACTGAAATGACTGAACTGAACTGTGTACTGGGTGCTCTGTGCCGATCTTACATATTTTCTTAATTCCTATCTGGCTATTATATCACATACAATGTTGCTTTAAAAGGAACATTTTCAACAATATGGAACTGTCATCAAGGACATTACTTTTAGCTTTGCTTGTTAAAATCCTTGAAGTGCTGTATGATCATCAGACTGTCAATTATTTTTTCTAAAAATAATAATGAATGTAATTACAATGTTGTGAAGATAATAGACCAACTAACTTTCTGTTTCAGCATTCAGAGTCCCAAATATCAGAACTTCAGGAAAAGTATTTAAAAATTCATTGGGTTTGTGTTTTGGGGCAAGTGATTTCACTTCCTCAGTCTGAGAGGTGAATTAGGTGATTTCTAAAGAAGTTCCTTTTATGGTTCTATGTTGTTGTTCAGTCCTCTTTAGTCATGTCTAACTCTTCATGACCTCATTTGGCATTTTTTTGGCAAAGATACTGGGGTGATTTGCCATTTCTTTCTGTAGCTCTTTTTACAGATGAGGAAACTTAGGCAAAGAGGGTTAAGTGACTTGCACAGGGTCATACAGCTCTATCTATTGCACCACCTAGCTGGCTATGGTTCTATGGAAATTCTATATTTCTAAAGGCCTTTCTATAATATTATAAAATCACATTTTCCTGAAATGATATTCAATGAGACATACAAACAAAATTGTATTCTTATATTTCAATGATATTCTTTAATGCTTTTCAATATTGATTGAATTGCTTTATGGATTTCATTTCATGGCTACTTCTCAGTGCATTCCTAACTTTTGATGGTCATAGATATATTACCTAGTAATTTCAGAAGAAACTGGAGAATCACAACATTTTCCTCTTCTGTATATTATAGGACAATGGTTTTAGTCAAAGTAAAAAAGCACATTGGAAAAAAATTCATCTTCTACATAGCAATTTGATAAATATGGTCATTGATGAAAATAATGTTAGAGAGACTTTGGGAAGACAATAATATCCTGTTGATGGAGATGTGAAGTGTTCCAAACATTCTGGGAAACAAATGATTGTAGGAATCTTGACAGATCATAGAATCATAGCTATAAAACTAGAAGGGATCTTAGAGGACACCTCCTCATTTTACAGATGAGGATGCTGCAGTCCAGGGGGTAGCTAACATGGGTTGTATGTGTCAGAGTTGGGATTTGAATCCAAGTCTCTGACACCAGAATCAGCACTCTTTCCACTACATCATGGAAATTATTTTTTAAAAGTCACTAAGCTTTTCATAATTTTTGACTGAGAAATCCCACTGCTGACTCCACACAAATTAAGACATTAAAAAGAAGTCCCATACAAAGGGTGTCCTAATAGTCTTAGTGAAAGTTTGAGCTATTAAAGCCTTAAATCACAATAAGACATTTTAGGATACTATATACATACATGAAAACATACATGCATCATATTATGTAGGTATATACATATATATTTATAGAAAAATATAGATTCATCTACAGCTATGCTGTGTAGTGGATAGAGCACTGGGCTTGAAATCAGGAAGACTGCTCTTTGTGGATTCAAATCCAGCCTCAGACATTTACTAGCTATGTGACTCTGGGAAAGTCACTTAACTCTGTTTACCTCGGCTTCCTCGTCTGTAAAATGAGTCAGAGAAGAAAATGGCAAACCACTCCAGTATCTTTACCAAGAAAACCTGAAAGGGTGTCATGAAGTACCAGACATGACTGAAATGATGCAACAATAGGACATGTATCTTTTTCTTCCTTCCTTCCTTCCTTCCTTCCTTCCTTCCTTCCTTCCTTCCTTCCTTCCTTCCTTCCTTCCTTCCTTCCTTCCTTCCTTCTTTCCTTTCTTTCTTTCCTCCTCTTCAATTACCTTCTTATCTACCCTGAATATAACTTGTATGTACCTGGTAATTTTCATGTTTGTCTCCTTTATATGAATTGTATCCCCACTAAAATGCCCATACCCTTTAATCTATAACGTTTAATTGCTAGGTTGACAAAAAGAAAGGATCTATATACACAAAAATACTTATAGCAAAAAATTTAAGGTAGCGAAAAAAACTGGAAACAAAAACTTCCCTCATCAAATCTATACCAGAAATGGTCTTTTATTACCTAAAAGGTTCCAGACTTGTGAGATTGTCTTGATCCCCTTAATTAACCTAATTAATTAATTAATCCTAACCCACCCAATACCTATTGGCATATGTTATAGATAATGGTGCTATATCTGCTACATAGATAGGAAACTTGGGAGTAGAGGTAAGTCCAGGTGTCAGAGTGAGACCAAGACTTGGTGAAGATTAGTTTCTCCTACTCTTTGGGATCCTCTTCATCAGATTCTTCCTTCAGTCCTAGAGTGGTGGTCATGAAAGCTTGGCTTTTTAGTAAGTCTTCAATCCTTTTCCTATTTGGACCCCCAAATCAATGACTACCCATACTCAGATACGAGTTCCCATCCTGAGAGAAAACACAATTCCTACCTCAAAATCAGGTCAATTCCTGGATATTTGGTGACAGCCTTCTTTGATGACTTTCTGGATCCCTAAATCTTTGCTGCTTATCCGAGTTGCCTTCTGAATCCCTGAATTCTTATTCAACCTCAGCTCTGACTGTGGCTCTCCAGCTGCTGTAGTCTTAAAAACTGACAAATTGATATTCTTGAGCTTCTTGCCCAGGTCACTTCCCTGGATTTCCTTTTCTGATTGTCGTCTACTGTTGTAGCAAGCCAGACTTGACCCAGGCTGTTCCACTGCTTCAGGTTTGAGATTGGAATGAAATGATAAATTCATACAACATCAGACAGTGCACAAAAGGAAGCTCATTTAGTCATAGCAGGAATAGGACATTCAGAGAAGAGAAAGAATATTCAGCAAAAATACAACCTTGATTTAGTTTAATGCAGTTTCCCTTACTCTGTTCTCTGTGGTGGTGCAATAGTCAAGCTTAAGGGAGTAGTTAGAGCTCCTCATGCCTTAGCTATTTTTGTACTCAGACAACCAGGAAGTTATGTTAATGGCTCAAACTTTTAGTCCCCTGAGTTAATTAAGACTCAAGAATAATTTCCAGGGGGCAACTAGGTGGCACAGTGGATAGAGCGTTGACCCTGGAGTCAGGAGGACCTAAGTTCAAATTCGGCCTCAGACACTTAACACTTACTAGTTGTGTGACCTTGGGCAAGTCACTTAACCCCAATTGCCTCACAAAAAAAATATATATATATATATGTATAGATAGATAGATAGATAGATAATACATACATATACAAATATATATATATATATACACACACATATATATCTTATATATATATAAGAAAAATTTCTAGGTCTTTTAAGGAAAAGGACTAACCTAGCCCATATGATGAAGTACCATATAATAGATACATCTCCTGCCACAACAATGTTTGGGTGTCCCTCGATCCTGTCATCCTAGCTACCTAGGACTCTGGTGAAGATATGGGTTTCCTGGTCGTGACATGCCCAGTTTAGGTAAGGACTTCCTTGGACGTCCAGAATAAAATAAGGGGAAATCTGGATAAGGCAGGTGGGTTAGGCCTGGTGTTTGTAGCATCTTTTACATAGATTATACTTATTGACAGACACAATGAAGATAAGCACTAAGCTGATGGTGGACTGGGAAGCACATATAAAAAGACATGTGACTTGGAGCAGCCAGGCAGTTTTTGGTCCAGTGAAGAAATATATCCAAAATAAGAAGTTCAAGATGAGGTTAATAGGGTTGGCATAGTGGGTTCCAGGACTAGGGAAATGTGTGTCAAAGCCAAGATGCTATCAAAGGTACAGTGAGAAGCAAAGCATATGGCCCTACAAAGATTCCACATTAATAAAGAAGTCGGGGCAGCTAGATGGCGCAGTGGATAGAGCACCGGCCCTGGAGTCAGGAGTACCTGAGTTCAAATCTGGCCTCAGACACTTAACACTTACTAGCTGTGTGACCCTGGGCAAGTCACTTAACCCCAATTGCCTCACTAAAAAAAAAAAAAAGAAGAAGTCAATAAGGGGTTAAGTGGCCATAATTGGCAGTCAGCAACAATGAATTTGGGAGAAATTGGATGGTGGACACTGACAAGGCTTAAAAAAAACAACCTCATATGAGTTCCAAAACTAATAAGAACAACAAATTGGAATTTTCTTGGTCTAGCTTAATAACCTGTTTCTCACGTGGTATCCAATTTTTTTTATTTTTGAATGTTTGGTTCTATTTCCCACTGGCATCTGTGGAATTGATTGTGTTCTTGTTTAATTCTTTAGGCCTTGCTACTACGGTGGACCCATTTACCACTGTGATCAGCAATCATGGCTCCTGACATTTGTTAAAGGCTAAAATTCTAGCTAAACTATCTAAAATATCTAATGAGTGGTCGCCAATAAATTATAAGCTTTAGCAAGAGTTAGACTTTTAAGCATTTATTAAGGAGAATAAGAATTTCGTAAAGAGAGAGAGAAAGGCCTACATTCATCTATCTATTAAAGAGAGAGCATATTTCTCGCTCCCTTCTCCACCAGAGTCCTCAGGAAAAAGCGCAAGACAGAGCATCTGACTCCCCCTTCCTCCTCCCACCAGCAAACGTCACTTCCTGATGCCAAAGAAAAGATGCATGGTCTTGCCCTCAAAGACCTTCCTTTCATGGTGGAGCTTTTCTACAGTAAGTCTCCAGCAGGTGGCATCATTCCAATTGTTACAGTCCCCACTTTGTTTCTTCAAGAAACGGGACATTTCCTTGATGAAACAGTCAAAAATAACAGAATATAATAACCTATGCTAACTAACAATATGTTAATAACAATATAGAAAAGGGAGAGAGGAAAGTTTTGTCCAGAGGGGCGGTATTTTGTCCTCATGAACCAGCACTTTAACATTAGTCTTGCAAAGGGAGGGCCTCTGCAGAGAGTACATTACAGATGGTATATATTATAACAGAAAGAGAAAAAGAAAAACAACAACAACAACAAAACAAAACTGTTCATTTAAAGTCTCTGAAAGTCTTTTCTCAGATGTCCTCTAGGTGTAGTCATGGAATGGAAGTCTTTTCAGGGGTTGATATGTGGATACTGGTAATCAGCCAGGAAAATTTCCTACAAAATTGAGCTTAACACAACTTTAAAATAGCTTTGTCAATAATCAAATCAAACAATGAAAGTTCTCAAAAACATGTCTAAGGGAATTCAGAATCTTAGTTGTTACACATGAAACATATAATAAAACAAAAATTGAAATATTCTTTAAAATTAATATTACTATAGTCCCCCCTTATGGAGGATAATTGAGAAGACAATTGCTGTGATATTAATTTTTTAAAATAATTTTTATCTTTGTTTCATCACTTTTTGCATTATCTGCCTAATTATCCTCAGCCATTATGAGAAATTTAAAAATCTAATATAATTGGTAACAGATGTCAAGGCCAAATTCAACACCGTATTTATCATGACACCTGAGATAATTATGGGGGTTACCATAAAAGAACAGAGAAATGATGGGTTATGAGCATTCCCACACTTGAGCAATATGTACTGCCCATACAGTATTCCAGGCTTAAAATAGATGGATGGAATATATGTCCATGCCACTGAAGATATTGGAGGAAACTGAGTCAGACTTAACCAGATACATGGGATTGAGATGTCCATGGCATCAGGCATATAGGAGGGGGCATAGAAGCCCAGTGTAGAATGAGATGGGTGGGATGAATACTTCCAGTCATCTGTACAATAATGTGGGGAAAAAAGAGAATAAAATATTAAACCAAGATAATCCAACCTCAACATTTGTCAAAAGCAGTTCCCTCGGCCACACCTTGACTTCATGCATGTCTCCCCTCATGTGACAGTTCAGTGTCTGCTCTTGCACGTATTCCTCTTGTGATTGGATGGCATCTTGGCCAACTGGCATCTGATAACTCAGAATAAAGGCAATTAATGTCTTAAATGATAAGTTCCCATAATCCAAGTCTCATATGGATTTAAAAATTGAGGATAATAAATGATCGCAAAAAATGTGAATGTACCCTGACTCAGAATATAATATATAATTATGCAACAATTTCAAATAATACCTTTTTTATACTAAGTATACAATTACTTTTGTGAAAAATCAGAACATATTTAAATACAAGTTAAAGCACAACACAATCTCAAAGAAAACTTTTTTTTGAAAAAAGAAAACTTTTACAAATGTTCCTCTCTCTTTTTTTTAATATGCTTATCAAAAATAATACTTCTAGAACCAGTTTACACTTGCCATGGCAACCAATTTGTCAGGGAAATGCTTCATAGAGTTTGATCAAATAATCAGTTGAGAGAAAAAAAAATAACAAAAACAACTCAGAATATGAGAGCACAATACTCCCAGAATTAACATTGTATTATGAAATCAAAACCATCTTGCAATGTTTCAAAATTAGATAGATGAATGAATAGAAGAAAATACACATGAAAGAATAAAAGACAATAAAATTCAAACTAGGGAAATCTAAATGAATATGAACTTAGTATTAATAAGAGTATTATAAAACATAAACTTGATAACATGACTATAAAAAGCTTTTACAAATATTCTCTTTTTAAAAAAAACTAAGTATAAAACACAATCTCAAAAGCATGAAAATCTCTGAAAATAAACCCATACCATTAATTTCAAAATGTAGATGTAATAGCATAGAAATCCTATGTAACCTCTGAATTGACACTATTACTCTGAGTGAATTCAGAATACTTTTGATTCCAGTATCTAAAATCCCCAATATTCATATCAATACCTTGCTGCTTACTTCTACATTTCTGTAAAATATGTACCCTTCCATGGCAAAATAAGTGGAGTCTTGAACTATTATTGTCATTCTTATTCAGCTTGTTTTTCTTCTTTAACCCCTCTATATTGTCTGTCAGTCTTTTCACCATACAAATACTTTATAAGGTTACTAATTAAAAACAAAAGCAGATTAGCAAAATTATGAACAAAACGAGAATATTTGGAATTTAAAGGGTTTTCTAAGGTTGTCTCAGAAGCACAACCAGGCTGGGGAAAGGCTGAGCCTGAAGCTGCAAATGCAGGTAGAGAAAGCTGCTCATATGCATTAGATCTCTGGACTTCTCAGGCAGGGGAAGTAATGGGCTTGGCCATGGGAGGAGTAGAAGGTGGGGTCTGGAGAGGAGGGGAGGGACCAGGGCAATTTGAATCAGACTTGATTTTGAACTCAGGCTTGGGTTCCCCTCCCCCCACTGCTTCTAGAGGTTGGGTTGTTGCCTCCAGGCATGCAAAATTAGAGAATCTCTTAGCATTAGAATTTGAAAAAAATGCAGGAGGCCAAGGTTTCCCTGAAAAAGCATGGCTGGGAGAGGGGGAGATATTCCCTTGTGTGAGCACCTTGCTGGCTCTTCTAAGAAAAATAAAAATAGAAAATCCACAAAAAGAAAGCATTAACATGATCTTATCTCCCATTTGTCTGGTTAAACAGACTAAAATCAAAAATAGGGTAATTAGGGAGTTTAAAAGATCCATTTGAAAAAATTTAAAGGGAAAACACCTGGCAATTCAGCAGTACTTCGGATTTAAAGGGACAGGGTAGGGGAAATTTCTTACCCAACCAGAAGATCAGAAGAGAGGTTCAGCTTTCCTCTTAGTGGTCAGCCATCTGTTAAAGGCTAAAATTCTAGCTAAACTGTCTAAAATATCTAATGAGTGGTCGCCAATAAATTATAAGCTTTAGCAAGAGTTAGACTTTTAAGCATTTATTAAGGAGAATAAGAATTTCATAAAGAGAGAGAGAAAGGCCTACATTCATCTATCTATTAAAGGGAGAGCGTATTTCTCGCTCCCTTCTCGACCAGAGTCCTCAGGAAAAAACGCAAAACAGAGCGCCTGGCTCCCCCTTCCTCCTCCCACCAGCAAACGTCACTTCCTGATGCCAAAGAAAAGACGCATGGTCTTGCCCTCAAAGACCTTCCTTTCATGGTGGAGCTTTTCTACAGTAAGTCTCCAGCAGGTGGTGTCATTCCAATTATTACACATTGTAATCTGATTCAAATAGTGCTACTCAACGAGCTTTCTGTTCCAAGACCTTTATCCCTAGCAAGGATCTCTACGCATTCATTCGACCCATGACCTCCACTGGAACATGATAACTGAAACCTGTCCCCTGAGAAAAATGCTGTCTCACCAATATATGATACTAGGGCCAAAGGGTTGAGAAAAGGATATTTGTTTGGGGCCCTAACAGCCACCCACCTAATCATCTTTACCTTGATTGTTCCATATACCCGTGTATGGTGTTTTGACAGTGACATAGACAGGGCTCTCAGTAACTGGTACCTCTGCTCTAAGATTCACAAAGGCTGGTGGCCTCTAGGAATACTTGCCAAAAGGTGCTGGGCCACACGTTGGAGATGCCCTTGAATTCAAAAATTGTTATTCTTTTTGGATGCCTTTTAGAATTCTAGCCAGTGAACAAAAATATGTCCATCCTTCCTTCCTTCCTTCCTTCCTTCCTTCCTTCCTTCCTTCCTTCCTTCCTTCCTTCCTTCCTTCCTTCCTTCCTTCCTTCTTTCCACTCTTTCTCACTCCTTTCCTTCTTTCCTACCTCCTTTCTCTCCCTTTCTTTCCCCTTCTTCCCTTCCTCCTTTCACTTTTCCCCTCCCTCTTTCCCTTCCTTCCTTCCTTCCTTCCTTCCTTCCTTCCTTCCTCTCTTTCTCACTTCTTCCCTTACTCTTTCCCTTCTGTTTCATTGTTCTTCCCGTTCTGAAGCTATTTTGATATAATCATTGCATTGAATGCACTGTTTGTACTGTTTTAGTTAAGAATTTGGGAAGCTAGCCAAATACCATGAGGTTTTGCAGCTGACTATCTAATGGATTTAATTTCTAAGATATTTTGCAGCTACCCTCTCACTCCTAAATTCAAACAAACAAACAAACACAACAATCTGTTATCTGTACCTGTCTGTTTCCTGCTGCCACTTTAACAAAAATAAGAATACCTTGAATTACTCTGCTGGTCTTTTCTTGGCGGGGGAGCGGGGGTGGAGCTTTTGAATGTTATAGTGTAAAAACAGAATCTGATCCCTCTCTTCCAAAACAGATGTAACTTATAAAAAAATCTAAGTATTAAAATAATCAATTTTTAGTTTTATCAGATCTATTATCATTCCTTTTAGAAAAATATCTTTTTGTCTTTAAAATATTTTTCTGTTTAATATTCAAATTTAGGGAAACATGAATATTTTCTTTTACAAAGAAGAACAAAAAAAAGAAGGCTATATATAAAGTTGTAGATCTCTATGCTATATATGGCTCAGTTTTGTAAAAAAAAAAAAAAAGGCATTTCAAATTCACCCATGATGACCATGCTCTGCTTGTCTGTCTTTCCTAAACTTCCTTCTCTCTTCTGTTTAATCAATCAATTAATTATTTTGCAGGGCAATGAGAGTTAAGTGAATTGCTCAGGGTCACACAGCTGGTAAGTGTCAAGTGTCTTAGGCCAGATTTGAACTCAGGTCCTCCTGAAGCCAGGGTCAGTGCTTTATCCACTGTCCCACCTAGCTGCCCCTCTTGTTTATTTTTTTTAATGATTCATTAATATTTCTTTCTTTCTTTTTTAGAATCACTCTACTAGGCCACATCCTCTGCTAAATCTCTCCCCTCACAAAAAAACAAAGGCCTAATGATAAGTATAGTGTCTCAAAAAAAGTATGGTGGCTAAAAGCAAATCCAAGTATTAGCTATGTCTGAAAAATGATGTCTCATTCTTTACCTCTAGTCTATCACCTTTCCTACAGGAAGTGGAAAGCATGATTCTGGAGTCATGGTTGGTCATTACAGTAATCATAGATTTTAAGTATTTCACAGCTGTTTTATTTTACAATGTTGTGGTCATTGTATGAATTGTTTTGGTGTTGGTTAACTTCACTTCTCCCATGTTTTTCTGTGTCATTTCTTATAGCACAATGATATTAAATTATAATCATATACTACAATTTGTTCAGCAATTCCCCAGTTCATAATACTCACTTTATTTCCACAACCATGCTACAAGAAAAAGTGCTGCTTTAAATAATTTTGAACATTTGCCCTTTCTCTCTTTTTCTGATCTCTTTGGTGTAATGATACCACTAGATCAAAAGGTATGTATTTTAATGACTTTGTGGGTATAGTTCCAAATTTCTTTCCAGATTGATTGGATCACTTCCCAGCTCCACCAATAAGTACATCAATATGCCTGTCCTCCCATAGTCCCTCCCAAAACTGTCATCTTGTTTTTTCCATCTTTCTTAATCTATTATTAGTGATTTGGAACATTTTTATGAATCTAAAAACTGCAAGTTGTGTGATAATGGTGATCTACTTTATCCCTGACCTTTTTTGGAAAGGCCTCTAGTTTATCTCTATTACATAAAATAATGGCTTTTTACCATGTTAAGAAAAATACCATTTATTTCTCTGCTTTTTAGTGTTTTTTCCCTGCTTTGTTCATCTCTGGTTTATGTATCAATGCCATATTTATCTCATGATATTTTAATAAGATATCTTCTTTTTTCTTTATTTGTTGTAAGCCCTCTTTTTAATTTTTCTATATTGACAATTTTATTTTCATTTCTTTTTGATCAGATGAATTGATGTTATATATTTTATAGGTTTTAAAAGCAAATTTTAGCTTTAATTCATTGTTTGAGGGAGTTGATTTAGTCTTGTTTATCTTTTCTTTGGGTTTCAGAATTTCTGTTTTTGTCATTGCATAGGGGCTTCAGATTTATTGTTTTCTAAATTTTTTGAATGCCCAATTCAATGATTTTCCTTTTTCTCTTTCATTGTTTTTCTCTTTCATTCTCCCTCTCTTTTTCATTGTTAATACACATACATTTGTTCATACAAATTGACAATACATACATGTTTTCTCCTAATGACTACTTTGAATCCCAGAAGTTTTGGCATGCTTCTCACTATAATTCTCCTTAATGAAATTAAACTTGTTTCTAACCTTTTGTCCTTTGGCCAACACATTCTTTTGGGTTAAATTTTTTACCCTTGATTTAAGTTTGAATCCTTTCTGCATATACCATTGATTGATTTTTATTTTTGTGTTATGGCCAGCAAGAAGAATGTGTTTAATGTTTCTGCTCTTCTTCATTTGTTTATGAGTTTTTTGTTCCCTAGAATGTGGTCCATTTTTGAAAAGTGTTATGAATACTAAAGACATATGTATATTCCTTTTTATCCCTATTTAGTAATTGCCTAGAAATAGAATCCTGCTGTAGTGATCTCCAATATAATTTCTTTTTTAAAAAAGCCAATATAATTACTTTTGAGAGATTATCATGCTGCTTTGAGTAGGATGGTAACATAAATTTCATTCAAATTTATTTTTAAAAGTTAGTTTAACTTTTTAAAAATTCTATTCAGGTTCTTACCTTTGTTCTTCTTAATCTTTTTATTAGGCTAACTAAGATCTGAAAGGGAAATTTAGAGGTCAACAATAATTATACTTTTTATGTACATTTATCCCTACAATTTGATTAACTTTTCCTATAAATATTATTTATTATTCCACTCAGTTCATATGTATTAAATAGTAAACATAAATATTATTTTATTTACTTGCTTATCTCTTTCAACCATGTCTATTTTTACTATTTGCTGTTTTGAAATAACGATTATAATTTATGCTTTTTTTGAATTACCTAAAGCATATAAATTCTGCTTCAGCACTTCAATTTAATTCCATGTGAATTTTAATGTAGGTGTTCCTTGTAAACAACATTTTCATGGAACTTGCTTTCAAATAGATTCCACTATCTTCCATTACATTGGTGAGTCCATTCCATTCACTTTCACTGCTATGGTTGTTAATTTTGCATTTTCCTTCTTTCCCACTTCTTCTACATGTTTCCTTTTCCTTTTATTTTTTGTCCATTTAACAAAACAAAACAAAAAAAAAGAGGAGAGATATAATTGACACATGTTCAATTGTTTCAGTTGTACTCAACTCTTGATGACTCCATTTGGAATTTTCTTGGCAAAGACATTGGAATGATTTGTCATTTTCTTCACCAGCTCATTTTACAGATGAGGAACTGAGACCAACAGGGTTAAGTGACTTGCTCAGGGTAACACAGCTAGTATGTGTCTGAGTCCAGATTTGAACTCAGGAAGATATCTTTCTGACTCCAGGCCTGGCACCCTATCTACTGTGCCACCTAGATGCCCTATAGAATTGACACTAGTTATTGTTCAGTCAAGTGGTATCTTCTTACTCCTCTGTCATTTTCACCAATTCTAAAAAACAAAACAAAACTGTTTTAATCTCCAATTTATGATCAACTCTCCAAAGTTGGAGTTTATTTTGTTAGTAACTACAGTATTCCCTGTACGACCCTAACCTATATATTCTTTTTGAACTGACTTGTCCCCCCATCCTCTTTCCTTCTCCCTAAATATTTTCTTGTTAAGTTTAATGTTTGTCTGCACCAAACAGTGTATGGGTGCATTCAGATCTCATTTCTTTCATTCAGATAGCAGTGAAGTCATTAGATCTATATTTCTCTTACCCCTTCCTCCATGTTTATACATCTTTTTCTTGCACACTTCATTTATGTAAAAAATTAAGTTCCTTCCACTTCCTCCTTATTTTCTTCCCTAGCATATTCCATTCCCCTCTCTTTTCTTCACTCTCTTAAAACAAACAAAATAGAAGAAAACTATACCCAATCCATGTTTTTGTCTTATTTAATTTTTTCTGTGACCCTTGAAGACATTAGGATTATGAAGGGACACTTGTCTCTTCCTTTATTGGTGTATAAGTAATTGATAATCATTTTAGTTACTTTTCTAATTGCTTAGATCTTTCCAGATTTCTTTTAACTACTACGTCCACATTTCAAAATTTTTACTCAGCTCTGATATTTTTTTTAAATCAGGAAGCTTAAAATTTTCAGTTCTCTAAAAGGTCTGTTTTTCACCCTTGCAAGAATTTTTCTGTTATAGAGAAAATAGGGGAAATCTGGCCTTAAAGTCAAGAAGGCCTTTATTCTCTAGTTCTAATAGATACAAGTAGAATACTTTTTAGATTTCTTGAAATATAGTGTCTAGGTTTTTTCTTTGATCATGTTTTTCTGGGAATCCAATGATTCTTAAAATATCAATCAATAGTCAATAAATAATACTTAGTAAGCACCTATTATGTGTCAAACACTGTGCTAAGCACTGAACACACAAAAAGAGGCAAGATAGTCCCTGCCCTCAGAGAGTTAACAATCTAATCTAATAAATTATCTTTGTTCTATTTCCCAGATTAATTATTTTTGTAGTAGATATTTTATTTTTCTTCTTTTCCCCCACACTTTTGACTTTGTTTTTAATATATCTTGCTGTCACATGGAGTCATTGAGTTGCTTTTTTTCCATTCTATTTTCAGGTAGTCCCCTACTTGAGCAAGATTTTCCTTCTGTTCTAAGCTATTCATTCTCCTTTCATTTTTCCTTCCCTGAAATTCTTATTTCATTTATAATTTTATGTATTACTTCTTGCTTAATTTCTTCAGCCATTTTTATAGTACTTGTGGCCAAACCATTTTTTTCTAAGGCTATTCTTAAAGTTGTGGGATTATACTCTTTTTAGGGCTTAATTCTTGAATTTCTCAATCCATGGTATTTGTTCGTTACATTTAGTGGGTTTTTTTCTGTTTGCTCATATTTTCTTCTTCAATTCTTGGAATGGGGCTTCGTGCTTTAGCTGGCCAGTCCCCTCTGGCATTCTTGGATATGTTGAGTAAGACTTGCTTATTTCTGTCCCTTCTATAGTATGGATCCTGTCATCACTGATGATTTGCATGGGGTAGCTGCTATTAAGTTCCACACGCTGTCTTAGTTCCTGGTTTCTGTCTTAGTCTTTTGCTTTTCCACTAAGCATTCTAGCCCCAGCTATTTTTTATCTTCTCTTTGTATGATTCTCAATCAGGAATCAATTCTAATGTAGCATAGGCTCCAGTGAGATGCTGGGGATTATAGTGATCTCAGGTCTTCTTTATACCCTGCCCCCCCTTGGTATTGGCATCAATGCATTGAGTTGGTCCTATATTCTAATATGACTGTAGTGCTTCACTGAAATTATCTCTTTTATCATTTCTTATGCCAAAATAATATTCCATCCCATTCATTTATCATTGTGTTTTCAGCTATTTATCAGTTTATGGGCTCTCTTAGTTTCCAGGGTTTTTGGTTTTGTTTTTGCTACCCCCAAAAAAGCTGCTAAGATATTTTTGTACATGTACAAACTTTTCCTCTTTCTTTCCTTTTTTAGGGGAGGTATAGGTATAGGCCTAGAAGTGGCACTGCTGGGTCAAAATGTATGTACAGTTTAGTAACTCTTGATAAATAGCTCCAAATGGTTTTTCAAAATGGTTGTACGAAATCAAAGTTATGCCAAAAATATATTGATGTTCCTGCTTTCTGAAACACCTTCAATATTTCTCATTTTCCTTTTCAAAATCAACTCTGCCAATTTGATGTGTGTGAGATATAAGCTCAGAATTGCATTAATTTGCATTTCTCTAATTATTCATGATTTGGAGCTTTATTTTTTAAAAAGATTTTAATGGCTTGGATTTCTTTCTTAGAAAGCTTCATATTCATTGTTAATGACCATTTATCAATTGGGAAATTACTTATTTTCATAAATTTGAATCAGTTCCTTATATTGTTGTTTGCCCTTTGTTCTCAAAGAGGACCATGACATTGGGGCGATGTCATGACTTGCAGTTAATTGGAAGGTAGGCTGTGCAAGGTCACCAACCTCATTCTCTCTTCCAGACCCATGTAGGTTAAGTGCCAAGATATATACTAGGAGGATTGGTGATGGCCCTGAAAGTTTAAGGCAATTGGGGTTGTGACTTGCCTGGGATCATTTGAACTCAGGTCCTCTTTACTCCAAGACCAGTGCTCTATACACTGTACCACCTTTCTGCCCCTTATGTATCTTGGAAGTTTCTTATATATCTCAGAAATGAAACCTTTATCAGTGAAATTTTCTTACAACGACTTTCCTCAGTTTCCTGCTCCCCTTCTGAATTTATTTACATTGGTTTTGTTTGTGCAAAAAATTTTCAATTTTACATAATCATAATTATTCACTTTGTCTGCTATGATTCTCTCTATCCTTTTTCTGTTTTTGAACTATTAAGTTCCATGATATAAAAGGTAATTTCTTCCTTGTCTATTTATTGATCTTAATGTATAAGGAATTGATTCATTCCTTTGACCTGGTAAATTTTGTCAGATGGTGCTCTATACCTTAATTTCTTCCTTTCTTCCTTCCTTCCTTCCTTCCTTTCTTCCTTCCTTCCTTCCTTCCTTCCTTCCTTCCTTCCTTCCTTCCTTCCTTCCTTCCTTCCTTCCTTCCTTCCTTCCTTCCTTCCTTCCTTCCTTTCTTCCTTCCTTTCTTTCTTTTTTTCTTTCTTTCTTTCCTTTTTTTTTTTTTTTTTAGTGAGGCAATTGGGGTTAAGTGACGTGCCCAGGGTCACACAGCTAGTAAGTGTTAAGTGTCTGAGGCCGGATTTGAACTCAGGTACTCCTGACTCCAGGGCCGGTGCTCTATCCACTGCGCCACCTAGCTGCCCCTCTTTCTTTCTTTCTTTCTTTCTTTCTTTCTTTCTTTCTTTCTTTCTTTCTTTCTTTCTTTCTTTCTTTCTTTCTTTCTTTTTGGTGAGGCAATTGGGGTTAAGTGACTTGCCCAGGGTCACACAGCTAATAACTGTCAAGTGTCTAAGGCCAGATTTGAGCTCAGGTCCTCCTGACTCCAGGGCCAGTGCTCTATCTGCTGCGCCACCTAGCTGCCCCCTATACCTTAATTTCTACCAGGCTGCTTTCAAATTTTCCCAGTAGTTTTTGTTGAATAGTGAGTTCTTACCCCAGTGATATGAGCCATTAGACACAGCAAAGAACTCAGAAGAATCAGGAGAAGAGTTAAAAACATAGAAGGAGGGGAGTTAAGAAGAAACTGGCAAGAGTAGTTAGCAGCAAGTTTTAAACTACTGTGGTTGGAAGGTTGCTGATTGAAATGTAATCACTGCAAAGACTCATTGGAAAAGATGCTAATGGAGGGGTGGAGCCAAGATGGTGGAGGAAAGGCAGTAAACGCTTAGACTTCCTGACACAATTACTTCAAAAAAACTCCAAACACAGTCAGAAAACAACTCCTAGAGTAGCAGAACCCACAAAAAGATGGGTGAGATTATTTTCCATCCAAAGACAGCTTGGAAGTTCAGCAGGAAGGGGAGCTAGGCTGGGAGTAGAGTCCAGCCCCACAATCATACTGACACAGATCCAGCCCCAGGGAGGCTGCACTGGAGAAACTTACCCCCAAGCCTCTGAATCAGTTGTGGTGCCAGCACCTTCTAGAACTAAACTCATGGTCTGGTGAGAAGGCTGAACAGCTGGACAGGGGTGGAGGAGGAGTCTATGGGGGCATATGCAGGAGCTAAGGTGGGATTTAGATGTCCTATGCCAGCTGGGAACCAGGAAGAAACCTTGAGACATGGTAGCCAAGGTGGGGGAGGGGTGCAGGCTCATCAGAGGTAACAAACAAAGGCATACAAAGTTTTGCTGCCTGGTTAATTAGCAAGTTGACCTGGGGTTATATACAGACCAGAGAAAAGGGCAGGTGAGTAAAGAAACTGCCCCTCATTAAATCATAACACCTGAGAACCCCTGAAGCTTGGGACAGTATAACCTGGAAGCAGGACCCCACACTAAGAAGGATTTGAAAGTCAAGTAAAAGTCAGGAAAGATGAGCAAGCAGAGAAAGTTGAGAACCATAGAAAGTTTCTTTAGTGGCAAGAAATATTGAAGTACATCCTCAGAAGAGGATAGTAACCTCAGGGCCCCTGAATCTAAAGCTTCCAAGAAAAATATGAACTGGTCTCAGGCCATGGAAGCTCTCAAAAGGGACTTTGAAGAGAAATTAGGAGAGATAGAAGGAAGATTTAGAGAGGTGGAGGAAAAAATGGAAAGAGAAATGAGAGCTATGCAAGAGAGGCATGAGAAAAAAAGGCAACAGCTTGAAAAGTCAAATGGAAAAGGAGATACAAAAGCTCTCACATAAAAATAATTGCCTAAGAATTAGGACTGAACGAATGGAAGCTAGTGACTTTATGATAAATCAAGACAAAATAAAGCAAATCCAAATGAATAAAAAAATAGAGGGCAATGTGAAATATCTCTTTGGAAAAACAACTGACCTGGAAAATAGATTCAGGGGAGATGATTTGAAAATTATTGGTTTACCTGAAAACCATGATCAAGGAAAGAGCTTAGAAATCATCTTCCAAGAGATTGTCAGGGAAATTTGCCCTAATATTCTAGAAACAGAAGGTAAAATAGAAATATAAAGAATCTACCAATCACCTCCTAAAAGAGATCCCAAAAGGAAAACTCCCAGGAATATTATAGCCACATTCCAGAGCTCCCAGGCCAAGAAGAAAATATTGCAAACAGCCAGAAAGAAGCAATTCAAATACTGTGGAGCCACTGTAAGGATAGCACAGGATCTAGCAGCTTCTACATTAAAAGATCTGTAATGATAGGAATGACGCCACCTGCTGGAGAGCTACTGTAGGAAAGCTCTGCCATGAGGAGAAGGCATCTGAGGGCAAGCCATGCAGTTTTCCATGGCATCAGGAAGTGACGTTTGCTCATGGGTACTGTCTATAAAAGAGGCGAGGCTTGCTTTCTTGGTCTCTTTTCTGGAGTACCTCAGTGGGGAGAGGAGCTGGAAACATTGGCTCCCTGAGACAGACAGCTGAATCTAGGCCTTTCTCTCTCTCTTCACCAAATTCTTATTCTCCTTAATAAATGCTGGAAAGTCTAACTCTTACTAAAGCTTATAATTTATTGGCGACCATTCATTAGAATTTTAGCCCCTTACAGATCTGAGGGCATGAAATATGATATTCTGGAGGGCAAAGGTTTATAACAAAAAAATCACCTACCCAGCAAAACTGATTGTAATCTTTCAGGAGAAAAACTGGGACTTCTATGAAAAAGAGGAC
The DNA here is from genome assembly GCF_019393635.1 of Dromiciops gliroides. Lineage (NCBI taxonomy): Eukaryota > Metazoa > Chordata > Mammalia > Microbiotheria > Microbiotheriidae > Dromiciops > Dromiciops gliroides. The sequence continues at coordinate 273,183,745 of NC_057863.1, read as the reverse complement.
GTTCAGGTATTCATGATGAAAAGACCTGAACTGAATAGAAAATTTGACTTTCAAATGCAAGGCCCTAGACAAGAATAAAAAGAGAAACAGGAAAAAGAAATCATGAGAGGTGTTAGAAGGTTAAACTATTTATATTCCTAGATGGGAAGATGGTATGTCTAAATCATAAGAGCCTTCTGAGTACTATGGTAGATGATAGCAATAAATGTAGACAGAGGGCACAGGTGGGAATTGATTATGAAGGAATGATATCTGTAAAACATTTATTTTTTGTTTCTCTTTTTTTTTGGCAGGGGGAGCTGTTGGGGTTGATGAGTGTCTTGTGTCTGAGCCTGGATTTGGGCTCCAATCCTCCTGAGTCCAGGGTGGGTGCTTTGTCCACTGTGTCCTAGCTGCCCCATGATGACATCTTTGGAGTAAAATTGAGGGGGAGAGAAATACACTGGGGGAGGGGATAGGAGAGTGGTAGAATGGGGTGAAATCTCACATGAAAGAAGCAGGGAAGAGAGTATGGAGTAGGGGGAGAGATGGGGGAGGAGTGGGGAAGTGAAGGAGCTTTACATACATCAGAATTAACTCAAAGACCTTAATCTCATTAGAGTTGGTTCAAGGAGAGAATAATATAAACACCCAGTTAGGTGGAGTAATCTATCTAACCCTGAAGGAAAGTAGCAGGAGAAGCAGATAAGGAAGGAAGGATGAAAGAAGGGAAGGCAGAGTGGGGGAAGAGGCAGTCAGAAGCAAAACATTTTTGAGGAGGAATAGGGTAAAAAAAGATAGAAGAAAATAGAGTAAATATCATGGGAAGGGAATGCTATGAATAGAAACAGTTACGATGATTCGTTAATGATTGATTGATGATAATGGCAAAACATATGGTACTTATTTTGCTGGGCTATTGTGAAGAAAATTCTTTGTCATGTTTAAGGTACTATATAAAAGTCATCTATTACTGTTGTTATAATAATTAAGCTCATGGGTTTGTTGTAAGGAAATCTCTCTTTAAAGTACTATATAATTATAACTTACTATAAAAAAATGATGAGCAGGATACTATCAGAAAGACCTGGAGGGGCCTGCATGAACGGATGCAAAGGGAAATCTACTGTATGCAAAAGAACAATATTATTGTGAGATGATCTGCTCTGAATCATTCAGTTATTTTCAGCAATGCAATGATCCAAGACAACCTCAAAGGAATTATGAAAAATGCAATACATCTACAGAGAGAGAACTGATGGTATTTGAATACAGATTGGAACATAATTCTTTTTTGTTAGTTATTTTATAGGATAAATATGATGAACAGGATGCTATCAGAAAAACCTGGAAAAACCTACATGAACTGAAGCAGAGTGAAATGTACTGTGTACAAAAGAGCAGCAATAGTGTAAGATGATCTGCTATGAAGTATTTGGTTATTTTCAGCAATGCAATGATCCAATATAACTCTCAAGGACTTATGAAAATTGCAATCCATCTACAGAGAAAGAACTGATGGTATCTGAAAACAGATTGAAGCATATTTTTTTTGATAGCTCCTTAATCTGAAATTTTGTTTTTGTCTGTTTTCTTTCACAACCTGGCTAATGTAGAAATGTTTTGCATGATTACCTATGTTTAACTTATATTGAATTGCTTGAGTTCTTGGGGTGGGGGAAGAGAGGGAGGAAGAGAAGTTGAAACACAAAGTTTTAAAAAATTGATGTCAAAATTTGTTTTTACATGTAATTTGGAAAATAAAATTCCAAACAAATAAAAGACTGAAGAAAGCAAGAGAAAGTAAAGGAAAGATTGAAGGCAAAAGGAAAGAGGGGTGGTGGAGGATAAGATGGATAGCATCATTGAAGCAATGAGCATGATCTTGAATGGGAGATAGTAGAGTATAGAAGGTTATGGATTTCCCTAGTAGGAGAGGATCAGGAAAGAAACTAGAATAGAAGAAGCTATGGATGAAGTAGATTGATTTTCAACTGACCAAGGACATAGAATTCCACAGTTCAGAGTTGTGAGCTGTTCTGAGCACATGGGTTTCTTCACTCATGTTCCTCCCTGCTAGGTTTCTGTGTGTGCCATTTTGCCCAACAGACATTATTTTGTATGGGTGAGAGGGTGACCCAAGTTTATATGTGGACTCTAGCAACTATAACATGATAATTAATCTCTTTTAAACCTTATTGTTTAGTAAATATTATGTTTAAGGGCTAATAGTATCATTATAGTCAATGATTTTGTGTAAATAGGAAGCATATCAGTGAGGGCTCATGAGTCACAGTAGTAAGTAGTGAAAGTATTCCCTCCACAACAGTTACTTTTTTGGACTCAGAAAACATTAAGTTAAATCCATATGGATGCTGTCTATCTTTAGGAGCCCCAGGCCTTCTGGTGTGAGGGCAGTTGGAGTGAGTCAGTTCAGTGAAAGAGGAAATGGCCATGTGTATGTCATATGACATTATACATATATCTTTCTGAATCCTTAATAATTTTTTTAGGATAACACATGAGATGTCACTAGTTTTGGTATCAGAAACCCAAGTAAAAGTTTTTAAAATTGAGATAATTCTCAGTATTTTATTGTATTTATATATATACATCCAGTAGAATTAAGTGCCTTTAAAAGCAGACATTTTCTGGCGTTGTCTTATAGCCCCAGCTCCTATAGGATCCTGTACATAGAGGACATTTAATAAGTGTTAGCAGTATACGAACAAGGCTAGGAAGGGGTTGGAAGAATAATGAAAAAATCTATAGAGTCCTAAAAATGTTGTGGAATTAATGCAGATTTTGTGAACCTGAAGAGTTTTCCTGGGCATAAGCAAGGTAGTATTAAATATTGATGATGAAATTTATTTGTTATAAAACTTGTAATGTGGCTTAATTTTGGTTAGAGATGACATTTAGACTTTTAATTATATAAGAAGCAATTATTCTTTTTCCCCCCTTAAGTCTGGCCACAAAGTGAATATCACAGTATGAACCAGAACTATAATTATATGTGATTGAATTACTAGTTCTGTTAATAATGTCATAAGAGGTTCCTTTACCGTGGCCTAATGCAGTGAAAGTATTTGAATTAGAATTGGGAAAGACCTCCTTTGGTATCCTATATCTTATTTGTCCAAGCTGTGTAATCCCAGCAAGTCATTTCACTTTTAAAGGTCTTTTGCACAGTTCTTGGCACAGTATGAACCATAGAAATATTAACCATTATTATTATTTACCTCTCTGAGTTTTAGTTTCCCCATTTTCAAAATGAGGATGATAAAACCTACGTTAAAATGTTATTGTGGGGGTCAAGGCAAGATGGCGGAGGAAAGGCAATGAGCTCTCCCCAGGACCCTTCCAAATACCTTCAAATAATGCCATAGGACAATTCCTGGAGGGGCAGAACCCACCAAAGGACAGGGTATAATCATTTTCCAGCCAAAGACAATTTAGAAGATTGGCAGGAAAGGCCTGTTGTACCGAGGTGAGAGTGGAATGCATACCTGCAATGGCCAGTGCAGGCCACGCCAACATAGACCCAACCCCAGCATAGACACAGCCCCAGTGAACCAGGAGCAGGCCTCTGGAGCCTCTGAATTAGTGGTGGCAGCAAATGCTTCTAGAACTCAGCCCACAGACAGTAAGGGGGTCAGACAACTGGCCAGAAGGGGATTATAGGGATCTCTTTGCCAGCACTGAGGTGGGACTCTGTTGTTTTGCCCATACTCAGATGTGGGTCATAGTCTTGGGTGGTGGTCCCAGGCAGGGGAGGAACACAAGCACATAAGACCTTGCAGCCACAGTTGAGCAGGATTCTGTTCATAGTTCCAGACCAAAAAAGGAGGCCTGTGGTTGCTTGCAAACCAAAGCACAGGCCAGGAGAGTAGTAAACATACCTCTCCTTAGATCATAACACCTTGAAAGAACTAAGGACTTACAAATTCCAAGTATCTCTGAAAACAGCTGCTCAAACCCCCTGAAGCTTGGGACAGTCAAAAAATAGACTGGGATAATAAGCAAACAGAAAAAAATACTGACCCTAGAAAGTTTCTATGGTGACAAGGAAGATCAAAATACACCCTCAGAAAAAGATAACAAAGTCAAAGCTCCAACATCCAAAGATTTCAAGAAAAATATCAATTGGTCTCAGTCTGTAGAAGTGCTCAAAGGAGGACTTTGAAAATAAAGTAATAGAGGTAGAGGGGAAAATGAAAAGAGAAATGAGAGTGATGTAAGAAAATCATGGGGGAAAAAGTAAATATTTTGATAAAAGAGACACAAAGAAATACTGAAGAAAATAACACCTTAAAAAACACACTGGGCCAAATGGTAAAAAGGGAACAAAAGCTCTCTGAAGAAAATCATTGCTTAAAAATTACGATTGAGCAAATGGAAGCTAACAACTTTATGAGAAATCAAGAAACAATAAAACAAAACCAAAAGAATGAAAAAATAGAAGACAACATGAAATATCTCATTGGAAAAACAACTGACTTGAAAAATAGATTTAGGAGAAATAATTTGAAAATTATTGGACCACCTGAAAGCAATGATCAAAAAAAGAGCCTAGACATCATCTTCCAAGAAACTGTCAGGAAAAATTGCCCTGATATTCTAGAACTAGAAGGTAAAATAGAAATTGAAAGAATCCATCAATCACCTGCTGAAAGAGATCCCAAAATGAAAACTTCCAGAAATATTATAGTCAAATTCCAGAGCTCTCAAGTCAAGGAGAAAATATTGCAAGCAGCCAGAAAAAAACAATTCAAGTATTGTGGAGCCACAGTCAGGATAACACAAGATCTAGCAACTTCTACATTAAAGGGTCAGAGGGCTTAGAATATGATATTCCACAGGGCAAAGGAGCTGGGATTGCAACCAACAATCACCTACCCAGCAAAACTGAGTGTAATCCTTCAGGGGAAAAATGGGAATTCAATAAAAGAGAGGAGTGTTAAGCATTCTTGATGGAAAGATCTGAGCTGAATAGAAAATTTGACTTTCATATACAAGACCCTAGAGAAGCATAAAAAGGTAAACAGGACAAAGAAATTATGAGGGAGGTTAAAAGGTTAAACTGTTTACATTCCTACATAGGAAGATACTACTTATAACTCATAAGAATTTTTTCATTATTAGAGTAGTTGGGTGGAGTATATTTAGACAGAGAGAACAGGTGTGAGTTGAATATGAAGGGATGATATCTTTAAAAATTAAAATTAAGGGGTGAGAGTAATACAATGGGAGAAAGGAAAAGGGAAAGGTGGAATGGGATAAAGTATCTCACATAAAAGAAACAGGAAAAAGCTTATAAAGTGGAGGGGAAGATGGGGGAGGTGCTAGGGAATGAATGAATCTTACTCTCATCAGAATTGGCTCAAAGAGGGAATAACATACACATTCAGCTGGGTATTATAATCTATCTTACCCTGCAGGAAAGTAGGAGGGGAAGAGGATAAGGGGAGAGGTGATAGAAAGGAAGGCAGAGGGGGCAGCTAGATGGCGCAGTGGTTAAGCACCGGCCCTGGATTCAGGAGTACCTGAGTTCAAGTCCAGCCTCAGACACTTGACACTTACTAGCTGTGTGACCGTGGGCAAGTCACTTTACCCCCATTGCCTGCAAAAAAAAAAAAAAAAAGAAAGGAAGGCACATTGGGGGAGGGGGCAGTCAGAAGAGAAAATCTTTTGAGGAGGAACAGGGTGAAAGAAGATATAAAAGAGAGTAAATGTCATGGGGAGTGTGTTAAGATAATGGACACCCAGGGGTCCAACTTGATTCACTTAGTAGTGTTTGAATTGGGTGTGAATAAGGAACTACTAAGTACCCACTTAAAGGTGATTAGATTTTAGCCACTAGCCAACCCTGAGAAGGAGTGTTCTCAAGAGGCTATGAACTGCTGCATTGGCAGGAAACCTCTCTCAGTCAATCAACTTGAAGAGCCTCCCATTTCTGGGAGGAGGACACGAAGTAGGAAGTGGACACTGGCTGAGGCCTTACTTCCTCTTTGGTTTGAGACATCGGCATAGTGGCAGGACTTCACATTGGCAGTTAGGAAGGCTAGGATTTCCATGCTATAAGGAATTTGTTCTCAATTTCTTTCTCTCTCTTTACTATCTTGTATCTTTTAATAAACCCTTAAAAGCCTAAACTCATGGTGAATTGATCAGTGATTTTAGCCATTTTCCCCCAAAACTGGGGGAACAGATTAGAACCCACATTTAGATTTTTAAACAACACAGGAGGGAATAGAATGGAGGAAAATACTGTTAGCAATTGTAACTGTGAAAAAATTTTGAAGCAAGTTCGTCTGACAGGCCTCATTTCTCAAACACATAGAGAACTGAGTCAAATTTATTAGATGATCAAAAGATATGAAGTTTTCAAATGAAATAATAAAAACTACCTAAAGCCACATGGCAAAAAATACTCTAACTCACTATTGATTGGAGAGATGCAGGTCAAAACAATTCTGGTGTGGGAGGAGCTAGGTGGCACAGTGGATAAAGCACCGGCCCTGGATTCAGGAGTTCAAATCTGGCCTCAGATACTTAACCTGGGAAAATCACTTAACCCTCATTTTCCCACTTAAAAAAAAATTCTGGGGTACTACCTCATATGTATTGAATTGAATAATAGGACAGCAGAGGAAAATGACAAATGTTGTAGGGAATATGGGGAAAATGAGACATTAATACACTCTTGGTGAAGTTGTAAACTGATTCAAACATTCTTTAGAGCAATTTGGAACTATGGCCAAAGGGCTATAAAACCATGCATACTTTTTGACCTAGTAACACTACTACTAGGTTGGTATCCAAAAAGAGATTAAAAAAAAATGTTGAATGCAAAATTGAGGAAATGCCCATCAATAGGGGAATGGCTGAACAAAGTGTGGGATGAGATTATGATGGAACACTATTGTACCATAAGAAATGATGAGCAGGATGCTATCAGAAAAACCTGGAAAGGTATACATGAGTTGATGCAAAGTGAAATATACTCTATACAAAATAATAGCAATATTGTAAGATGATCATCTATGAATGACTTAGCTATTTTCAGCAATAAAATGATCTAAGAGAACTCTTAAGAATTTATGAAAAATGCAATCCATCTCCAGAGAAAGAACTGATGGTGTCTGAATACAGACTGAAGCACAATTTTTTTAGTTCCTTTTTCTAAAGTTTTATTTTGTCTGTTTTCTTTCACAACCTGACTAATGTGGAAATGTTTTGCATGACTACACAAGTATAACTTATATCAAATTGCTTGCATTCTTAAGGGAGGGTGTGGGGAAGGAGGGAGGAAGAGAATTTGAAACACAAAGTTTAAAAAATTGATGTTGGGGGCAGCTAGGTGGTGCAGTGGATAAAGCACTGGCCCTGGATTCAGGAATACCTGAGTTCAAATCCGGTCTCAGATACTTGATGCTTACTAGCTGTGTGACCCTGGGCAAGTCACTTAACCCCCATTGCCTCACCAAAATAAAAATTTTTTAAATTATAAAATAAATTTTATGTTAAAATTTGTTTACACATGTAATTTGGGAAAAAATAAAATTCTAAATAAATAGAAAAAAAGAATTTAAAAAGTTGTGAAAATAGTACTTTGTTAAAGTACTACAGAAATGAATTCAACTGAGTTGAATGGTCTTATCACACCACTATAAGTGAGAGAAATTATTATTAATAACCAATGATTTGGGGAGATCCAGAGTTTCCCCTTTTTGTATAATCCTTATTTCAAAGTTCAATCCCTGGAAGGACATTACTGATAATGAGAATGGATTTATTTACTTAAAAATCTTGATCAGACCCCACCCAAGTTGAGAAGCCATTGCGCTCTATTCAGGTTTGGGTGGGAAATTCTTTGAATAAATTGCCCAAGGAAGGGGTTAACTTAGAAACAAATGAAATAATAAATGAAATAATTGAAATGAAATAATTGAAGTTCATTAAAATATGTCCAGTTGTTCATAGTAATATTCAGTTTCTCATTAATTGTTAACCAATCAGAGTTGATTGTCACCCTCCAAAGGCATATCTACCAGCAGCCTGCCACCATGATTATCTTTGGCATTTGAGAATGCCACTGACCTTTTATTAAAAATGCTAGTAATAACCCAGAAATTATGCATCTCTAACTTTTTAAACATCACAATAAGCAAAGTTATAATTAGAAATTATTATGCCTTCCATATACTTTGTACAAATCTTGTATTGGCCAAGTTGTTTACTTACTATCTTCCCCATTAGAATGAAAGTTCCTTGGGGGCAGCTAGGTGGCACAGTGGATAAAGCACTAGTCCTGGATTCAAGAGGACCTGAGCTCAAATCTGGCCTCAGACACTTGACACTTACTAGCTGTGTGACCCTGGGCAAGTCACTTAACCCTCATTGTCCCACACACACAAAAAGAATGAATGTTCCTTGAGGGCAGGGACTATATTTTTGCCTCTCTTTATATGTCCAGTGCTTAAGCACAGTACCTGGCACATAGGAAGTACTTAAAGACTTGACTTAATAAGTGCCACAAACCATTTCCAAAGCAAGTGGTAGGAAGTGAGCCCTCAGTTGCATGCAGATAGTGGGAGGGTAGAATATTATCTTGTGGGAGAAGGAAAGGAACCCTGGAGCATTAGTGGCAAATCATTGCTAAGGAGGCTACTAGGAAGCAGTACTCCTTGGTGGCTTTTTACTTTAAAATTATTTTTGCTATCTCCCTGAAGGACTGCAATTGTCGTCAATTCTCTCTAAATTCAGGACCTTGGGGAAAAGCCTGATCTCCCCACCCTATTTATGGTTCTGCTCCCATGGTATATGTGGAAACAGTATCAAAAATGATACACACACACATACGTTCATATACATTAAGTTACTTAGTCCTCACAAAAAATGTTGCAAAACAGGTAAAAGTTTTGCTTTTCAAAAGAGAAAAGTGAGGCTTAGAGATATCAGGTGACTTGCATGGGATCATACATGGGATGGATGCATGTGGAGTTGAGACCTGAAATCTAGCTGGTACTTTTACTTGAAGTCCAATGCTTTCCCCCCTTCAAAATGAAAATATTTCACTTGATCTTTTTATTCTCTATATCTCTTCTGTGGAGTGGTAGAGGTACAAAAATGATTTATTGTCATCTTTGTTCAAGTAACTTGACATCCAAGAGAAATGTTAAACTGGGCATTTTAATTAGAATTTTTAGAAGCAAGGAGAGAGGAGCTGTAGAAGGGAGGGAAAGGACAAAACGTAACTTAATCACTGGTCAGTGGAAGGAAGAAAAATGAGCTATAAAATTACCCATTAGCAGATTAATTTTGAAAAATATCTTCATGTCTATAACATAGATGCCACAAAACTAGAAATCATGTATAATCCACCAGAAATGAATTTCCAGAATCTGATGTACCAGTCACACTTTTGTTTACCTATTTCAAAGAGAGGGATCAGTAGAAATAGCTTTGCCCAAGGAACTGACAAAGGAAGAGACCAAAGATGCATTCCACAATAAGATGTATTTTCCAGTGGAATGCTGAAATTTCCAAAATACATATAGAACCAATCTCTCTCTCTCTCTCTCTCTCTCTCTCTCTCTCTCTCTCTCTCTCTCTCTCTCTCTCTCTCTCACACACACACACACACACACACACACACATCCCACACACACACCCCACACACACAGAAGGTCAATATGCTTCAGATCTATGCTACTATTTTTTGGGGGGGGGTGTAGGAGGGGAATCAAATATCTGGCTAGATCCCACAGTAAAATAGAAAGATTCTCTCCCATCAAACACATTTTGTGTATTCTGTGGTTAGTCTTCTATCCCAGGGGAGTGATCAGCCAAGAAGTTAACCAGGGGTCCAGATTCCACTGTTTGGAAAGCCACATTATAAAGCTTAGCTTCTGAATCTCCTAGTTGCCAAAATCCACCCACCTAGCTTCAATACAGTCTTTCTCCCTCTCTTCTACCCCACCCCCCACCCCAAGGGGTTGGCTCTTATGTTGCAGCAGACAGAGGAGAAGGCCTAGCCAAGAATACCTATCCTATTCTAGAATGAACAGAAAGAAGGCATACCAACAGAGTCCTGCTGCCATGTAGCAACTTTGGTTCACATCTAAGCTATTTTTTCAGGAAATTCTGTCTGGAGAAATCTCATCACTGTATGCCTGTCTGGCCTGAATTAATGAGGTTTGCATTCCCAAGGGGATGGCCTTTTACTCTGTTTGACTAAGTTCTAAAATGAAAAAACTCAAAAGGATCTCTTAAAAATCTACTTAACTTCTATTAACCTCTATGTTTCATTTTCTTTGACAGTTCTAAACTGACAAAAAGAGAAAGGATCCTGCCCCCTTAAAAAAAAACAACAAAACAACAACAAAAACAGGCAAGAGACATTGACTAAAGATGGCACCTTGAAAGATTACAGTTCCCTTGTCAAATTACAGACCCCCTGAGAAATTCTCCTGCAGATATTTAAAAGGGTTCCAGATGAAACAATCACATAAAGTGAATCAATAAAACAAAGGGGAAATGCCAATAAGCTCCTCCACCCAGGCCAGGACCTCACAAGAAGACATTCAGAAGCCTGGGGATAAGCTGGTCAGGAGTATACTAGGGGAGTCTGAAGCCAATGGGATCTCAGCCCAAGGTTGTTGGAACCACAACAAGAAACAATGTCAGTTCCCAAGCTGGCCATAAAGAGAACCCAGGGAGTGTCTGTGCATACCTTGGGGCCCTCAAGAAAGCCTCAGGTCAATGTGGCTGCAACAAGTGACAAAGCCGGCTCCTTCATAGGGAACCTCCCAGGAAAATGGAGAAGCTCAGCACTCAAGAGCCAAGGCTTAAAACCATTGATTCACTAGTCATTCCAGAGAATGTAGAAGACAGAGAAGAGGCAAAGGCAATCCAAACTCTTGAGGAGGCCTGAAGCCAGCATGATGGAAAATATTCAATGTGGTCCTTTCAGGTTCTAACTAGAAAACAAAGCCAACTACAAGTTGGTGATTGTTCACGAAAAATGACATGGTGAAAGGACTGGGGCCAGTACCAGTGTTGTGATAGAAGGCAGGGTCTTATTTCAGTTCCATCCCACTCTCTGTTCAAGGTTAAGACTGCCAGTAAGGAGAACAAGTATGATTTTGAATTAAGCACTTCATCCAGAATTTCAGCAAGGTAATAATAATAGGGACAGGATCAGGAAATGTCTACCAAGACCATCCAAGAGTGTGAGAAGGAATGGAGCCTGACATAAATGGCCCTGGCATAAAGTATTAAACCAGGAAATGAGGATGCAGATATGAATAAATAGGAGAAACCTCCAAATACAATGAAGAAATACTATGTGAAAAGAGAAGACTAAGAAATAACCCAGAAGTAGAGACTGACTCCACAATTAACATATGTAGAGCCTCAAGAAAAAAGAATGGCTTTTCATGAGTGTTTTATCTACTAAAAGTTAAATTAAAGCTCTTGAGGAACATATCACTTAGAACAGAAGAAACACAACATGACCCATGGAAAAGACTCCCTGAAAAACAGAATGGAAGAAATAGAATTAAATGATTCAGTAAGACAGCAAGAAATATTAGGAACAAAATTAAAAGACTGAAAAAGCAGAAGACTTTCTGAAGTGTCTACTTTCAAAAACAACTTATCTGGAAAACAGGTCAAGGAGGGATTACTTAGGAATCATTCAACTCCCTAAAAGCCATAATCAAACAAAAAATTCTGTATATCATACTTCAAAAAATGTTTGAGAAAAATCATCAGGTATCAGGAACCAAAAAGTAAAAATAGAAAAAAAATCACTAATAACTTTATGGGGGTGGGGGGGAGTGAAAACACCCAGGAATGTAATAGTCAAAACCCAAAGTTTCCAGGACAGCAAAAAATATTTTGATCAGCCAGAAAGAATTTGAGTACCAATGAATAATGAGTATCAAATAAGACTTCTGTAACTATTATAAAAGAGAAGAAATCTTATAATATTATATACCCAGAGGCAAAAAAATAAACTTACATTACAACCAAGAAGAACATGTAAATTTGAGTATAATCTTACAGGGGTATAGGGGTGAGGAAGGAATGAAGCTTTCATAGAATAAAGAATACAGAAGATAAGACAAACCTTTAAAGATAAATACATTTGGGGCAGCTAGGTGGTACAGTGGATAAAGCACCGGCCCTGGATTCAAGAGGACCTGAGTTCAAATCTGGTCTCATATACTTGACACTTATTAGCTGTGTGACCTTGGGCAAGTCACTTAAACCTCATTGCACCATCAAAAAAAAAAGATAAAGATAAATACATTTGATCAATCAGACAGGGCTAAATGATGTTTAAGTATTAACATTTTAATGGGTGAGAAGAGATGTCCTTAAGAATTCCACTCTCTTTAAGGGTCACAGAGAGAGAAAAGAAAGACAAATGGAGGATCTTTTGTTTTATATTTGTCTTAAAAAAGAAATAAAAGTAGGGGAAAAGAAACAAAATTAAGAAGGAATAGGAATAGACCATTTTAAAAATAATTACAATGTGCCAGAAGCACATGGAAGAGCAGGAAGAGGAGGAAGAAGAATCAGGCATCAGATGAACATCATTCTTATCTGAACTTGGGAAAGGAGGAGTAAATGCACACAATGTTTGGTATAGAAATACATTAAATTGGGGGCAGTTAGATGGTGGGGTGGACAGAGCATGGGCCCTGGAGTCAGGAGGACTTGAGTTTCAAATCTAGCTTCTGACACTTGACACTTAACTAGCTGTGTTACCCTGGGGAAGTCACTTAACCCTGATTGCCTTGCCAAAAAAAGAAAGAAATACATTAAATTGAACAGAGAAATAAGAGACAGAGAGAGAGAGGAAGAGAAGGATTTGAGATTGAGAGTAGGTTTGGAGGTGAAGCAGTTGACAAGAAAAACCAACTTCAGCTGCATAGGGTAGATCAGAAAGGGAGAACTATAAAGGAGAGAAAGAAATTGTAAGAACCAGTGATCGAGATCCTCCACAGAGACTAAATAATATATATATATATTTGCAGGGCAAAGAGGGTTAAGTGACTTGCCCAGGGTCACACAGCTAGTAAGTGTCAAGTGTCTGAGGCTGGATTTGAACTCAGGTCCTCCTGAATCCAGGGCCTGTGCTTTATCTACTGTGGCACCTAGCTGCCCCCTAAATAATATGATCTTAAAGAAAATGTAGGTCAAAAAACAAATTGTAAAAAGAAAACTTCTTAGCTACTTTATTACAAATGACCTTGACTCATGTTAAGAATTGGTGATTTTGCCATAAGTAGCCCTGATGTTGCTTGTGCTGTTCCATCTGATGCTTCTGCTTATTATTGTCACTTAATACATGGAGATCCACTGGGAGGCACAATTATTTGTCATTTCCCACCACCATGATGAGATTAGGAAAATCTAGGACTTTGTCCTTCCAAGGATGGGAGCTGAAGTACTGGATTTTGGTCTTCATTCTTTTATATATTTTTTTACTCCTTTCTGGGGACATTATATTATGTGTTGAAAATGTGGAGGTTTGGAAGGGGGCAGAGCAGAAACAGAAAGGAGGTCATCCCTTTGTTTTAGTTTTTCTTTCTCTTTCTCTCTCTCTCTCTTCTATTTCTGCCTATACCAGATTTCTTGCATCCCTAAGGTTAGGGTTATCCCTCTAAATCATATGGCCTATGGGCTATGGGCTCCTGTAGATCTCTATCCAAATAATTTTCATGGGGTATATTTCAATCTAACTCACACTATAAATGGGTGAAAACATTTTTCATGTATTTTCATTGAGGAAAGGATGCTTATTAAAATGTCTACTAGTCCATAATGCTTTCACTTTTCAAAATCCCTTATTATTATAAATTATTTGAAAAAGACTTATATTTCTCTCTGGAGTAAACTTCGAGACTGTTTTTACCTGTATTTTAACTGTTCCTTCATGGTATTTATCCATCTCAAGTCATGCAGGGAATGGGGGAATCCAGGATGTTGAAATAGATGGAGTTAAACTAAGCACATTATGGCTCTTGTTAAACTGTCCAAGAACTGACTTCCTAGACATCTCTGATTCAGCTCCCAAAAATGCCTTGTATTGTGATTCACACTTCCTTCTGGAAATGACCAAAGTTCCGAATCCCACTGAACTACACCTCCCACTTCATGTCTTCTCTGGTATCAGGAAAGGATTATGTCACATGTTCCATTTTAGCCACGGTCAGCAAGGAAAGGCATTTTTTTCCCCAAGGGAAAAAAGCTATTCAAAGTCAAAAGAAGACCCATTGAAAATTAATACCAGGCACAGAAATCAATCTCAAATATCCTTTCCTATGTCTACTATGCTTCTCTCCAAACAAAACAAAACAAGACAAGACAAGATAAAACAAAACAAACCTATTTACACACCCAAAAAGAGTGGAGGATATGCTGAGTGGAGGTATTTGAGCTTAAATCTCTAAATTTTTCAATACCAAAGCTGTTCTAAAGTAATTCATTTTCTAAGGAAAGAGAAAAGTAGCAAAAATTTCACAACTAAAACTATTATTCTATAAGGAGGTATTAAATACTTGAGTTTTAAAAGTAGCTCATAATCTAAGCCATGCTTGTTCTTCAAGGAATTTCCCAGGAAGGTAGCTTCCCCCAAATAAAATCGGAGAATGAAAGCCAAAAAAGCACAGTTTTCAAAATAATTTTGTTTTCCTCATATTTGGAGAGAGTGAGAGAGAGAGAGAAAAAAAGAGAGAGACAGATACAGAGAAATAGAGATAGAGACAGAGAGACAGACACAGAGAAACAGAGACAGAGAGATAGAGACAGAGAAACAGAGAGAGAAAGACAGAGAAATGGAGACAGAAAGAAACAGAGATGGAGGGAGGGAGGGAATGCATTATTTTTTGGTCTGGACTTGTTCTTTCACTGGTTCAAATAATTCTTTATTAGGGAACTCTATCAGTGCAGAGAAATAAATTAATCAATCAGTTAATCAAGAAGTGTTTATTCAGTGCCCATTATGTGCCAGTTACTTTTCTAGCACTAGGTCATAAGAACAGAAATCAAGCAGTTCCTCAGTTTTTACCCTAATGGAGCTTACATTCTATATGGGAGCAAATGTGTTTATAAATAAGCAATAGCAAAATGAGAGGCAACATGCTATAGAAGATAGAACAGTCTTGTGTTTGGAATCCTGTGTTTGAATCCTGTCTCTGACACATACTAACTTTGGGCAATTCCCTTAACCACTTAGTGAATTCAGATAGCTCTCCCTAAGACTATAATTAACAAATGAGTTGCTGATCTTCATTGGCAGAAGTCTAGAAAAAGCGTATATGACCATGAATGTTTCTTTTTTTTATTTTTTTTATTTTTATTTTTTTTTAGGCAATGGGGGTTAAGTGACTTGCCCAGGGTCACACAGCTAGTAAGTGTCAAGTGTCTGAGGCCGGATTTGAACTCAGGCACTCCTGAATCCAGGGCCGGTGCTTTAACCACTGCGCCATCTAGCTGCCCCCGACCATGAATGTTTCTTAAGATGTCATATATACACACATGTGTATGTATATTTATCTATATATGTGTATGTACATATATGTATGTACATATAAGTATGTATGTGTGTGTGTATATATATATATATATATACACACACATAAAAAACTTGTCCCCATATATAGGTATATGTGTATACATGGATATATATGTATACACACAAACTATATATGTACATGCCACATATATGCATATTTTAGACTTCTGGTTCAATGTTATCTCCCTTATCCACATGGACAGTGGTTACCAGCTTAATTACCCGGGAAAGTAATTTAATTAATTAAATGCAATATCAGAAGGAGCCTCCAGGTGGCATTCTGCTTGAGCTACCAACCTAGTCCTCTTATTTTTCACATATTGAACTAGGAACTTCTATTAAAATGGTTTTCAAAAATGTATACAAAATGTAACCAAATGCTAAAATAAAAAGCTTGTTGTTTGTATTTGTGTCCATTTCTGAACTTCCTTCTGCTCTTACTATGCACTTTTAATGTGTTCTTTATATACTTTTTTCTTTTTTATGAATCATTATCCATACCCACCCTCTTCCCCCAACAATCCACTTTTCCCCAATTAAAACCCTCCTATGTTATTACAAATATAGTGAAGGAAAACAAATGTTCACATTGGCCTTGACATAAAATGTGTCTCATTCTGCTATTGTAGTTTATCACTTCTCTGAAAAGTGGTGGGAAGCATCACTCTTCCCAGGTCATGATTTGTTATCACATTGATCAGAATGCTTTGGTTTTTCTAAATTGTCTCCCTTTGCATTGTTTTTATTTTGAACTTTACAAAAAATAAATAAAATGAGTATTTCCTTCTAAAAAGTGGAACAGAAAGAGGATGGTAACATGAAACAGCAAATCTCTATTATAGGCTTTTCCTTTTAACCTTTGACCTCTCTCTTTTTAAACCAGTAGCAAGTTTTTTTGTTTTGTTTTGTTTTGTTGGGTTTTTTTGGCTAGGCAATGGGAATTAAGTGACTTGCCCAGGGTCACACAGCTAGTAAGTGTCAACTGTCTGAGGCCAGATTTGAACTCAGGTCCTCCCGAATCCAGGGCTGGTGCTCTATCCACTGCACCATCTAGCTGCCCCCCAGCACCAAATTGTTTTAATGATCACTGTATTCCAGTACTATATGAGATACGATAATGATATATCCCCATAAATTCAATATATAACTTTCAATGCTTCCTTGCTTGCTTGGATTTCTTCTTACTTCTCTTTTGTTCATTTAAAAATGCTTCAGTGAGGGGTAGCTAGGTGGTGCAGTGGATAGAGCACCAGCCCTGGATTCGGGAGGACCTGAGTTCAAATACGGTCTCAGACACTTAACATTTACTAGCTGTGTGACCCTGGGCAAGTCACTTAACCCCAATTGCCTCACTAAAAAAAAAAATGCTTCAATGACCCTCTTTTTTTTTTTACAACCCTTTCACTAATTTCCCCTTTTCTCTCACCTCTCCAACCTCATTGGGGAAAAACTGAACCCTTGTTAAATATATGCATAGTCAAGAAAAAGAAATTTCCCCTATTGGATTTACATGAAAATCCATGCCTTATTCTACACCTTGAATCTATCACCTCTTGGTTAGGAGGCTGGTTGCATGCTTTATCATTAGTCCTCTGGAATCATGGTCAGTCACCGAATCAATCAAGAGTTAGTAAGCCTTTAAAAGTTGTTTTTCGTTATAATGTGGTCATGGTTGTTGAGTCATTTCAGTCATGTCCAACTCTTTGTGTCCCCATTTGGGGTTTTCTTGGCAGCGATAACAGAGTGGCTTGCCATTTCCTTCTCCAGCTCATTTTACAAATGAGAAACTGAAGCCAACAGAGTTAAATGAATTACCCAGGGTCACAAGACTAATAAGTGTCTGAAGACAGATTTGAAATCATGAGGATGTCTTCCTGATTCCAAGGCCAGTGCCCTAGCCACTTGGCTGCCCACTATTGGTGGTTGTTATTGCTATAAATTGCTCTCCTTATTCTGCTCACCTCACTCCTCAAAAGTTCATAAAAGTCTTCATAGGTTATTTTGAAGCCACCCTCCTTATAATTTCTTATGGTATATTACTATTCCATTCCATACATATACCATGATTTATTCAGTCATTACCCAATTGATGGGCAACCTCTTTGTTTATACTCCTTTGCTACTCTACTCCACAAAAAAGTGTTACTAAAAATATTTTTATACACATAGGTCTTTTTATTCTTTAAAAAATAACAACTCTGGTTTAGTAGTAGTAGTAGTATTACTAAGTCAAAAGATATTCACAGTTTAGTAACTTGGGGGGCATAGTTTCCAATTTGCTTTGAAGATTGGTTGTATCAACTCATAACTACTAATAGTGCATTAGCATACCTGTTTTTCCCTAGCCCCTATAACCTCTGTCATTTTTCTTTTTTTGCCATATTTGTCAATTTGAGGTAGAACCTCAAAGTTGTTTTAATTTATATTTTTTGGTATTAATCATTTAAAACATTTTCACAAGTGCTCATTGATTGCTTAGATTTCTTCCTTTTAGTAATGTCTATTTATATACTTTGACCATTTATTTTTTTGGGTAGGATGGGTTAGTTTTTGTTCATATATGTTTGAATCAGTTTTCTTGTATATGAAATCATTATTAGAAAACTGTGTTATGATTATTTTTCTCCAAGTTAACTATTTCTTTTCTAAATTTAATTTTATTGGTTTTGGTTGTTTAAAAACATCTAAATTTTATGTAATCAAAATTGTCCTTTTTACATCCTGTAGCCTTCTCTATCTTTTGGTAAATCATGCACTCTTCCCTTATCCATGGCTGCGAAAGGCATTTCCTCTTTCACTTCTTTAATTATGATGTAACCTTTTATATCTGTCATGTATCCATGTGAGACTTATCTTGGTATATGGTATGAGATAAAGGTCAAAGCCTAATTGCTGTGAGGCTATTGTCCCACAGTCATTTCTCACCTTCCTCCTTTAAATAATTGCAGTTTGGGGGTAATTATTTTGGGGAAAGTATTTATTGTTATGTTATGCATAATGTTATGTACCTCTCTGTATTTCTCTTGACATTTCCATTTCCATTTCCAAATGGCTTCATCAGGAATGTTTGGAAATCTTCTATTCCATTAAAGTTATTTATTTCCCTATATAATTATTCTTAAGTTTTGTCAGATAGGTTATATTTAGTCAATCTTTCTTTTTCCTGGAGTATCATATTATAAGCTCTTTTTTATTGTGGTAAGTGCAAGGCTTGTGTGATCTTTGCTATGGCTCATTGGTACTTGAACTCCTTCTTTTGGTTGCTTGTACTATTTTTTAAAAATTGTCCAGAAAGCTTTGGATTTTGGCTATTATGCACCTGGAAGTTTTCATTGTGGGAGTTTTTTTTTTTTCCAAAGGTGATGTTCTTTCTATACTCACTTTGTTCTCTGGCTCTAAGAGTTCTGGGTAATTTTCATTTATATTTTCCTGAAATATGATGTCTTCATTTTTAAAAAATTATCATAGTTTTTGAATACTTCTATAATTCTTTTTTTTTTTCAGAGCAATGAGGGTTAAGTGATTTGCCCAAGGTCACACAGGTAGTAAGTGCTAAGTGTCTGAGGCCAGATTTGAACTCAGGTCCTCCTGAATCCAGGGCCAGTATTTCATCCACTGCACCACCTAGCTGCCCCACTTCTATAATTCTTGTTTTTTGTTTTTTTGTTTTTTGTTGGTTGTTTTTTTTGGTTTTTTTGGTGAGGCAATTGGGGTTAAGTGACTTGCCCAGGGTCACACAGGTAGTAAGTTTCAATTGTCTGAGGCTGGATTTGAACTCAGGTACTCCTGACTCAAGGGCCTGTGCTCTATCCACTGCACCACCTAGCTGCCCCCACTTCTATAATTCTTAGATGAACTCTCCTTGACTTCTTTTCCAGGTCAGTTGGGTTTTTTTAATATATTTATTATATTTCTTCTTTTCCCCAATATTTTTGTTTTATTTTAATTTTATGTTGTTTTATTGAGTCATTATATGTATGGATTTTTCTAATTTTCAGAGTATTTCATTCTTGGATGAGGTTTTCCATACTCTTTTCTAAGGAGTGAACGTCTAGTTTTTGCATTCAGAGTCTCATTTCATTTCTTTCAGGTACTCCTAACGCCCTTGTGGAAAGGATATATATTTTTTTCTCTCTAAGGCTTTATCTGATATTGTTGTAGAGTAACTACTTTCCATAGGGTTTACCACTTGGGAGTCTCTCAAACCAAGGTATATCCTCATAGTATTTCAAGTTTTTCTTGATTTGCTCATTTCATCAGTCTCAGCATCTTGGTTGGGGAGCCTGAAGTTGGGTTAAACTCCACAACTGAAAGGCAAGGAACCTTAGGCATACTCCAGGACTGAGCTCTAGGACCTCTCCATTTTATAGGCTCTTATTGAAGCACTTTACACCTCCTAAACTCCATGGCTGAGCTCTCAGGTATTACTCCTGTCCTGGGTTTCTTTCCCAGTCCTCAAGGACTACTTGGGCTGGATTTTACCTAATGAATCTCTCCCACAGATTGGCTTATACCACTCATGTCTCACTAGACTTATCTGGAACACTCCAAACTGTCTCTCTCCAGCTGGGACTTATATTGATATATGGGCTTGTCAACATGGGCTTTAGTGAAGGCTAGGGGTAGACTTGAGCACTGGTGGGCTTGGAAAGGGAGGGCTAGATCCCCTTGAAACCTCCAGGGGCTGCCAAGACTCTACTATATCTGTTCTTCTTTCCACCTACCCTGCTTGTCTATTCCAGGGTGTCTGAAAGACCTCATGGTTCCCTCAGGATTCTGGTGTTGGCTAGGGGACTCTTCAGGTGACTTTTTAAAACATTTCTTTGCAAAGTGGTACTTCTAAGCCCTAAGGGAGGATCTGGGAGATATGGACTCTTTGGTGTCCTAGTATATTTCCATCTTCCTACAAATCCTATTAATTAACTTTTACAAAGGGACATTTATTGAAAAGTTATAGCAAGAACCAAAGTATTAAAATATCACTCTGAACTAGGACATCTTTCCCCTTAATGCCTCAGTCACTAGGAAGAGTTGGCTCAAACTTAAAGGGGTAGCTACAAACCTCCCACCACAGGGTTAACTTCCAGGGACAACAAATATGTTGGATAAGTTATACTTTTGCTGCAGGACCTGGTGCTTCTGGGTTGACTTGCTACTGGGCTGGATTTCAAAGCTCACTTCTTAGCCCTCTTTGGGCTCAGTTGATGGAAAGCTCTGGTGTGGACTCCATTTCCTAGATCTTTTGGTTCTTCTAACCTTTTGAAGCTCACAAGGTGAGAATGAAAAAATATGGGCAGAAAACCAACAGGGTTGGTATTCAAGGTCATAGTAGCTTGAGTATGGAGTTAAGGGTCCACAGCCTCTCTCCCCAACCAAAGGCTTACACTATTTTATTTTTTTACTCAATCACCACCAAGAGAGACAGATTTGGCCTATTTTTAATACACACTCAGTTTTGGCTTAGCAGCCAGTGAAAAGCCTTTTCTTCACTATTTAATAAGCATACAGGAAACAGTCACAGAATATCTGTTTGTGTTCTGAATTAAGTAGCAGGATTCTTCCCTTACACATCATTAGACATTTCCAGAAGCAGGCTCGCCAACCTCCTCTCCCTCCTCCATGGATTAAGATCAAGCAGATATGATCCCAGGACTGGGCCCTCTGGCCCCATTCTATATTTAATGAGCAATTAATATTTTTCTATTTATTTAAGTGTGTCTTTATTTCTATAAAGAGTGGTTAGTCATAGTATTCCTATAGTTCCTATGTGTATTTTGGTAGG
Source organism: Dromiciops gliroides (assembly GCF_019393635.1). NCBI lineage: Eukaryota > Metazoa > Chordata > Mammalia > Microbiotheria > Microbiotheriidae > Dromiciops > Dromiciops gliroides. The sequence continues at coordinate 273,162,389 of NC_057863.1, read as the reverse complement.
TAGAATCCCAAATATTTTATCTCTTATATTTTGAGTAGATTTTCTCTAATTCTTTTTTTTTTTACATTAATCAATAAACATTTATTAAGCACCTAGGTGCAACTAGGTAGAGCAGTGCATACAGGCCTGGAGTTTGGAAGACCTGAGTTTAAATCTACCCTCAAATACTTCCCAGTTGGGGGCAGCTAGGTGGTACAGTGGATAGAGCACAGGCCCTGGATTCAGGAGCACCTGAGTTCAAATCTGGCCTCAGCACTTAACACGTACCAGCTGTGTGACTCTGGGCAAATCACTTAACCCCAATTACCTCACCAACCGCCCCCCCCAAAAAAAACAACCCCCAAAACTTCCCAGTTGTATGACCTTAAGTAAGTCACTTAATCTTGTTTGCCTCAGTTTCCTCATCTGTAAAATTAGCTGGAGGAGGAAATCACAAACCACCCTTGTATCTTTGCCAAGAAAACCCCAAATGGGGTCACAAAGAGTCAGACATGACAGAAATAACTCAACAATAATAGCATAATTTAAAAGATATTCAAGATCAATTTTCTAGATATCTCAAAGATTAGAAGAATGCTCCCCAAATGAACAAGAATTTCCCAAAGCAGAAATTCTCCACACTCTTACAGTTTTTTACTTCTAATTTACAGGCTTGGAATGTTGCAAGCTGAGAGGTTAAGTTACTTGCCCAGTTTAATGTAGCCAAAATGTATCACAGGCAGGCCTTGAACCCCAGTCTTCCTGACTCCAAGGCCAATCCCTCTCCCCTTCCCCACATTTTAGGCACTGGAGATAAAAAACCAAGAACAAAAATAGCCCCTCCCTTCAAGGAATTTACACTCTGTTGGAGAAACACCATGTAAAGCAAGAAATACAAGATTTAATTTAAGGACAGACAGACAAGACTGACTGACTGACAGACAGACAGACAGAGAGGCCGAGAGACCTAGAGAGAGTACACTAAAAGCTGGAAGAACCAGGAAAGTCACCTGGATGTTTGAATGGAAACTAAGGATTCCTGGAGACAGAGTTGAGGTACAATGTGTTCTAAGCACATGGAAGGGCCTGTGGGAGATAAAATGTTTTTTATTTTTTATTTTTCCATTTATATGTAAGGGTAGTTTTCAACATTCATTTTCATAAGATTTAGAGTTCCACATTTTTCTCCCTTCCTCCGTCCCTTTCCTCCCCCCTCCATAAGATCGCATTCAGGTTATATATGTACAATCCACAAGTGGATTTATCAGTTTCTTTCTATAGGGGTGCATAGTAAGCTTCCTCATTAGCTCCTTGGGATTGTCTTAGATCATTGCACTGCTGAGAGTAGTTAAGTCATTCATAATTACTCATTGAACAATACTGCTGTCACTACTCACAATGTCCTCTTAGCTCTGCTCACTTCACTATACATCGATGTTCATTAGTCTTTCAAGGTTTTTCGGGGATCATCCTGTTTGTCATTTCCTGTAGCACGAGACCATTCCACTACAATCATATAACACAGCTTTTTCCATCATTCCTCAATTGATGGGCATTCCTTTGATTCTCAATTCTTAGCCTCCACCAAGAGTTGCTATAAATATTTTTTTTTTGTACAATTTTTCCCCTTTTCTCTTTTTCATGATTACTGTTAACTGTTTCCCTTCCATCCTATTCCCTTCCCCATGGTATTTATTCTATTATCCATCTTCTTTCATCCTATCACTCTTCAAAAGGGATTTGCCTCTGTCTGTCTTCCCCACTCTGCCCTTCCTTCTTTTGCCCCTCTCTCTTTATCCCCTTCCCCTCCTATTTTCCTGCAGGGTTAGAGAGATTACTCCACCCAATTGAGTGTGTCCATTATTCCCTCCTAGAGCCAATTCTAATGAGATTGAGGTCTTTGAGCCAATTCTGATGAGTGTTAGGCTCATTTACTGCCCAGATTAAATAGATTACTCCACCCAGTTGTGTGTGTGTGTGTGTGTGTGTGTGTGTGTGTGTTAGTCCCTCCTTGAGGCAGCTCTCATGAGTTTAAGACCTTTGAGCATTTTCTGATGAGTGTAAAATTCATTTACTGCTCTGCTCCTCTCCCATCTCTTCCCCCACTCCATAAGCCTTTTCCTGTTATTTTCATGTAGGATTTCACTTCTGCCCTTCCCCCTCCCCCAGTGAATTCCTTTCACCCCTCAATTTAACCCTAAAGATGTTATCATCTAGCTAAGTGACAGAGTGGACAAATCATCACCCCTGGACCCAGGGTGATCCCAGCCAAAACTCGGCCTCAGACACAAGACAGTCACCTGCTGTATGACCCCAGCTCCAATTTTTTTTTTTATGGTTCTCTAGGGTCTTGTATTTGAAAGTCAAATTTGCCATTCAGTTCAGGTCTTTTCATCACAAATATCTGAAAGTCTTCTTTTCCATTAAAGTCCCATTTTTTCCGCTGAAAGATAATGCTGAGTTTTGCTGGGTAGGTGATTCTTGGTTGTAATCCCATTTCCTTTGCCCTTTGGAATATCATATTCTATGCCCTCCAGTCCTTTAATGTAGAAGCTGCTAGATCTTGTGCTATCCTGACTGGGGCTCCACAGTACTTGAATTCTTTCTTTTTGGCAGCTTGCAATATTTTCTCCTTGACCTGAGAGCTCTGGAATTTGGCTATAATATTCCTAGTTTTCTTTTTGGGATCTCTTTCTGGAGGTGATCAGTGGATTCTTTTAATTCCTACTTTAGCTGCTTCTTCTAGAATTTCAGGGCAATTTTCCCTGAGAATATCTTGGAAGATGGTGTCTAAGCTCTTTCCTTGATCATGGTTTTCAGGTAGATCAATAATTTTCAAATTATCTCTCCTGGACCTATTTTCCAGGTCAGCAGTTTTTCCCAGAAGATATTTCACATTGCCCTCTATTTTTTTATTCATTTGGATTTGCTTTATTGTGTCTTGGTTTCTCACAAAGTCACTGGCTTCCATTTGTTCAATCCTAATTCTTAGGCAATTATTTTCATCAGAGAGCTTTTGTAACTCCTTTTGCTGTTGACTTTTTTCTCATGTCTTTCCTGCATCACCCTCATTTCTCTTTCCATTTTTTCCTCTACCTCTCTAATTTTATCTTCAAAGTCCTTTTTGAGTGCCTCTATGGCCTGAGACCAATTCATATTTTTCTTGGAAGCTTTAGATATAGGGGCCCTGATGTTGACATCTTCCTCTGAGGGTACCCCTTGGTCTTCCTTGTTACTGAAGAAACTTTCTGTGGTCCTCACCTTTCTCTGTCAGCTCATCTTGCCTTTCTTTTACTAGACTTTTAGCTCCTTAAAGTGGGGAACTATTTCCAGGCTGCAGTATCCCAAGCTTAAGAAGTCCCAGGTGGTATGATTTAAGGAGAATCGGGTTCTTCCCTCCCCGGCCTGTTTCCTGGTCCTAGATGACCCCAGACCAATTTGCCAATCAACCAGCTTTGTGTGTTGTGGTTGTTAGCTCCAACGAGCCTATGCCCCTCCCCAACCTGGGCCACTTCTACTGGAGCCTACCACCTGGCTCTCAGTGGGGGTGTAGAATCCAGGTTCTGCCTTAGCACCAGCATAGACCCCTGTAGTCTCTCCCCTGCCCAGGGCTCAGCCCACTCACCAGACCGTGAGCTTAGTTCCAGAAGACACTGGTCCTTCAGCTGATTCAGAGGCTCTGGGGGTCTCCTTCTCTGGAGAGGACTTCCTGACACTGGATCTGTGTCAGGGTGACTGTGGGGTTGGGCCCGACTCCTGTATCAGCACAGCAGCTCCCTCCTTCTGACCTTCCAAGCCGTTCTTGGTTAGAAGATGATTTTAGCACATTCTTCTGTGAGTTTTGCTGCTCCGGGCATTTTCCTATGACCTTATTTGGATGTTTTTTTGAGCAATCGTGTCATGAGTTTGGGAGCTCACTGCCTTTCCTCTCTTTCTAATTCTTAATGGTTTTTATTGGTCAAACACTAAACTAACAGTTCTGAAAGATTTATGTATATCATAAGGCAGAGTTGGAAGGAGGGATGAGAAGAGAAAATTGTATCTCTCTTCTATTTCAGAAGATGAGGTGTTTGGACTAGGTAGTTTCTCAGGTCTCTTTGAGTTCTGTTTTCCATGAATCTAGAGGATGAGGGGGTTGGATGTCTCTAGTGAGACAGAAAAAGTTTACCTTCCTCCTGGCTTTCTGGAAAAAAATACAGAATTAGGGAGGCTGGACAATTAGGAAGTAATGCTTTGTACTTTGGATCTATCTGGATGTCTTGATTTCCTGAATCCTGGGGGTTGGTGCATAGGGATATTTTGGTCCAAGAGAATCTCAAATTTTGAGTAAATCTGAGAATTGGTAAACCCTAGTACTCTTGATGCTCAAGAAGTGCTCTTAAAATAGGGTCTATTCAATCCCAAACCACTAATGATGAAACATTCTATCAACTTCTAAAGAAAGTACTGATATTGACTGAACACAGACTGAAGCATGCTATTTTTCACTTTCTTTCATTTTTTTCTTATTCAAGTTTTCTTATACGAAGTGACTAATATGGTAATACTTTACATAATTGCATATGTATAACATATCTGATTTCTTACTGCCTCTGGGAGGGGAGAAGGGAAGAATGGGAGGAGGAATAGAATTTGGAACTCAAAACTTTAAATAAAAATGTTTATTATAAAAATATAGAGTCTGTTTTGTTAATAGTCTTTATACAATTTTAAATAAGGCCCAATGCTCATCACAATGACACATGACATGAAAAATTAATCTATGAAGGGTCAATCCAGCTCTTTCTGTCTTTTCTCTTACTCGGTAGAATTCTTTCTTACTCAGGCATCCAATTCTCATAAAGCAGTGGAATTGCAAAAAGACCTGAAAAGTAAAATCTTCCTCCCTAGATGAAGAAATGGAGGCCCAGAGAGATATAGTGATTTACCCAAGGCCTCAAATTAAATTAATGGCAAAGCCAGTACTCTACCCTATGTTTGGAGACTTAATAATCTAGTAATCTTTGTACAGTAGCACACAGTAGACTCTCCCATCTTTTCCTCTCTCCCTATCTGTTAGGACAAGTACTATTCAATTTTCATCCTTGTGTCTGCAATGACTAATATAATGTTTTGCATGGCAAACATGTAATTAATTTTTGTCAAATTATTCTCAGAGGCTTCATTTACACTTAAAGTATAAATTACTAATGAAATTTCAAAAGTTGGAGAAAATCATTACTCACAAATATTCCTTCGAATATTTTCTATTTTAACAGAGATCAAATCCTTTAACCAAATGGTTGAAGCTCAGACTGAAGAAATTCAAGCAAAAGTTGTCAGGAGAGGAAGAATTTAGGTTAATGTTTGAGTCTTTGAAATCATACCAAGGAACCATGAAGCTGTCTCTGTCTCAAGCTATTTAGATTTTAATTCCTGAAGCACTATTATGGCAGTAATAATGTTTGAACATGATGTTCCTTACATTCTAAGTTGGTTGTTCCATGTGCATTAGGTTTAGGATTTTTTTTGGTCTTAGTTTTTCAGAATTGCTGAGACGTTTCTTGTTTTTTGTTTTGTTTTTTGTTTTTGTTTTTTTTTTTACCATAGCCTAAATATCCTAAAGCAAATACTTCTGGGTTGTCTCTAGGAAGCTAAAGGTTAACTCCAGATGACCAGTTTCTGTTCTGGTGACTCAGTACTTACTCATTACCTGATTTAGGATATACTATTTGTCAGAAAATAGAACAGGAGGAAATATCTGTAATTTTGGCATGGGGTGATGATTTTCAGTGCATTTTTAGTCATAAAAATTCAAAAAAGAACAGAGGGTCAATATAACCTCATGGTTGTGGTTAGGAATGGGCTACGGAATTTGAAAGGCCAAAGTAAATAATTCCTTTAGTCAAAATTTCAATGAATTCCAGCCCTGTCTATGAAATAAATCTATGGACTTGAATAAAATATTAGAAATATAACCACTATATACTTGGAAATTTTAGATGGGTGAAGAGAAAGGTGAGAACTTCAGTTAGGTCTCAGTATGAATAATGGATTCTCTGAAGTGGGTGTACATTTTTGAATTTGCATTATTCAAAGTTATATTTATGTAAATTGTAGTAATTGGTTCCAGACCAAAGGAAATATAAAGTATGAATTTAAATAATGTGACCACTTTAGGGGATTAATTATTTATACTAATAGGCTAGCTGGTTTTAGGACTAAAATTCCTTAAGAAATTAGCTATAAGAGACCTGAGAAATTCTTAGGATCCTTAGTAACCCTAAGATTCCTTTCAGATCTAAAATTCTGAAATTTCAAGTTGAAGCGTTTCAACAACAATGATTTAAAAGCTGAATAGACATTTTTAGATCATCCAGGTTCTTTGCTTTTTCTCCCTCAGCCTCTTGACATCCATCTTTTGGATACTCTTCCCTTAGCATCAGGGTGAAACTGGGTTAGAACAGAAGGGGAGGGGCAGCTAGGTGGCACAGTGGATAGAGCACTGGCCCTGGAGTCAGGAGTACCTGAGTTCAAATCTGGCCTCAGACACTTAACACTTACTAGCTATTGCCTCACTAAAAAAAAAAAAAAAAAAGAACAGAAGGGGAAATTGAAATTTACCTGGTTTCCTATTTCTTTAGACACTGGTGAAAATATTTGGTGAAAGATGCATATTAAAATTAGCTTTGGTGCATATTTTATCTATAGTGCTTTCTATAGTAATTAGCATAAGTAAGTAAGACTATACTGGTGAGAGGATAACTTAATTGTGACAAAACATTTAGTCAGAGAAACTGCAATTCAAAAATTTTTTATGCTTCATAAGCTCTTTCATTTTAAATAACACTCTCAAAGACAATCTTGTTTTTTTAACTGATAAATGTCAAGGTATACAACATTGGAAAGTCTCTCTGGACCTCAGTTTCCCCATCTATAAAATGAGGGCTTTGGATTAGATGATCTTTAAGATTGCTTCTAGCTTTACAGTAAATTTCTATATTTTCTATTATTTCCGTAATAAAGTACCTATTATGTATGAGGTCACATGCTAGGTGCTATGGGAGATAAAAAGAATCATAAATATGCAAACCATATACTCAAATAAGTTAAAAAGAGAGACCCAGGACATAAACATGAATCATTTAAATGTTTGTGTTTTGTAACAATAAAAGACATCATGGCTTAATGGGTAATATGCTGTATTTGAAGTCAGGAAGATGGGTTCGAATGTCGCCTCTGACACAACTAGCTATTATGGTTACAAACAAATCACTTAAACCCTCTGAATTGCAGGTGATTCTCTAAGATTTATTTTCTAAATTATAGACAGATTATTTCTTTTGGTGGAGGTAGTTCTCACATATTATGAAAACATTTTTGAAGGAATATAATTCTGATACTGTATAAAAATCAGTAGCTACTGTGTTTACTTTTTAAAAAATTGGCTGGTGTCTTTATAGTATGGAATTGGGGTTAAGAAGTATATAACCTGGGGGGCAGCTAGGTGGCGCAGTGGATAAAGCACTGACCTTGGATTCAAGAGGACCTGAGTTCAAATCCAGCCTCAGACACTTGACACTAGCTGCGTGACCCTGGGCAAGTCACTTAACCCTCATTGCCCTGCAAAAAAAAAAATAAGTATATAACCTGAATGGTTTTACATATGTATGTGTATATATGTATAAACACATACACACACAACATTAATCCCTGATTTGTAACTTTTGTCTTTTTCAAAGGTGTAAATGCTCACACTAAAAATTTAACACTTGGTTCTCTTTCAAGCTGCCTCCAACACCCCCCTGGAGAGTATATAATATTTTTTCTTTTTCTTTCTTTTACATTATTTATTATTTTTTGTTACATTTTGAATTCTAAGGTCTCTCTCCCTCCCCCATACTAGAGAAGGCACAGACAAATATGTAGAACCATACAGTACATACTTCCATATATCTCTGGAGGTGGATAGCATCTTTCTTCAATAGCCCTTTGTGATTGATTTAAATATTTATATGACTCAGAATAGCTTAGTCATTCACATTCTTTGAATAATATTGCTGTTACTGTACACAATGTTCTCTTGGTTTTGTTAGTTTCACTCTTCATTATTTCATGCAAGTATTTCCATGTTTTTCTAAAACCAATGTTCATAATTTCTTACAGCACAGTAGTATTTTATAACAATCATATAACACAATTTATTCAGCCATTCTCCAATTGATGGGCATCCCCATGATTTCTATTTCTTTGCCACCATAAAGAGAGATGCTATAAATATTTAAAAACATGTAGGTTCTTTTCTTTTTTTCCCTGGGCACCTTGGGAAACAGACCTAATAGTGGTATTGCTGGGTCACAGTTTTATAACTCTTTGGGCATAATTCCATATTGTTCTTCAGAATGGTTGGATCAGTTCAGATTTTCACCAACAAATTATTATTAGTATTAGTGTCCCAATATTTCTACATCCCCTCCAATATTTATCATTTCCCCCTCTCGCCATCTGAGACAATCTGAGAGGTATGAGATGGTAGCTCTGAGTTGCATTTTTCTAATTAATAATGATTTAAAACATTTTTAAAACTATGACTATATATGGCTTTGATTTCTTCTTCCAAAAACCACCAATTCATATCCTTTGACCATTTATCAACTGGGGAATGATTCTCAGTCTTATAAATTTGACTCAGTTCTCTGTATATTTGAGAAATTATGCCTTCATCTGAGAAATTGTCTATAAAATATTTCCCCCAATTTTTGCTTTCCTTCTAATTTTGGCTACCTTGCTTTATTTATACAAACCCTTTTAATTTATTGTAATAAAAATTATCCATTTTATATTCTACAATGCTATCTTTTATTTATTCATAAATTCTCCTATCCATAAATCTGATTATATATTCCATGATTTTTTAATTTACTTATAATCTCTCTCTTTATGTCTAGGTCATGTATTTTTTAATTGGTGTAAGATATTGTTCTATATCTAGTTTCTGCCAAATTGCTTTCTAATTTTAATATAGAGTTCTTTTCCCCAAATCTTAAATCTTTACATTTATCAAACACAATGTTTACCATAGTTATTTACTACTGTGTATTGTATACTATTCTATTCCACTGATACACCATCCTATTTCTTAGCTAGTACCAGATAGACTTGATAATTACCATCCTATAATAGAGTTTAAGATCTGGTACTGCTAACTTCTTTAGTTTACATTTTTCTCCATTAATTATTTGATATTGTTGACCTTTTGTTCTTCCAAATGAATTATTGTTATTTTTTTAGCTCAATAAAATAATTTTTGGTAGTTTAATTGGGATGGCCCTGAATAAGTAAATTAGTTTAAGTAGAATTATCATTTTCATTATATTGGCTCTGCCCACCCATGAACAATTAATATTTCTCCAATTATTTAAATATTATTTTATTTGTATAAAAAGTGTTTTTATAATTATATTCATATAGTTACTAGGATTATCTTGGCAGGAATACTCCCAAATATTTTATATTTCCTACTATTATTTTAAATGAAATATTTCTTACTATCTCTTTTTGCAGGGCTTTGTTGGTGATATATAGAAATACTGGTGATTTTATATACTGCTACTTTTCTAAAAATTTCTAATTGTTTAAAGTATTTTTTAGTTGAAACTCTAAGATTTTCCAAGTATACCATCACATTGCTAATAGAAATAGTTTTATTTCCTCATTGCCCATTATAATTTCTTCAATTATTTTTCTTCTCTTATTGCTATCACTAGCATTTCTAGTACAATACTAAAAAATGCTGGTAATAATGGACATCCTTGTTTCACTCCTGATCTTATTGGGAAGGTTTCTAGCTTCTCCCCATCACAGATAATATTTGCTAATGGTTTTAGGTAGATGCTTTTTATCATTTTAAGAAAAAAGTTCAATTTTACCTATGCTTTCAAGTGTTTTTTTTTAAATAGAATTGAGTGTTTTATTTTGTCAAAATCTTTTTTTGCATCTAATGATATAATCATATGATTTTGGTTGCTTTTGTTATTGATGTAATCAATTATGTTAATGTTTTTCCTTATTTGAACCAGTCATGAATTCCTGGCATAAATCCCACTTGATCACAATGTATAAGCTTTGTGATATATTGTTGTAGTCTCCTAGCTAGTATTTTATTTAGGATGTTTGCATCAATATTCAATAGTGAAATCTGTCTATAATTATCTTTCTCTCTTTTTTCTCTTCCTTGATTAGGTTATCAACACTATATCTATTTCAGAAAATGAGTTTGGTAGAACTCTTTCTTTGCGTATTATTGCAAATAATTTATTTAATATTGGAATTAGTTGATCTTTAATTATTTGAGAGAATTCACTTATAAGGAAGTTCATTTATAACCTGTTTGATTTATTTTTCTAAAGTGGATTTATTAAGATTTTCTATTCCCACTTCTGTTTATTTATGCAGTTTATGTTTTTTATAACTATTTGTCCATTTCCCTTAAGTTGTTAAATTTATTGGCATTTAATTGGGCAAAATAATTCCTAAAAAAATTTTAATTTCATCTTCTTTCACCCTTTTCATCTTCAATACTAATGATTTGGTTTTCTTCTCTCATAAAAATCATATTAACTAATGGCTTATTTATTTTATTAGTTTATTATATTGTTTATATAATATTTTAATATGTTATTGCAGCCTCTTTGATATTTTATTCAACATTTTGCACTGAAATTCATTAAATATTGTTCTAACAAGGACACTAAAAAGCTTGAGGGTGCCAGGCCTAAAGTCAGGAAGATGAGTCTTCCTGAGTTCAAATATCATGAGTTCAAATCATCATATACAAACTGTAACAAAAAATTCCATTTGGGGGGATATTTTTCTTTGTTTGTTAATTGTCTATTTTTTGTAGTTTTTTGTTGTTGTTGTTTTTGGGGGTTTTTTGTAGGGAAATGGGGGTTAAGTGATTTGCCCAGGATCACATAGCTAGTAAGTATCAAGTATCTGAGGCCGGATTTGAACTCAGGTCCTCCTGAATCCAGGGCCAGTGCTTTATCCATGCACCACCTAGCTGCCCCTAATAGTCTATTTTTTAAAGAAAAAATGTAATGGATATAAAACCATTCAGTATGACCTGTAGAAAATTGGAAACTATAGAAGAATATTGATTCTTGATTATTTTTTTGAAAAAAAAAATTGAACACTGAAAATTAGGCCTATCTTAGGTTTTTACTTGACAAATGTGGTATCTGGATAAAGAGGTCACAGGGAGTTGGGGTAGACATCTGGGTCAACAAATAACTGGAGGGCCAAACAGAACATATAGGCAATGCTAATTCTGTAGCTTCATTATAAGTCAGGAAAATTGACATAAACCTAGAGAATATCCTACATATGGATAACGCTGTCTGATGAGGTTTTACAAATAGCTAAGGAAAGAAGCAAAGCAAAAGGTAAAGGAGGAAGGGCAAGATATACCTAAATGAATGCAGAACTCCAGAGAATAAGGACAGATAAGAAGGTTTTCTTAAATGAGCAATGGAAAGAAATAGAAGAAAACAACAGAATGGGAAAGACAAGATATCTCTTCAAGAAAATGAGAGACATTAAGGGAATAATGTTTCATGCAAAAATGGGCATGGTAAAAGATGAAAAAGACTTAACAGAAATAGAAAAGATTAAGAAGAGGTGGCAAGAATATACTGAAGAATTACACAAATAAAAGATTTTAACATCACTGATAACCACAATGTTGTGGTTTACTGATCTAGAGCCAGACATCCTGGACAGTGAAATCAAGTGGACCTTAGGAAGCATTGCTAACATTAAGGCTAGTGGAAGTAATGGAATTCCAGCTGGGCTATTTAAAATTGTAAAACTATGATGCTATTAAAGTACTGTATTCAATATGCCAGCAAATTTGGAAAAATCAGTGGTGGCCACTGGATTGGAAAAGATTAGTTTATGTCTCAGTCCTAAAGAAGGACAATGAGAAATAATGTTCAAATTGCCAAACAACTGTACTCATTTTACACACCAGCAAGGTTATGCTTAAGATTCTGCAAGCTAGGCTTCAGCACTATGTGAACTGAGAATTACCAGAAGAGCAGGCTGGTTTTCAGTGAGGCAGAGAACTAGAGACGAAATTGCTCATATTTGCTAGATTATGGAGAAAGCAAGGGAGTTCCAGAAAAAAACATCTACTTCATTGACTACACTAAAGCCTTTGACTGACTGACTGGATCATAACAAAATGCGTTAAGTACTCAAAGAGATGGGAGTATCAGAGTATCTTACTTGTTTCCTGAGGAACTTATATGTGGGTCAAGAAGTCACTGTTAGAACCAAACATGGAACAACTGACTGGTTTGAGATTGGGAAAGGAATATGACAAGACTGTATATTGTCACCTTACATGCAGAGTACATCATGCAAAATGCCGGGCTGTGTAAATAAAAAACCAGAATTAAGAATGCCAGAAGAAATATCAACAATCTCAGATATGCAGATACCATTCTGATGGCAGAAAGTGAAGAATGAAGAAACCTCTTGATGAGGGTGAAAGAAGAAGAAAGTCTAAGACCTGGCTTTCAACTTAATATTAAAAAATGAAGATCATGGCAACTAGTCCTATTACTTCTTGGAAAATAGAAGTAGAAGAAATGTAAGCAGTGTCAGATTTTATATTCTTGGACTCAAAGATCATTTATGATAGCAACTACACCCATGAAATTAAAAGATGCTTGCTCCAGTGGACAGAGCACCAGCCCTGGAGTCAGGAGTGCCTGAGTTCAAATCCGGCCTCAGACACTTAACACTTACTAGCTGTGTGACCCTGGGCAAGTCACTTAACCCCAATTGCCTCACTTAAAAAAAAAAAGATGCTTGCTCCTTGGAAGCAAAATTTGCTCCTTGGAAGCAAAGCTATGCCAAATCTGGACAGCATACTAAAAGGCAGAGACATAACTTTGCCAACAAAGGTTTGTATAGTCAAAGCTTTGTGGTTTTCTTTTTTTTTTTCCCCAGTAGCAAAGAAAGTTTTTTCAGTAGCTATGAGAGTTGAATTATAAGGAAAGCTAAGCCCCACAGAACTGATGCTTTCAAATTGTGTGGGTGGAGAAGACTTGAGAATCCCTTGGACTCTCAACGAGATCAAATCAGTCAATATTTAAAGAAATTAATTCAGACTACACATTGGCAGGACAAATATTGAAGTTGAAGCTTGCATACTTTTGCCACATATAATGAGAAGACAGGACTCAATGAAAAAGCCCCTGATGTTGGGAAAAATTGAAGGCAAAAGAAAAAGGGCACAGTAGAGGATGAGATGGATAGATAAAGTCATGGAAGCAATGAACACGAGCTTAAACAGTCTTCTAGAGATAGTGGAGCACAGAAAGGCTTCGCATGGTCCTTGGGGTCACAAAGAATTGGATATGACTGAATGACTAATCAACCACATAGATCATGCCCTTTAGTCTCGAACAAGTCTGGGGTCTAAAACTCTACTCCTTTTCATGATGGGCTTTACTAGTCCTCTAAGTTCATTTCTAATTCTAAAATCCTATGAACAGAAGGCTATGATCAATCTCCAGCATGGCATCTAATAAATGCTTAATAAATGTTAAGTTAAACTTGTTCAGGTAGTTTCTCCTCCACTGAATGCTACATCGATACTAGTCAGTCTCTGCAAAGGATGGAGACAAAAAGGAAAGGACAATATGGAAGGTCTCAGACAGGGGACCCTGCTACTATTCCTTTCCACTTTCTGAGCTCAAGGGACCCAAGCAGGCCACCAATTACATATTCTCTGGGATAGTTCATCATTGCTGGCAGAAAATGAAAAAAAAAAGTTATGAACAAAAAAATTAACTGTGTGAAAGGACTATCAATTTCAATAGTTATAATGAATTAATAAAAACATTTCTACATATGGGAACTTTTTGGACCTTTCTGCAGAAAATAATCTTTTAAAAAATAAAAACTATAACTGGGGGCAGCTAGGTGGTGCAGTGGATAGAGCACTGGCCCTAGATTCAGGAGGACCTGAGTTCAAATCCAGCCTCAGACACTTGAGACTTACTAGCTGTGTGACCCTGGGCAAGTCACTTAACCCCAATTGCCTCACTACTACTACTACTACTACTACTACTACTACTAAACATTTTCAGTTATAGTTTTAAGCTCTAAATTTTATCCCTCCTTCCCTCCCTCCCTTCTATTTTCCCTGAGGTAGTAAGCGATCAGATATAGGTTATACACGTGCAAATATGTAAAACATTACCATGTTAGTCATTTTGAATAAGAAAACTTGAATAAGAGAAAAAAAAGAAAGTGAAAATAGCATGCTTCAGTCTGTGTTCAATCAATATCAGTTCTTTCTTTGGAGGCGGATAGTATGCTTCATCATGGGTCTATTTGAATTGTCTTGGATCATTATATTCTTGAGAATAGTTAAGTCATTCACAGTTCTTCATCAAACAATATTGCTCTCTCTGTGCTCAGTGTTTTCTTGGTTCTGCTCACTTCACTATACATCAGTTCATACAAGCCTTTCCAGGCCTTTCTGAAATCATCCTGCTTGTCATTTCTTATAGTACGATAATATTTCATCACCATCATATTTTAGACATTTCCCAATTGATGGGCATTTCTTTGATTTCCAATTCTTAGCCACCACAAAAAGAGCTGCTATAAATATTTTTGTACAAATAGGTCACTAAGGAGATTTTTAAAAATTATTATATTTTTTCATAACAAAAAGTTCACCAACTCAACACTGACCAATCCATTAATGTTCACATAAAGATAGACCTAAATGCAACAAACATCTACTGAACCCCTTTTCTGTTTATATTGCATATATCAAACAGTGTTTGAAGCATATGTAGAATAGGAGTGTATAGAAGAAAACTTGTCTGTTAGAAACCTTGTTTCTTTCTCTTTACATATATTGCTTTTCCAAACAGTATCATGTTCATCAAATGTGGTCCCATCAAAAATCTGTTAATTATGGTCAGATTTTAAAAGGATAATATGGTTTACTCTCCAAAATTATTTCATTTATTTGCAGTTTAGAAATGTGATTGAAAATCTGATCTTTTTTCTGCCTAAAAGTTTTTGTATATTAAAGTAGAACTCACCAACATACCTTGGCTGTATCTTAAGAATTGCAATAACACAGCCCACAAAGTAAAACCAAGTCTTAGATATAAATCCTAAGGAAAAGGAAAAAAAATATATTGCCATATATTTTCCAGTAGAGGGCGTCATGATTTTAAAATAAATGCTTCTTGCTTTATCTTTTTCTTACTGAAGTCATAGGTGTGCATTCAAAAGGTTCTAATTGACCAAAGGGAGCCTCTCTTCTTCTTTTAAAAATTTTTATGCCTGGCTGTTTTTAGGTGATGAGCAAGGAGTACTTTAACTTTGTGAGTTGGTGGGTGGGTGGGTGGAGAGAGAGAGAAATAGAAAGAGAGAGAGGAGAGAGGGAGAGAGAGGAGGGGGAGGGAAGAAGAGAGAGAGGGGTGGGGGTGGGGGAGGCAGGCCTGAACTACATGTGTCCCTGGAAGTAGTCAGGGGAACTCTTGAGAAGCCCTGATGGGCTGGTTCCAACATACATATACATATGCATGCTCTGGAGGGGTACAATACAGGCTAAAGCAGAAGAAATTTAAAATAGACATAATATAATTAAATACAATGTAATTAGGGAGGAAGGGAACTAGCAATTGAGGGATCAGGAAAGGCTTTATGTAGAAGATGGTGCTTATAAAAGAAGATATTAAAATTGGCTGCAATTTCAGTACCTGGATGAGGATAGTAGAATGAAACTTATATCAACCTTTGAAGTAAAAGTGATGAGATCCGATTAATGTTAAAGGAATAGATTGCTTATTTGCATGTTTGTTATTGCTATGTCTGTAATTAGATGGGAAGGCTTTGGAGTAAGAGAACAATTCAGCAAAATCCAGTTTTGTTCCAACCAGGTCTTTGACCAGGAAATGGTCAATGTCAATGAAACCATACCTGTACTAGACCTAATGGACAGTGGCCTGCATCTGCCCTCAGCTCCCAGATATAAGCAGCCTCCTCCTTTTGGTAACTCAACCACCTCTGCCATTGCTTGGGCATTCCTTTTCCAAATGCTCAAGGGCAGATGCGCTGCCTGAGTTCTGACCAAAAGCAAATTAAAACATAATTGGGGAAATATTTAACTAAATAATATAATAAAACATTGACACATTACTTGTTTTTGTTTGTTTGGGGGGGGGGCAATAAGGGTTAAGTCACTTGCCCATGGTCACACAGCTATAGTAATTGTCAAGTATCTGAGGTTGGATTTGAACTCAGGTCCTCCTGAATTCAGGGCCAGTGCTCTATCCACTGCACCACCTAGCTGCCCTGACACATCACATTTTGAAATTAAGTATGCAGCCTCTAAGAATCCCTGTTTACAGATTAGGGCCCCTGTTTCTGTCTGAGTTGGACATCACTGCTCTACATGTCTTAGAAGGCCCATACTCTCCCCAGATACATTCCTCACCATTCTCTGGGGTCCAGCACTGAGGCCAGAGGACAAAGTGAAGCAAAGCAGCCTGGTTCAGTGGAAAGAATGTAGGTGTTGGGGTCACAAAATCTGGGTTCCATTCACAGCTTTCCCACTTACTAGTTGTGTGATCTTTGGCTATCCAAACATCCTTTCAAATATTAAGGTTCCTCATTTGTAAAATGAGGTGATAATGAGACTCATCCTAACCATTCTTCCCAAACTAAAAACTTCACAATTCCAAAATGGGGTAACACAAAGGATTGTTAGGGTCAGAAAAATTGGTGTGAAAGACATCTGGGTGGTTTAGTGGACTGCAAGATCAATATTTGTCAAAAGTACAGTGGAGCAGAACAAAAATTAACCCTGGGCCTCATTATTGCATAAGAGACAGAAGATCTAAAGTATAGTGCTCAGGTCATATCACCTTTTAGAAAGGATATTAACAAAGTGAAGTGTTCAAGATGGTAGGGGTTGCCAGGCCATGTTGTATGAGGACTGATTAAAGCAACTGGGATATTTAATCTGGAGAAGAATTGAGGGGCAGGGGCGTGAAGGAAAAGCATGGCAGCTCTCCTTAAGCACGTGAAAGATTGTCTTGTGGAGGAGAAGAAAATTAAGCCTTATTTTTCTTGGCCTGAGAGAGAAGAAGTAGGTGGAAGTCATGGAAGCAGATTTAGGCTCAACATAAGGAAACACTTCCTAACAATTATAGATGACTAAAAGTGGAATCGGCTGTTGTGGGAGTTTCTCTTTACCTCAGGTCTTCATGCAAAGGCTAAATGGTAACTTGTCTAGAATACTGTGGAGAAGATACTTGTTTAGGTATGTAGCAGACCAGATGGTGTTTGAGTTCAAAGGAACTCTAATATTGTGTGACTTAGAAATAAGTAAGCTTGCAGTATAATAAAGTTTTTTTTTAAAAAGGAATCATCTTATCATTCTTTAATATGCTTTGAGCTTCAAGTTCAGGCCTTTAGAACAAAGAATGAGACTGAAATCTTTGCTTTTGACTTTAGTTTAAATGAGAGAGGTCAAATATGGAAAGATGGAATATTTATATCTTAATTAAAAACAGCAGCTAAATTTAAGAACTCATCTATCAAATGATGTGAAGACACAAACACACCAAAGGGAATTTCAGGACAAGAAGGAAAGGGATGATTATAGTTAGGGGAATGTGAGCTCAGGTTTCCCAGGCTCAGCGTAGAGAATACTCTTTTTAGCTGCTTCTTCCATAGGTGGTTACCACTGATCAAGTTGCTTAGGGCAGAACTTGGAAGTCATCTCCCCTTCACCCACTATGTGGTCTTAAAAAATCACAATTTGGGGGCAGAAAAAGAAAGAACAAGAGGCATTTTTGCAGTGGATACAGTACTGGACTTGGACTCAGGAGCATCAGGGTTTGAATCCTTCCTACTAATTTTGGGATAATGAGCAAATCACTTAACCTCACTGGGTCTCAGTTTTAACATCTGTAAAATGGGGGTAAATATCTGTAGGCAGCAAGGCGGCACAGTGGATAGAGTGTTGGACCTGGAGTCAAGAAGACTCATCTTCCTGAATTAAAATCCAGGCTCAGACTAGCTGCATGACCCCAGTCAAGTCACTTAACCCTCTTTGCCTCAGTTTCCTGATCTATAAAATGAACTGGAGAAGGAAATGGCAAACTACTCCAGCATCTTTGCCAATAATACCCCAAATGGGCTCACAAAGAGTCAGACATGACTGAAACAACTGAACAACAATTATCTGTAGCACCTACCTTATAGAATCATTGTGAGACTCTAATGAGATTATGTATATAAAGTCCTATATAAAAGTCAGTTAATAATAACATCATTAACGCAAGTATTATTTTTTTCTCTTTACTGGTTGAAAGTAAAATCTTTAGATGTCTAGAGTATTTAAAAGAACTTCTGGCCAGGCTTACTTTTATTGTAATTTCATTTATTAGACTCTTCAAACTTAGCTAATTTTTCTTTTAGTTGGATGTTCAATTAGTTGTAGGAGACAAATATACTGTAATGAAGAATGAATGAATGACCTATTTAACTATTTACTATGTGGCTGAATTCTGAAGATCTATATCTATCTATCTATCTATCTATCTATCTATCTATCTATCTATCTATCTATCTATCTATCTACCTACCTACACACACACACACACACACACACACACACACAGACACACACATATAAAAGAGTGTCAGTCCCTACCCTCAAGCCTCAAGGAACTTATATTCTAATAGCATTATCAGGGTTCTCATTACATGACTAGTATAAATATCCTATCCCCTTATAAAAAGTGTTCAATTACACTTTCCCATCAGCATTCTAAAGGGAACCTGGGGCTGCCTGAATCTCTAAGCATTTTCACTAACCAGCTCTGACTGTTCTCATTCCAATTCCTTTTTGGCAGTATTTCTCCAGCCTGCTTTTCAATTTCTGACTCACCTCATCCTCGTCTATTCTCCACAATATCCTTCCTGCTGCCAGTTCTCCCCATTCTCTTGTGCCTTTACTTCAGTTCATTTGAAAATCATCACTATTAATTATATTGCATATTAAGGTTCGCAAATCACTTTACAAATATCTTATTTGATCCTCAAAATAACCCCGGGGGCTATCACCCCCATTTTACAGATGATGAAACAAAGGCAAATGGAGATTAAGTGATTTGCCCAGGGTCAAAGAGTCTGAGTGTTTGAGGCTAGATTTGAACAAAGGTCTTGCCTCTAGTTTTAGTTCTCTGTCCACTGTGTCACACAGAGACTTCTTCACCTTATTCTTTATCTTCCCAGGAACCCTGCTTTACCGTTAAATTCCTCAGCACACTTGGTCTCTTCTACTGATGTTCTCTTCTACCTTATTTCATTAACTGCAACCTGATTTTGCGTTGAGGCCTCCAGATTGGCAGCTAGCCCACCTAATGTAGGCCAGTCTTTCCCCCATACCCCCCCCCCCAAACGCACATTTTGTCTTTCAGAGTGTAGAGATGAAAATGGCATATTCTTTGCTCGGTACTGATACTTCCAGACCTCTATGTCCCTATTTGTTCTTCACCTCCATCACAACTTTTTGTTCTGCTATTCTCCTTGTTCTCATAATCTATCAGTCCAGTATCAGTAGTAGAAAGGAGAGGGGAGGAAAGAGTGAGGAGGAAAATCAGAAACAAGTGATTGAGAATACAAGAGAAAGGCTGAAAGACCAAACATTCAAGTGAAGAAACCCAAGTAAAAATAGTTTATAAGGAAAGAAAGCAACAAAGAGGGTCATAAAAACAGAAAGAAAAATTAGTAAAACATTAAAGAAAAACCAGAGAGAACTAATGTATATGTAGTAATAGGAAGGAAAATGAATCAAAACTACTCTTTATAAAAAAGAGAATCTTAGAAACTCTTTAGAAATTGTGGAACAACAGAATAGGAATACATAAATAAACAAGTAAATTAACCAATTAAAAAAATAACAACCCCACACTGGTTTAAAATTAGAGCAATAAAAACTTGAACAGAAGAAATTAAGAATAAATTATATACAAAAACAGATCTCTCAATACAAAATTTAAAGGTCAAAAAAAGAATAAGAAAAAACAATACACAATAGAGAATCTCTTCACAAAAGTGGAGGCTCTGAGAAAGAGAATAATAGATTTAAAACACGAAAAGTATTGAAGTGAAGGGAAATTTGATGGAAGAGAAGTAAAAAGCAATAATGTCAAAATATATGAATTCTATGCAATTACAACATGATCTTGAAGAAAGAAAATGCAGAGATAATTTTTCTGAAATTTTTGCTTTGCTGAAAGCAAGCACTCCATCATCTTTCTGGTTAGATCTTCATTAAGGTATCTTGATGTTAATGATTTAATCAGAATCTTAGCAAAAGTACTACAATACTTTACCCAAAGAAGCTGTTAATATGACCAAATAGATTCATAATAGGAATATAAAGATGTTTCAATATTAAGGCAACAATTAACATGATCTCATCCCTATTTAACTGAAACTATACCTTCTGGCCCAAAGTCTAATGACCCCCAAACTTCTTTGGGAGTACCATTGCCAGACCCCTTGAATTTTATATTTGTAAGGATTAAGTGGGCAAAATATTTCCTGCCATCTTTCTTCCCTAATTTCTTCTGTATGGTGAAGATCCACTATCCTTCCCTCCATTGCCAAGTCGACCTCGGCTTTCAGGGAGATGATTGTCCCAAAACGTACAGAAGGAAAGGTAAGTAAGCTCTATTTCCTAAATTAAGTCAACTTATTTAGCAAAAATTGGGGCTAAAAATCAAAGCTGGTCTTTAAGAAATCTGTTCCTGTTGCTTAACAAAGCCACTTGCCTGAGGGTGATTGGCCAAAAGATAACACCAGGTGAAAAGAGATTTAGCAGGATTCTGAACAGTGCCAGAAATGAAGTAAGCCCCTTAATCAAGGAAAATGACAGAGGAGGGGGCATAAGGAGAAAGTCTGTCTGCAGTATTATTCTGTCTAGTCAAGGGAACATCTGGTTGCCAAATATGCAAATAATTGTCTGCATTAGCAAAGTTCTGCCACTGCTCTGCTCCAAAGGACTAATGGCTTCCAGGATCCTCACCAACTCAGTGAGACCCAAAGTAATTAACCCACTGGCAAGATTATCTAAGTTGATACCCGGTCCCTTAGGGAATTACTAGGATAGTGACAAGCTTGGAGGAAGACAAGCAGGGGAAGCCAAACCCACCATGGGCAGAGCTATTCACAAACCAAGCTTGAAAAGTCCTAATACTCTCAAAGAGGTAACCTATGGTCAGAGTGGATGGTGGCAGGGAAAAGGGACATTCATTTTCATGAAAGTTGCTGGCACCAACAGGTCCAGACTTAGCACATGCTCGGGTCCTACCCACCCTGCTGAAGTTTGTCTACCATGAGAGTGCTGATCTCAGCAACTCCCGGGATACAACACTGTTGGATTTTAATAGGGCAGCATGGGTTGGGTAAATCAAGGGGCTTCCTATGAATAATCTCTACTGTAATGAACTAGACTGGTGAAACCAACCCCTTCAAACCTAATAAATCCATCCCTACTATATATTCAGGGTGATTTATACCTCTATTAGGGGCACAGACTACTGGTAATCCTCTGGACAGTTTGCTGTGTAATGCCACCTCCTCCAAAAACAAAACCTCCCATGTTCATGAGAATTCTATGTCTAATTTGAGTTGAGCAGCAGACTTGAGTCACTTGATGCCCTACATCCACTCAGTGAAACTGTCACCCTTTTGGTCCAGTGGTAGGACTTGAATGGGTTTGGGGAATTTAGCTTCACCAATGACAATCTTTGGGGTTTTTTTTGGTTGTTGTTGTTTTGTTTTGTTTTTGGTTTTTTTTTGGTGAGGCAATTGGGGTTAAGTGACTTGCCCAGGGTCACACAGCTAATAAGTGTTAAGTGTCTGAGGCTAAATTTGAACTCAGGTCCTCCTGAATCTGGGGCCGGTGCTTTATCTACTGCACCACCTAGCTGCCCCACCAATGACAATCTTTGGGGTTTTTTTTGTTGTTGTTGTTGTTTTGTTTTGTTTTGGGGTTTTTTTTGGTGAGGCAATTGGGGCACTACTACCCCTTTCTTCTTTCTTCTCTTTGATATTTTCTAAGCCCTAAGGGGCAGTAGTGCCCTCAGTACCATTGCTGCCTCTTCCTCAATAAACTCTTCATACCCTGACCTTAGGGAATTTAAAGATTGTCATTGGTGGGGCAGCTAGGTGGCACAGTGGATAAAGCACCGGTCCTGGATTCAAGAGGACCTGAGTTCAAATTTGGCCTCAGACACTTAATACTTACTAGCTGTGTGAATCTATTTCCATATTAAAACAGGGTGGGTATGACCTTAGAGTTCCAAGCCTGCCTGATTCCCATCTGAAATCACCAGAACAGAGAAACAGATTTCCTGGGTTGACAATATAAGGCATCAAAACAACCTTGCCTAATTAATTTTTTTTATTTAAAAATAAGTTTTTATTGGCATTTTCCTGTTTCTTCATCATTTTTGTTTCATCGTAGTATCTCCACATATCCCTTTGCTTCTCTTTCTCAGAAAAAGCCCTCCTATATGGCAAACAGTATTCTTTGGAGAGAAAAAAAGTCAGCATAATTAATCAATTCATTAAAAAATGTTACAAAACATATGCAACATTGTAACACCTGTGGACTTAGAATCACCATGAAAGTATAGATTAGGGATGTCTTCTCATCTCTTCATTTTAAATTTTGTTACATTTACTTTTGATTTTTTTTGATGTTGTTCCTTCCATTTGCATTATTGTAGTTACTGGATATATTGTTTTCTTGCCTTACTTTGCTCTGCATCAGTTCATATATTCATCACACATTTCTTAGAACAACAGTAATATTCCATTATATTCATACACCATAGTTTGTTTTAGCCATTCCCCAATTGATGGGCAGCTACTTTGTTTCCAAATTTTAGCTATCTCAAAAAGTACTACTATAAATATTTTGGAATATATGGAAGACTTTTTTTTTGATCAATGACTTCCATGAGGTATAAGTTGAGTAGTGGAATTTCTTGATCAAGCTACAAACTCAGAAGAAGCTAACATGAAAACAGCTACAAGCAAAGCAAATTGCAAATTGGACAAAAGTCTAAAAGAATTCTTGGGAGAGCTAAAGAAAGAGATGAGTAGAAGAGGAAAAATGGAGAAAAATGAGAATGATGAAAAAAGAAATTATGAAAAAAATTAACAGCTTGCTTAAAGAGGCATAAAAAATACTGAAGAAATTAACACCTTGAAAACAAAATGGTCAAATGGAAGTACAAAATTCACTGAAGAAAAGAACTCCATAAAAAACAGCATTGGTCAAATGGCAAAAGAGGTACAAAAGTTCAATGAAGAAAATGAGAATTGTGCAATTGGAAGGTAGTAGTTACTCCACAAGACATCAAAAAACAATATCAAAAGTCAAAAGAATTTTTTAAAAAAGAAGCAAATGTGAGATATTGGGGAAAACAACTGACCTGGAAAACAGATCAAGGAGAGATAATTTGAGTCATTGGACTACCTGAAAACCATGATGGAAAAAAAGAGCACAGACATATTTCAAAAAATTACAAAGAAACACTTCCTCAATATCTTAGAACCAGAGGATAAGATAGAAATAGAAAGAATCCATTAAATACCTCCTGAAAAAAAACCCACAAAATGAAACAAATGAAAACTCCCAGGAATATTATAGCCAAATTGCAGAAATCAAGGAGAAAATATTGTAAGCAGCCAAAAAGGAGCCATTCAAATAGTGTGAAATCACAGTCAGCTTTGGCAGCTTCCATATTATAAAAGCAGATGGCCAGGAATCTGAAATGCTAAAGAGCTAAGGAGCTAAG
This sequence comes from Dromiciops gliroides, assembly GCF_019393635.1. NCBI lineage: Eukaryota > Metazoa > Chordata > Mammalia > Microbiotheria > Microbiotheriidae > Dromiciops > Dromiciops gliroides. Next base: position 273,138,501 of record NC_057863.1, on the reverse strand, counting down.
ATTTCAACCAAGAATCACCTACCCACCAAAACTGAGTATATCTTTCGGGGGAAAATATAGATATTTAATGAAAGAGAAGACTTTCAAACATTCTTGATAAAAAGACCAGAATTGAATAGAAAATTTGATATTCCAACACAAGACTCAAGAGAAACATAAAAAAGGTAAACATGAAAGAAAAACCATAAGGGACTTAATAAAGTTAAACTGTTAACATTCTTATATGCAAAGATAATACATGTAACTCCTAAGAACTTTATTATTATTAGGGCAGTTAGAAGGAATTTACACAGACAGAGGGGCACAGGTATAAGTTGATTTTATTGGGATGATCTAAAAAATGAAGGAGTGAGAAAGAGGGATTCACTGGGAGAAGGTAGGAGAGGAAAAGTGGGGAAAAGTAACTAGCAAGAATTTTTACATTGGGGGGAGCAATATTTGCACTTCATTCTTGTCAGAATTGATTTAAAGATGGAAGAATATTTATGTATATATGTAGTGTGTGTATGTATGTTTGTATGTATGAATACACTAAGTTGGGTATAGAAATTTATCTTACCCAACAGGGAGGGAGAAGGAGAAGGAGATAAGGGGGGAGGGGTGGTGTTCAAAGAGAAGGCAGATTAAGGGAGGCAGTAGTCAGAAACAAAATAGACTTTTGAGGAAAGATACAGTAAAAAGAGAGAGAAGGATAAACAGGAGAAAATAGAATAAAGGGAAACAAAATTAGCAATAATAACTGTGAATGTGAATGGGATGAACTCATCCATAAAATGGAAGTGGATAACAGAATGGCTTACAAATCAGAAGCTAACAATATGTTGTTTACAAGAAACCTCTTTGAAACAGAAACACACATATAGAGTTAAAGTAAGGAGCTGTAGCAGAATCTATGCTTCTAGGTAGGGGTAGCAATCATAATGTCAAAGAAAGCAAAAGCAAAAATAGACCTAATTAAAAAAAGGAAAACTACATTTTGCAAAAGGTACCATAGACAATGAAGTAACAGCAATCAATACTAAACATACAGTCATCAAATGGCAGAACACCCAAATTCTTAATGGCACAAACAAAACCAATGCAGCCAAAATCAGAAGAAAAGCAGGAATCTGGGGGGTGCAGTTGATTTCAAACCAAATTTCTCTGATAAAGGCCTTCTTTGTCAAATATAAGGGGGAATTGAGTAAAATTTATAAATAAGAAGAGTCATTACCCAATTGATAAATGATCAAAGGATATGAACTGGCAGTTTTCAGAAGAAGAAATCAAAGCTATTTAAAATCATATGAAAAAATGCTCTAAATCACTAGTAGAAAAAAGTAAATTACAACAACTCTGAGGTACTAATGATCTATCAGATTGGCTGACATGACAGAAAAGGAAAATGACAAATGCTGGAGGGGATGTGGAAAAAATAGGTATACTAATGCATTGTTGGTGGAATTGAACTCTTCTAACTATTATGGAAACAATTTGGAACTATGCCAAAAGGGCTATAAAACTACATACCCCTTGACCCAGCAATACCAGTACTAGGTCTGAATCCCAAGGAGATCAAATTAGAAGAAAAACACACACATATATTTATAGGAGCTTTTTGTGGTGGCAAAGATTTGGAAATTGAGGGGATGCTCATCAATTGGGGAATGGCTGAATAAGGTATAGTACATGATTGTGATGCGATACTATTGCACTAAAAGAAATGATGAACAGGATGCTTTTAGAAAATCCTGGGGAAACTTATATGAAATTATGCAAAGTGAAGTGAGTAGAACCAGAACACTGTACACAGTATGAGGAGCTAATATTACAACCAAAAATCACATACCCAGCAAAACTAGCATAATCCTTCAAGGGAAAAAATGGATATTTAATGAAGAGAGGACTTTCAAGCATTCCTGAAGAAAAGAGCACAGATGAATAGAATTATAAGAATGTTCAACTGTGAAAGACTAAGCTACTCTGATGAATTCAATTATCCAGGACAACTCCAAAGGACTGATGATGAAATATGCTATTTACCTTCAGAAAAAGAACTGATGGAATCCTGATTGAAAATTGAAATATAATTTTTTCATTTCCTTTATTTGTTTTGCTTTTTTCTGCAACATGGTTAATATGGAAATATATTTTGCATGATTTCACATGTATGATTTATCTTATTATTGCTTGTCGATGGGTGGGGGATGGAGAAAGGAGAGAACTTGGAAGTCAAAATTAAAAAAAAATTAAAATAAATAATATATTAAAAATTCAATGGAATTAAATATAAATTCCTAAATTTCATTTAAAAAATCAACTGTACTATGTAGAGGGTAGCAAAGTCCTGCCTTGACAGTAGTTTGTGCAAAAAAGATCTGGGTATTTTAGTGAACAGCAAGTTCAATATGAGTCAGAGATATAAAAAAACTCATGCCATATTTGGTTGCATTAGTAGAAAGAGAATGTTCAGATTGCTCAGAACACACATGGAGTGTTGTGTTCAGGGCTGGTGCCTCATTTTGGGACAGGCATTGGTGAACGAAAGAGTATCCAGGGAAGGTCATCTAAGAACAAGGGTTCTGGAAACCAGGCTATATTAGGATCGGTTGAAGTAACTGGCTATGTTTAGGCTGGAGAGAAGATTCAAGTGAGACATGCTAACTCTCTTTAAGTATTTGAAGGGCTGCCATGTGTAAGAAGAACTGCATCTATTCTGTTTAGTTTAGGTGGGTAAAACTGGAATTAATGAGCAGAAGTAGCTTCCATTCAATGTAAGGAAAACTTCCTAACAATTGAAGCTGTCCAAAAGTGTAATAATGCCTCAGAAAGCAGTGAGTTGTCTCTCTGTCTCTGGAAGTCTTCTTGTGAAATCTGAATGGTAACTTGCTGGGAAAGTCCTCCTAGGGATTCCTTTTCAGACATGAGTTAGGATTAGATTTTTGGATGTTTTCAGCAGAATGATAGCATTTAAGATTTTCTTGTTTCCTCTATTTGAGACTTACTGCTTTACTGATTGGGGAATGATAGCATTAAAGAATAAATGTGGGGGGTGGCTAGGTGGCACAGTGGATAAAGCACTGGCCCTGGATTCAGGAGTACCTAAGTTCAAATCCGGGCTCAAACACTTGACACTTACTAGCTGTGTGACCCTGGGCAAGTCACTTAACCCTCATTGCCCCACTAAAAAAAAAAAAAGAAAAGAAAAAGAAAGAAAAAAGAATAAATGTGGTCACTACCTTCACATAGCTTACAATCTGATAATAGTTTTTGCATTGTTAGGTTGTTGGATCTCTTTAAGTGCTAGTGCTCCCTCTACCAAAGCCTTCCATGCCTCTTCATCTTCATCTCATCTACTTTCCCATAAATGCTTCAGGGAATTTATCTAATGCACTGTGGAACTGGTATACTATTCTGGCTGCCCACCTGTTCATTCTTGACATGACTGGCTTCATATTACAGGTATTTGAAGTTAATACATTTTTTTTGGTGGGGCAATGAGGGTTAAGTGACTTGCCCAGGGTCACACAGCTAGTAAGCATCAAGTGTCTGAGGCCAGATTTGAACTCAGGTCCTCCTGAATCCAGGGCCTGTGCTCTATCCACTGTACCACCTAGCTGCCCCAAGTTAATACATTATTAAAGAAATCAAACTAGATACAAATTGCCTAACCAAATTAGTACCATGGCAGAACATCAAATGCTATTTTAAAATTGCATTTTAGGTGCCATACAAATTTGACACCACTGATTTAATATCCGTGAAATGTATAGCTTCTTGTTTATTTTTAAGTAGTAGAGAATGGTTTATTCTGAGATAGTTATACATTCCCTCATTTGGCAGGGGCGGGGGAACGGGACAGGACACAATGAGGGTTAAGTGACTTGCCCAGGGTCACACAGCTAGTAAGTGTCAAGTATCTCAGATCCTCCTGAATCCAGGGCTAGTGCTTTATCCACTGGGCTACCTAGCTGCCCCTCATTCCCTCATTTTTAATAAAAAATTGTGTGTATTGGTGAGATAGCTGGACAGGTTTAAGTAATTAGTCTGGCTGAGAGATTTTTTTTTTTGTGCAAATCTGACCTTCTATGGGAATTGATCCCATTAAACATGGTACACTGTCACTTACTACCTGTGTGGCCTTTGGTCACAACTTCTATGGGACTCGGTTTCCTAGTCTGTAAAATGAAGGGGTTGAACTAGATGATTTTTGATGGCTCTTTCAGTTCTAAATTTATGTCCCTATTATTTTAGCCCCATTAGATTTTATAAATTTTGTGCTAACTATTCCAGACAGATATAAATACAGTTTCAGTAATGAATAAATGGTTAAAGAAATATTGAAATCTTTTTTTTCTTTAAAGGAAAATTGGTAAAAGATTCTCCAAATAATATCATTTGGGAGACATTTTTAGCCAACTTGTACACAAACGGAAATAAAGAAAAATATGAGCAATACTCATTGAAAGTGAATTTCAACACAGCATTAAATGAAATGCAGGAGGGGAAGCACCAACAGTGAAAGACCTTCCTCTACGGCAATGCCATTCTAAACAAGAATGGAAGTTTTTCAGGAAATATCAAGAAACTCCTAGAATTTGTATGTCCCATTTTTTTCATGTAATTTTTCCCATTTTAATTATTTTTAATTAAAAAAAACTTTTGTGTTCTTCCTTTCCCTTCTCCCTTCCCCCCCACTCTTCTCAAGTCCCAGTTGGGTCTCTGGAATGTGCAGCATCTGGAAGAGATTTAAGAAAACTAAAGGGTAGGATTAGCAATAGGATGAAGGCTGAGGAACAACTCAAAGAAATATAATTGAGGTAGGAAGCTCTTGAGAGAAATGCTTGAAGAACATAATCGCTCTGCTTTAAAACTGATAGAGGGAGTAAGAATAACATGGCAAAATGAACAAAGGGAAGAGGCTTTAGCAGAGGGACTTCCACTAACAGGAACATTAAGCTTGCCTAGGATAAAGTGAATAATCATTTAGAGGTGGTGAGAGAGGGCTGTTATGTCATTTAAAGCAAGCAACAATGATCACATTTGTTTTTCTAAAAAGCGGAATATGATGAGTAACACAGGAGTATAAAAGCTTACCTAAAGTAGCAGTTGTTAATCCGTGGAATCTAACCCAAGAAAGGATTGGCTCTTCTGCTCTGGGGGAGCACAAAGTTCCCCTTTGTGGTGGCCCAGGGCCAGGCCTGTACATATTTCTTGGGTTTGAGCAGGTCCTGCTAACACAGATAAAATTTCAAGGGGGACGTCTCTAGGCTGTGGAGCATACAAGATTCCCAGGCACATGGGAATTAGGGGATGCTGCTGACCAGCAAGTCCTGTTGTATAGGGAGCTAGAACATAAAGGATTCTTTATTTCATGCATAAAGGAAAGGTGTGCGCTTATGATGTGTCCCTGACATGCAGCCAGTGAAGGGATATTTCCCTCCTTCAACCTGGTGGCTTCTTTACTCACTGGGGGCTCTACTCTACCTGCCACTGCCCTGGCATTAGTCCTTCTGCAAAGTTGGTCAATAAGCATTCACTAAGCACCTATATGTGTCAGGCACCCTGCTAAACACTGGGGATACAAAGAAAGGCAAAAGTCAGTCCCTGCCCCAGAGGAGCTCACAATGTAATAGGGGAAAGAATATGGAAACAACTAGATGTGAATAAGCCATACACACGATGAATAGGAAATAATCAATAGAGGGAAAGTACTAGAATTAAAAAGGGATTGGAAAAGATTTCCTGTAGAAGGAAGTCAGGGAAGGAGGTGGGGATGAGAAGGAAGAGCACTGCAGGCAATGAGCCAGTGAAAATGCCACTGTCACTAGAGTGTGTGTGTGTGTGTGTGTGTGTGTGTGTGTGTGCACACGCGTGCATAGGTATGTGGTGGTCAGTGGTATCTAAAGTGTAAGAAGACTGGAAAAACAGGAGGGGATAGGTTATTAAAGACTTTAAATGCCAAAGGATTTAATATTTGATCTTGGAGGTGATAGGGAGTCACTGGAGTTTATGGAGTACCTGGGTGACATGTTAAAACCTGTGTTTTAGGAGAATCATTTTGGTGGCTGAATGGAAGATGAACCAGAGTGGAGACTTACTGCAGGTAGAATGACCAGCAGCCTACTGGAAAAGTTCAGGTGTAAGGACATGAAGAGAATGTACCAGGGTGGTTGGCAGTATCAGAGAAGGGAATATATTCGAGAAATACTGCAGAGGTGAAATTGACAGGGCGTGGCAAGATTGGATATGGGGAGATGAGAGGTAGTGAGAAATCAAGGATGACCTGTAGGTTGGGAGTGTGGGGGGATGTGAGGATGGTGGTTCCCTCAAAAGTAACAGGGAAGTTTGGAAGGGAGGAAGGGAGGTTTTGAGGGAAAGATAATGAATGAGTGTAGTTTGGGACATGTTGAGTTTAGGTTGTTTACAGGACAGCCAATTCAAGACGTCTAACAGGCAGTTGGAGATGAGAGACTGGAGATTAGCAGAAGTGAGGACCGTACAAGTAGATCTGAGAATCATCAATAAAGGGATAACTAAATCCATGCGAGTTGATAAGATCACCAAGGGAAATAGCAGAGAGGGAGAAGAGAAAGCCCAAGGAGAGGCTTGTAGGACAATCATGGTTAGTGGTTGTGACCTGAATGAGGAGCCAGCAAAGGAGATTAAGGAGGACCAGAGAACTGGAAAAGAATAGTATACCAAAAACCTGGAGAGAAGAGTGTCAAAAGTGTCGAAAGTGTCAGGATGAAGAATGGTGAGGAAAAGGGCCTTTAGTTTTTAGCAAGTAAGAGATCACTGGAGGTAGGGGCAGCTAGGTGGCGCAGTGGATAGAGCACCGGCCCTGGAGTCAGGAGGACCTGAGTTCAAATCCGGCCTCAGACACTTGACACTTACTAGCTGTGTGACCCTGGGCAAGTCACTTAACCCCAATTGCCTCACAAAAAAAGAGAGAGATCATTAGTAACTTTGGAGAACGTATCTTCAGTTGAATGATGATGTTGGAAGCCAGACTACAGAGTTAAGAAGAGAGTGAGGAGAAGTGGGGGTGCCTGTTGTACACAGCCTTCTCAAGATGTGTAGTGACAAAAGGGAGAAGCGATATGGGATTGTAGCTAGTTGGGACAGATGGGGAAGTGATAGTTTTGGGGGGATAGGGAAAAAACATGGTTATGCTTGTAGGCAGTAGAAAAGTAGCCAGTAAAAAAGAAGAGATTGAGGATAAGTGAGTGGGAATAATAAAAGGAGCAATCTGCTGAAGATGGGATGGAAGGGTACCATGTGTGCAGGCAGGGGTTTGCTTTGGCAAGGAGAAGATCCACTTTTTTATGTTAGATAGAGGCCAAAGGCATCTGAGTAACATGAAATGAAGAAAAAAAAAAAAGGAAATCATGGGGAGGGATGGACACTCAGTAAGAAATGTCAATGTGTGTCCTTACCCTATATTTGATAATTATATCTATCTATGCAAAGTTATGCTGTATGTATACCCACACATATTTGTAATGCCTATGTGTGTATACATATATACACACATAGATGCACAGGCACTGTATATATAAGCTAAGTAAACCTTCTTCATATCCCTTACTCATGTTAGATCAGACATTCACACCACTCTAATACTAAGCTGAGGATGGCAGCCTGCTGGCATTTTAACCCTCTAAAGAACCCTTTTCATGAAAGCTTTATCTTTTTTCTACTCCCATCTCATATCCCCCAGTGACAGAGAACTGTATTCTTGCGTGCTTAAAATTTGTGAGCTCACACACATCTGAGAACTGGAAGGTTCCTCAGAGGCTACTTAGTCCAATGAATACCCTAAAGACTTCTCAGGATATCAGGAAGAATATATGCCAAATCTTTATTGTAAAGTAGCATATGTAGAGTATGATTCTATGTGTATACACGTGTATCTATATACATGAGGAGAGCGAGAGAGAAAAAGGGGGAAGATGAAAGATAGAAAGTAAAATTACAAAAGAAATGATAAACGTGAATTTCATAGGGAACAAGTATTAGAAAATAGAAACTGTTTATAAAATCCAACTAATTCATGGAAGATAAAGCAAGAGAAAATTCCAGGTAATGTATTCAAATTAAGAATCTGAGCTAAGAAATTACATCTCCTTGAAATATATATATATATATATACACACACACACACACACACACACACACACACACACACACACACACACACACATATATAATGTATTACAATATGGAAATAATTTCTACTGAAATTAAGAAAAAAAATTTATATATAGGCTTTACCCAATAACTTTAAGGATAGAAAAGTACATATAGTTATTTGTTGAAGGTTAGAATAAAATTAATTTAACCTTATAGTTGCTTGAGAATGAACATGTAGCTGTAAATCTCATTAAGAAGCCTCACCATTTAGTGCTTCTGAGCGAAATGGAGGGAGTACTCAATACTTGTTAGAATCACATTTTTTGACCAATGATGATACATAGTGAACTTCCCTAATTTTTGAAAGGCAAGGCCTGTCTGGGTGAAGATTTATATAATGTCCCCTCTATTGTATCTTCAGTCTTTTTTCACTGCCCTCACATTGAGATCATACTGTTTACTTTCAAACAACTTATCAAAAAAGGTAGTTTTATGTTTCTATCCACTCACTCCTCAACTCCCTATAATGTGACTTTCACCTGAACTCCAACACTCCATTAATACTGCTTTCATAGTCACAAGGACAATCTATATTAGAAATGGTTTAGGTTATTAATTTCTTTTTACCTTTTTTTAAAATCTTTTTTTTTAAAGGGCTTCTTGATTGAGTGGTAAGATTGGGCAAGTGTTTTGACAGATCAAATCTATGCACCGGTATTTACCCTATAATTAGGTCCTAGAAGTACTCATCTTTTCTTTAAGATAAGCAAATTCTTAGCCTGTGTTAAAGGTGGAGCTGGAGGTTTAAGGGAAAGAACACTGTATGAGGAACTAAGACATGGGTTCCAGGGCTGACATAGCTGTGTGGCTTTAGGGAAGCCCCTTAATATTTGGGGGCCTCCATTTTCTCAACTCTAAAGCATGAAAATTGGACTACATGACTGCTACAGATCTTATGAAATTCTAGGATTATTTATGATTTTTCTAAGCTATCTACAGGGAGGGCAGTGGAAGGACAAAAGGGACAGTAACCCATGAGTAAGGTAATTCAGTCTAAATAACGATAGATTAGAAAAACAAAGTCCAGTCATTTTAATGAATCAAAAGCTTCAAAATAATCAAATGCAAGATAATAAAATGTGGAAATATATAGTAGATTCTGAGTCAACCTAAAGGGTGGTCTATATTTTCATCTTTGTTAAATGAGAATTTTTCTGAGGAAGAACTATTTTTTTTTTAAGTGAGGCAATTGGGGTTAAGTGACTTGCCCAGGGTCACACAGCTAGTAAGTATTAAGTGTCTGAGGCTGGATTTGAACTCAGGTACTCCTGAATCCAGGGCCGGTGCTCTATCCACTGCGCCACCTAGCTGCCCGGAAGAACTATTTTTAAGTGATTTTTTTTTAAGAACTTGGAAGGCGAAGTAATATTTAATCAATAAGTATATAAAGACACACAGCCATTAGGGTAAAGGATGGAATAGGACCCTGCATTCACAAAAAGGTTAGAAAATATTTTTTTCTTTACAACAGGTTTGAAACACAAATCTCATTAGTGAAATTGTTGGGGGGACAGCTTGGGACCTGAATTGGGGGGCTAGCTCACCCAAAGAGTTGTAAGTTCATCACAAGTCTTGTAAAATAGAGATTTATTAGGAGAGGAATATATGACCAGAGGACAGATCACTGTGGTGACTGCCCTACTGGAGAAAGAGAAGACCTGGTCTTTTGTATTTTTACAGAACAAAGGGGAGGGGATCTTTGAATATCAGTAGGATATGCAGCATCCATCCACATCCTGCATATCCTCTTGCAGACCTTGGTGTTGCTTATCAGCGTACCAGGGTCATTCTTGGCTACATCTTATTCCTGAGGTGGGAGACAGAGCTGCCTTTCCCTTGGTCTAGGGGGTTGGAATCTTTTCGATTTTTTGGGGGTCCCACTACAAAATGACCAACTATCATTCCTGAGGACTGATGATGAAGCACTCTACATACTTCCTAATGGAGAAATAATGGATTTAAGAAGCAGCAAGGGATATGCAAGTTGGGACACAGCCAATATCAGAATTTGTTTTGCTTGACTATGCATATGTCACAAGCATTTTGTTTTTTATTGTAGTTTTTGTTGGGGGGGGGGGCATTGTCCCCAATAGGAAAGAGAAAATAAATGACTCTTAATTGAAAAGTAAAAAAGATACAATTGGGTTTTATTTCCTAAATCCCACATATCTTGCCATAATCATCAATTTAATATTAACATATTATGAAGGAAACATATTAACATATTATGAAGGAAATGGAAATTCTACCTGAGAATTGTGGATTCCTTTTGATGTCTTTTCCCAGATCTGAATTCTTTCTTGACCCTAACAAGACTCAAATAATGTGTATACATTTTTTTAAAAAACCTCTGTGTACCAGAGAGTGGGGTATATTCTTTTTAAATCTATGTCTTAATAAAATTTGCTGCCTCTTTGACCATAAATGTCCAAAGACTTCAACTTGTTCTTTTAGTTTGCGATTGCCAAGACTCCTTTTCAAGAGGACGTGCCAAATGAATGGTGGGCAAAGAACTCAAGTCTAATTTCCAAACAGGCAGACATTATAAATTTTCAAATTTATTAATTTTATTTTTGTAAAATTACAGTACTGTTGTAAAAATACATTATATCACTAAAATCCATGATTACATCATTTTCTACTTTAAATGTATGAATCTATATTAATTTAAAATACATAATTCCTGGTTTAAAAGCCTAGTAAATCTAATCAGCCACTTGTAATTCCCTGCCAAATAACGTGTTCTTTCTTATAAATGAGAACTTAAAAATTGCCTTCGTTATTGAAATTTTGGGGGAAAATAACCCACTGGTGGTATGAAATGCAACTATGAAGAGCCCTCACAGCAAATATGCCTTGTTTAATGGTTGTGTCTCTCCAACAAGGACCATACTGTGTACTAGTGTGCCTCCACTTCTAACCTTAACTTGTAATTCTATACCAAAATTTCCCTTGTTTTGGCTTTCACAAATGATTCTAAACTGCAGTCAAAATCCAGTTTAATTTAATTCCTGGCTTCAATATTGAGGAGTACAGGCTGAACAGGAAAGTAAATGGAAGCAGACAATGTGCTTGGACTTCTAATCCATGAAGGGAGCTGCAAGAAAGAATTTTTTCTTTCTGAAACCGAAGAAAGAATTCTCAGTTTCTGAGACAATGCAGCAGTGCAGATATGGCAAGGCAATAAGACTGGGAAACTGGCTGCCACAATTACATGTGGAGTGCTGGGACCAAAGTGAAAGACTAAAATGAGTGGAAAAGAAAGATTATAAAAGTGAGACCAACATGTGCAGAAGTGGAGAGGTCTAAGCATATGTGCGGGAAGACAGCAGTTTTATCTCACTCACAGCCCTAGTACATAGAGTTACAGGAATTATATATACAAATAGATAAGTAGTGAATGACCAAATAAGTAAATGTAATGAACGTTTCCGAGGTGGAGGGGGGAGGTTTTTTGGGGGAAAGACAGAGGATTGGAGAAGAATTCATTATACTTTTAAATTAAGATTAAAACATTAAAAAAAAAAAAAACGGTCAGAAGAGCTAGCTGTGTTTAACAATATTCTTCTTGGTAAAGTTATTATTATGGATGGTCATTTGCATGTGAAAGCACAGTGAAAACCATCTTTTAAAAAAAAGAAAAAGTAATTTCCTTGAAATCTTCCCAAAGGCAAACTCCACGAATTTTCTTTCATTTCTGTAAAACAGGTTGTCACAACATCAAGTATGAAGCCTGGACTCCAGACAGTAGTTGGGTGCACATTCCCAGGTAGCCTGAAACCCAGCAGACAATGTAGCTGTTACTTAATAAACACAGAATTCTACATTGTATGCCAGGTTCATGCCCCAAACCTGGACGTTCTCCCTACAAAACCAGTTCTGTTGATTTGGGTAACCTAATTCAGCTCTTATGATTCCAAATGTACTTAGGCTATTCATTTTTTATAAAGACAACTGAAGGACCAGAAGCTATGAAACAAGTTGGACTTCCTTAGGCAAAAACGGTTAGATTGGAGAGCATCAGATATTATTACAGTTTAAATATTGCATTATTCAGAAATTGTTGTTTGTCCTTTGTTCTCAAAGAAAACCAACAGATGTCATGACTTGAAATGAATTGGATTTAAGTGAGGGAGGGCTGTGCAAAGTCACCAACCTTACTCTCTCCTCCAGAGCCATCTGGGTCCAGTGGCAAGACTGGAGATGGCCATGGATGTTTAAGGCAATTGGGGTTAAGTGATTTGCCCAGGGTCACACAGCTAGTAAGTGTCTAAGGCGAGATCTGAACTCAGGTGCTCCCAACCTCAGGGACAGTGCCCATCCAGAAGTTATAATCATACAGTTTATGGAAACATGAATTTGCATTCCTCGAAAGGTATATGTTAGCAGTTGATCCATTCCAATGAAACAAAGAAATCAACAGAAACTCAGAATCCTTCAGTCTTAGGACACAGTTATTTAGCATGTCTCATTTAAATAAAATACTCATGATGACCAAATTTGAGATCACACTGGAGGACTTTTTAGCACCAGGAATTTTCTCTATATGTTGAAGACAAGACAAAGGTTCTTATTGTCCAAGAAGCATCAGTCTTCATTAGAGGATTGGAAGAGAAGCTCTAAGATGCCATCAGAGACCCAGTAGCCAGATGTAGCTGCTGATTGAAAGGGACAGGATCTACACTGACTACTGAGCGAATGAGGGACAAAACAGGCAGAGGGAGTCATCTCTTTTCATGGAGATAGTCTGTGGAAAGAAGCGGAAAACATTTAGTTCCACAAATTGACCCAAAAGAAACTAATTACCTATTTTCTTTGGAAATGAATCTCCAACACCACACCTCAAGATGGAAGAGTCCTTGTGAAATAAGCTATAAATTATTGTTAGTTACAGCTATTTATGTTTAAAAAAAAGTTTTAATGCTGGAGTTTTGGAGCAATTTTCAGGCAACAGAGAATCAGAACAGCTACAGAAAGCCCTTTATTGCTCTCTAGAGATAGTTTTTAGGGCTTTCTGGTGTCATGGACCCCTTTGGGTAAAATAAAATACCTAGGATTAAGAGAGAACACAACTATACTGAAATAGTCATCAAAATGTTTTTTAAAAATCCATAGATCTCTGGTTTAAGAACTCCCACTGTGGTGGGTCAACTCCCACCTATGTTTTTGTACCAACTTTAGTTACATATACTGTCGATATGTATGCGATGATGAGATGGTGATCATTCACCCTATGCTAATTAAAACAGCACTGCATTGTAACCAAAAAGAGCAGTGCTGCTGGTATTGGTAGATGGCTGGTAGCTGGTATTATCACCACTGTAATGTTAGTCCAGTCCTTTATAGGGATTCAGAACATGTCACCAGGTGTCCAAAGAACTTGGAGAAACTGCTCTTCTAAAGTTCAGTGTACTGGCTGATCTGTACTAATGGAGGGGAGTAGAATACAGGATAATAAGCAAGAAGGAAAATGAACAAAATGGCCACTAATTCAAACCAAAATTAAGACAAAAAACTTTTTGTAAAAGTTATTTTTGCTTTTAGTGTAAAATGACAAAGACAATTGGCTATGAGGCCTTTTGTACCATGGCCTGTTCCAGTATGGATCAGGATTCAAGTTTGGACACAAGCACTGGAATTGAGATATCTTTATTTACTTATTTTTTTTGGCAGGTCAATGAGGGTTAAGTGACTTGCCTCAGGTCACACAGCTAGTAAGTGTCAAGTGTCTGAGGCCGAATTTGAACTCAGGTCTTCCTGAATCTACGGCTGGTGCTTTATCCACTTCACCACCTAGCTGCCCCCGAGATGCCAATTTTTAATACAAAATATACATATTCAGTTTGGGTGTGACTAAAATTTTAAAGTAAATCACTGGGATATATAGCTTAGAAAAGAATTATTAAAAATTAAATGTCTGACACCTGCTACTGGATCTAATGCCTAGAAATAAGATAACTTTTTTTTTTTAAGTGAGGCAATTGGGGTTAAGTGACTTGCCCAGGGTCACACAGCTAGTAAGTGTTAAGTGTCTGAGGCCAGATTTGAACTCAGGTACTCCTGAATCCAGGGCCGGTGCTTTATCCACTGCGCCACCTAGCCGCCCCTAGAAATAAGATAACTTTTAAGATTATTATTTTTTTTTTGTTATGTCAGTCAGTCAATAAACATTTACTCAGTGCCTTCTCTGTGCCAGGGAGTGCTAAGCGCTATGTGAATGTTGTGTGAACTGATTCCAATTAAAAATTAGGACAGTACTAATTTATAAATGGGATAAAATACTAGTAAAGAAACAAGTGATATCTAAAGGAAATAGCCTGGAAAATGTTACATAACAAAAAGCATTCAATGAAATCTCATTGACACTATCTTTATTTGGGGAGAAATTCTTACTTTGTGGGCTATCCCCTTTGGTCATGTAAGATTATAAGAACCATTTAGTTTTAGTTGCTCATAGTTCCTATATTATACGGTAAACTTATTTTTGATCCTATAATCTCTTTTGAAAGTTATATCTATATGTACACAGATACATCCCTATATGATTTTCTAAATAGAAAACTTCAATATTGGGGAACAGTTACATGTATGGAGGGAGATTACTGGATTGTGAGCTCTAAGGAAATGAGAGTATTTATAAAAACACCTTAATTTTATGGATTAAAAACCCTAAGACTCAGAGAGGTAAATAATTTGCCTACTGTTATAAGGATAGCAAATAGAAGTGGATGAAGGCTCCTAACTCTTAATGAGTTATCAAATGAATATACCCAATGAGAATATCAAAAATTCAATTTTTTGTACCAAAATTTTAGAGAATTTTTAGCCATGTTTATAATTTTAGATTAGATAGATAGTTTCTAAAATCCCTTCTGGCCCTAAGATCATATGGTATCTCAAAATACTCTACTCCTCCCCACAAGTTAATTTGCACACCACATTCATATCTGCAATTTAATTAATTCCTTAATTTATTACAAGCGTGAACATTCTTTCATTACTAAATTGTCAGTCTATTTGTGTCCTAAGAATACTTATGGATTTGAAACAACAAGTTAATGCATTGTTATAATAAAACATTAGCCTTCTTTGGAAGTGATGATATAATTGAAAAAGTTTTACCAGCAAATTTTAGTACACTGCATGATTAAAGGATCTCTCTCTCTCTCTCTCTCTCTCTCTCTCTCTCTCTCTCTCTCTCTCTCTCTCTCTCTCTCTCTCTCTCTCTCTCTCTCTCTCTCTCTCTCTCTCTCTCTCACGCCCCTTATGCAACGATGAAATTATGCCAGAGGTGAAGCCAACATTTGAAGTACAGGTGTCTAATTAAAGTATGTGCTTGTGAACTTGAATTCCTGCCGTGTTACATAATTACATCAGAGCCAGAGTAACACCATAACTGGCAAATGTTTGTAGTGAATCTAGCTCTTGCATACCTGAGACCCTGTGACTATATTGATCAAAAACATTTATACCAGCTGATGGTCACTTGACTCTCATATCACACTATTTAGTAAATTGCCCTCTGAGTCAACATTAAGATTCGGCTGAACATTTTGATGGAAATTCTTGCTAAAGATCTTTTCCCCCTTAAAGACTTTGCCAGACAATACTAGTCTGAGCAGGTCTGGGGTTGGCACAGGATTTTAAAACACGTTACTCAAGGCAAAAACCTGTTGTATACCCATAAAGACAGACTCAAACTAGTTAAAATATTTATTAGTAATTATCTCGAACTCTTTTCTCAATTAGAATCAAACTTCTTCACCATTATTTGTTGAAGACACTAGTATTTTGCTCCGGGGGAAACAAGGGAAATGGGGGGCGGGGTGAAGAGACACCCTGAAGAATAAAGTTTTAACTCAAGAGTGTCCAAGTTCAGGAAATGATGACACTGAATCCACAAGAGTATAGGAGAAGCATGCATGTGCTTGAGCGTGTACACACACACAAACACATGCGAACACTTTTTTTATATAGGAACATTTGGGGAGTGAAAAGAATGTTCTTCGAGGAAAATGTAATGTGTGACAAGAGTTGGTATTAAGGGAAATTCTTGACATATTTTAAGAGCTAAGATATTAAATGATATCTTCGAGATAAGCTCAGGTAACATGGTCCACCAATGGCTAGCGAAGTAATTTAGAATGCTTAAGTCAGCTGAATGAATAGTTTTAGAACAGATAGAGAAAAGAAGTGAAGGGGAAGAGGTCAGCCTCTTAAAAAACACTTGGGAGATTATAAATTATTGTCCCTTATGATGAGCAAATTGACCACTTTTATGTTATCACTAAGTTCTTTCTCCCCTGCACAGATATTCATTAAGTAATTAAAAGCAAGGCACTGACTCTCTGCAGGGCACACAAATGAACCAAAAGTCCTATCTTCCCTATAAGGCAGTAAGCTCCATGACATGTACAAGTAAGTATAATAAAAGACAGAATGTGGAACTGCCCATTAAGAACGATAAAAATTTTTGGAGATTTCAAGAGATACTATGTCCAATTTTGGGGATGGATGGCAGTCAGATGAATGAGAGAATCAGAATCATGAGGACTATCACAAGGCTCTAAGGATGGGTGACCTGTATGCTACATCACATTTTACTGACAGACAATCATAGGGACACACAGAAACACATTTTGGGTTGGAATATACTGTCATGTGCAAGTGGCTCATTTCGGGCCTTCCTTTACTTTTTGCATTTAGCCTCACACAGCTAACGTGGGGTGGAAGAAAGTATGTTTAATAACTACACCTCATAATTGTAAAAACTGACACCTCAAAAATGCTTCAAGTTAGGTAAGATTAAACTAAGAAGAGGGCAGCTAGGTGGCGCAGTGGATAAAGCACCAGCCCTGGATTCTGGACTCGAGTTCAAATCCAGCCTCAGACACTTGACACTTACTAGCTGTGTGACCCTGGGCAAGTCACTTAACCCTCATTACCCCAGAAAAAGAAAAAAAAAAAGATTAAACTAAAAAGTAAGATGGAAAAATCCTAGCTCTAGAAACAGAGACTCATTTCTTCGTCCTTAGAAATTTCTGGTTTCATTATTTTGGATCTCTGGCACAGATTATGAAGCTTAAAGAAATGATGAATAATATAGATAATAATATATAACAAATAATAGTGCAGACAAATAATATAAGTGAAACAAATCTAATCGTTTTTAATAAAACTTTATGTTGCTAATACATTTGAATTTTCTAAAGAATCACAGAAAATTAAGGGACCTTGGAGCTCACATAATTCCAAACCCCATCTTATTACAGAGGAAGAAACAGAGACTCAGATTGGCTAAGTACGTTGGCCAAGGTCATATAGCTAGTTAATATTGAAGCTGGGACAAGCGTCAATAGGGATTCTCCCCATCATTTTCTAGTGTCCCTCCCTCCTTTGATTACTTCTAATTTACCCTGGATATAGCTTGTTATTACACATTATTTATCGGTTTGTTGTCTCTCCCCCATTAGACTGTTAAGCTCCTTGAGGGTCTTTCTTTTTTCTATGCTTCGCACATGGGAGCAGCTAATAAATGCTTATTTTGTTGTTGTTTTTTTGCGGGGCAATGGGGGTTAAGTGACTTGCCAAGGGTCACACAGCTAGTAAGTGTCAAGTGTCTGCGGCTGGATTTGAACTCAGGTGCTCCTGAATCCAGGGCCAGTGCTTTATCCACTGCACCACCTAGCTACCCCTAATAAATACTTTTTTACTACTTTCTCCTACTTCAGGCTACATGTGAAAACTTATCTATAATTGTTTATTATAGGTAAAATTACTCAACTAAAAAGAAAAATCTGTTTCTGAGGAAAATGGATTATTCTGGTCTTGGATTATTTGGAATGGCCATGTTAATCATAGGTATAATGCAATGTCCCACTTCACCTTGCTTGTATAGACACAAGAAATACATGAAAGCACTAGTTTTAACATGCTTAAAAAAAAAAGGTTTTTCTATGTTTCCACAAGAAAGATACTGATGCTAGTATAAAGGTGGGGTCGAAACCACTCCACCCCATTTTAGTGTTCATACCTTCACTAGGCAAGAACACGTCTCAATCAATTAATCAAGAGTATTAGACTTTCAGGGACTCATTAGAGAAAATATCCACCAAAGATTCTCATTATTAGATATTCTAGATGCACTAGGAAAAAAAAAGACAATTTTTTCATTTTAAAAGTCAGGCCAATTTTTTTTTTTTAAGTGAGGCAATTGGGGTTGTGACTTGCCCAGGGCCACACAGCTAGTAAGTGTCTGAGGCAGCACTTGAACTCAGGTACTCCTGACTCCAGGGCCAGTGCTCTATCCACTGTGCCACCTAGCTGCCTCAGGCCAATTCTTTTGAGACTGCCTTTGCTTGTTTGAAAGCTTATATATCAATATCTACTACTTTACTGTAAGCTAGTATGAATATTGCAGTTAATATAAAATGTAGGGCTTTTAGGTATCCCTAAAATAAAATCTGTAAAGCACTGGGGCCTAGAGAACACAATTATATTTCATAAACAATTCTATTTTATATACTTTTAAGATTTCTTAGACTACCTGTCTTATCTGTGACTTGAATCCAGATGGTTTGTCTGAGATCTTTTTTTTTTTTTTGGAGTGCAGGTCCAGAGTTTACCACCTGACCTGGAAAACTCAAATAATCAACCCTCTAAATGCTTAATTGCTTAAAAAAAATTTTTTTTAAGTGAGGCAATTTTGGGGTTAAGTGACTTGCCTAAGGTCACACAGCTAGTAAGTGTTAAGTCTCTGAGGCCGGATATGAACTCAGGTCCTCCTGACTCCAGAGCCAGTGCTCTGTCCACTGTGCCACCTAGCTGCTCCTGCTTAATCTCTTTTGTTGGGATCCCCATTCTTGTTCAGGGGCTACTTGAGCTTGTTTTCTTTAGTCTCTGAGTATACTTGTCCTATTTGGAATTCTAGTAGGAATGTATTATCGGGAAATCTTCATGCTCTTTGGGAATAGGGACCCAGAAGAAAATTGCCTAGACCTCAAAGGGGATTGCATATAGTGCAGGGTCCTTTATAGATGTTTCTGTAGGACCCATGTAGAAAGGGGCACTTAGAAAAAAAAATGTCCAAACTCCAGGAGGATAGAAGAAAGGGAGGAAAGAATGAAGAAAGGAAGGAAACAAACATTTATTAATTGCCTACTATGTGCCAGGCACTATGCTATGCGCTTTACAAGGTTTGTCTCGTTTTTATCCTCAGAATAACCTTATAATCTAGGTGCCGTTATTATCCTCATTCTATAAATGACAAAAATGAGATAGACAAAGAGGTTGTGATTTCCCCAGGGTCACAAGCTAATAAGTGCTGGAGGCTTAATTTGAACTCAAGTGCTCCTAATTGTGAGCCCCATGCTCTATTCTGTACTCCACCTAAGTGCCTCTAGGGAGCTAGGCATAAGTATAGTCTTTTGCACTGAACAAAGCACTGAAGGACTTTCACCTACAACAGTTTGGTTTCTTACTGGAGAGTGAAGAGATGATTTCCCCTGATCCCCATAGGAAGAGTACTATATGCTTTGAAATCATGGTAGGGGGTGCAGCTAGGTGGTGCAGTGGATAGACCACTGGCCCTGGATTCAGGAGGACCTGAGTTCAAATCTGACCTCAGACACTTGATATTTACAAGCTGTGTGACCCTGGGCAAGTCACTTAACCCTTACTCCCCCCCCCCAAAAAAAAATCATGGTAGGGAATAAACGTTCCAGTGGAGATGTTTGATTTTGTTTCCCTTTTTATATCAGCAAATGATTAAAGTGACACTAATATTGTGGGTCCAGGGAAGGAGGGGGAACTTAATTAACAGGGGAGGGGGTAAAGGGTCCCTTAGTCTTGACTCAGTCTCCTTTCCTCTCCTTTATTCCCCAGCTTAATCAGGAACCTGCAAGTTTCAAAGGGCCTGGGAGATTTTGCATATTAAACACTTCTGAGTATTAGAAACTCCAGCAAATATAAAGCCACCAGCTGCACAGTGGGCAGGTGTTAATAGCACCTATAATTTTGTGATTGGCATATAATTTTATGATCTTGGCTATAATTATATAATTAGTGGATGAAGAGATACAATGTATAAGAAGATCTTATTTATATTTCCTCATTGGTTTCTGATGTTGAGGTATTTTATAAGCATTTAACTAACATTTATTGAATGCCTACTACATACATGCCATATACTGCTAAGCACTGGGAATACAGAGATAAAGGGGGAACATCCTCTGTCTTCTAGGAGTTTAAATTCTCAACAACATATATGGATGTGCACATGACTTGGGACAAGCAAGAATTCTGGTTTTGTGACAAGAACAGTCATGCGTCAGCTTCAGTTGACACTAAGCTGACTCAGAACATTCGCCACTAAATCAGATGAAACAGGATTTCATTGGTATCCTCATTTTAGTTAAGTTTTCTATCAGGTGAATGATGGAGATTTCTTGCTATACTTAAGTTTCATTACTCTCTCATTTTTTAAAAATTTTGTAGTTTTTAAGAATGTATTTACTCCAAAAAACATGTAAAAGTTGTTCCTCTTAAAGAGCACACTTCAACAACAGTTAAGAGATATTGTAGCTGCCCTTGGTGTGGGGGAGTCAAGGGTTTAAAGAATTATTCAAGACTACAATGTAATAGGATCAATCCCACCAAGGTGCAAGGGAAAGTGCAGTCGAAAATGAAAAACAATACTAAGAACTGACGAATCATTGCTGCAATGATTCCTAATTCCCAGGAAATAAGCAATCACATTTAGAGGTATATTGCTACTAGAGGGGTTTGTTTGAATTTTCTAGACCAAGCTTCTTGAAGCTGGAAGAATAGCAGGAAGATGATAAAATAATGCAAAGACTGGAGTAATGAAGATTGGTAAAGTAATTTTTACTGTGGAAAAACTCATTCTTTCATTCAAAGCTGTAAGCAAACCGAATGCTAGAAGGCTGAGTTGACCAGCAGTAACTGGGCAATGGCCTGGACGCTCATCTGATTTAAACTCAGTTGAAAACACATGGGTCATAATCAGTGCTAGACTTGGGGGGAAAAGGACTATTTGTCAAAGGTACCATTAATGTCCAAGCTGATAAAAATGTGGTTTCATATGTAAAACATGTGACAACAGCAATGATGATGATGATGATGAAGAAGAAGAAAAGGAGGAGCTAGCATTTATATCACGCTTTAAAGGTCTGCAAAGCACTTTGCAAATAAATGAAGGCGCTGGACTAGCTTACCTCTATGATCCTTGTCTAGCTTTAAATCTATGATTCTATGAGCGAAAGTAGATTTAGGAAGAGACTCCATAGAAGGAACTTTCTTTAAGGCGTCAGCTGAGAAAGATAAGGTTAATCACAGGACTGACCAGAATCAAGAGATCAGAGACGGAAGCGTTTCTTTCTGAAGGAAAGACAGTGATATATTTTATGGCAGGGTTGAAAGAGGAAACAGCAGAAGCAGAACCACTATGTGTATTGACAGTAGGAACAAAGGAGAAACTTAGTTCCTCTTTCTATATTAAGGAAAGAAGTCAAGTTCTCGGCATTTTGCCCTAACATCCTAACATCTCTCTGGATGATCCATGGAGGGTAAGGAAATATAAAAGCTGGGCTATTGGGAGATTAGGAGTAAGAAGAGTTATTTTCCATATCAAAGGAGTAGAAAGTACTTTCACTTAAAAAGGTTGTGATGAGGAAACAGAGAAAAATGAAAGGTAAATATGGTCAGGACCTGGCAGAAACAAGGTAGTGAGTGAAAAATAGTGTAACTGGCAAGAAAGACCAATAACAGACACTTAAAGCTTCCATTTCTATAGCACACTGAGGTTTAACAAGTACGTTTTTTACAGCAACCCTGTGAAGTGGGTAGTATATGCATTATCTTTACTTTAAAGAGGAAACTGGGATGCAAAAAAGTGATTTGACCAATGCCACTTAAGTAGTAAGTATCAGAGTGAAAATATGAACACAAGGCTCATGAATAAAAATTCACTGCTGCCTACCACCCCACCCCCTGTAAGAAAACTCACCATGGCTGCAGGTATTTATTTTGTGATAATTCATAATAGTACAGAAGGTTGGAGGGCTCTGGTGGGCACTAAGAAATGAGGTGTAATTTTTCACAATTGACTTGCTGTTGCTAAGGGTAAACAAGCTGTTGAGACTGTTTATCCAGTTGTATGGGGGCAGGGCCACTGAATTTCATAGCGCAAAGATAGGATTTGACTGAATTAATCATTCCTGTCAATTATTCTAATTAATAAGAAGCTATATTACCCTGATACTTTTATCAGATGAGAATACCTCTATTAAACCACATTGTACACTAGATGTGAAAAGTCCTTAATTGGGAAGGGGCAAAATGCATGCAGCCATTAGATGACAAGAGCTGATGAAAACACAGGAAGTACATTAGGATTGGTTAAGAGGATCAGTCACTCTTGTGGGGTTGGATAAAAGCAGCATGGTAGGTTGGAAACAGGTATTCCAACAGCAGATCATCTTAGTGATGGCACAGCTACAGCCAAGAAAGCCCCCTGAGAAGTCAATTCCTTGGTGGTGACAAGAGAGCCTCTGTCTACCTCCTCCTCTCCTCTCCTCAGTAGATAAAGACTGAACTTGAAAAGGATGGGAGATCTGGGACTTCCCATTTATGACTATGAAAATGGCCCTGGATCATCAGTGGTTGACAGCTGGGAGGGACAATGAAGACAAACTAGATGCCCTGAGAAAAGTAGTTTTAGAACTTTACAAGAAGCCCAGCAGAAAGTTGTCATACCTAAGGAAAACTTCATGAAAATCCCACAAAAGTGGGGAAATAGACTTCCCTGAGCCACACATAGTTGAGTTTCAGGCCACTTACCCCTGTATTCTGTATGTACTTGCTGAAAAGCATAGATAATTTATTTTTACTGTTTTTTTCCTGGACCATTGTAGCAAATATCCATTTCTAAGAGCTAATTAAGTCAGAATGGCTAACTGACATCAACTGATAGTCCGGGCTGGGGGGAACCTCATGAAAGACATTACTAGGAAACCACCCCAGCCTCTCAGGTTAATAGTAGCAGCCACACTCTGACACCTTGACCTGACTGTGAGAGTATGAGATGAGCCTGAGCACCCATGCTATGCTACACCAGGATTTATAGCTGGAAGAGGCCATCTAAACACACCCACACATTTCTTAAGGTTCAGAGAGGTTAAAATGAGCTCTCCAAGGTCACGCATATAATAAGTAGAGAGATGGGATTTGAACCCAGGTCCAGAGTCAGTGCTTTTTCTACTACAACACACTGGCAGATGGCTTAGGTTTGAACTCTGACTCTGCCATTTGTTAATGATGTGGACTTGGGTACAGGATTCAGAGCTGGGAGGTAGGTACATTAGAAATCATCTTTTCTACTCTCATCTATAAAATGAGAATAACAATACATGTTCCCCTTATCTCATAGGGCTGTTATAAAAATGTATGGAGATGAAAATGAAAAATCAAATGAAAAGGTATACAAGGCACTTTCTAAACTTTAAAGTGCTATGAAAATCTAAGAGATTGTTTTTCTTATAAAAGTGAAAAAAAAAGAACAAGTGCCAGGTAATAAGAGATGGCCACTGAGTCACCTCTGCTATGAGCAGGAGAAGGTTTTCAGGCAGTGTGTATGCAAACTTCCTGTCTCCTTGATTTATAACCCCTTGCTCCATTTCTGTTTCATTGAAAGGATTCTGATCCTGATCTGGTGTTTGAGTATGACTGCTCTGGCAGTATTTTAGACTACTTCCTTAAAAAAAAAGAAAGATAAATGAATCAAGTACGTGGCATTTTATTCATGTGTCACAACTTGCTATTGCAAGGTGAAGTGGAGTATTTGGAATAAGAATCCATTTAAAGCCAGGATTCATTTAATGGGATTAAGATACCATAGAGCTCCAAAATGTGACATGAAATTGTAGATTTCATTCCTTATTGGCTCTAGAGAACAGTTTATATAGTTCTTTTCTGCCAATTACTACCCCACAAACGTCCATGAAGGGGAACACAAAGAAAAGAAAGGAATTTGTTTTATTTATATATAAATAGACATGAGAACAAAGATCTACTGCTTGAAAAGTCTAAAAGGTAAGCAATAGGTTCCAATGCAATCACATCAGGACTACCAATGGTAAAAGCTGAAGAGGAGCATCACCTTAATAATTCCTTTTTATGTTGCAACTTGAGTGTAACTGGAAATTGGATGTCTTTGGGACAGGAAAGAGATCCTCAGTATTCTGAAGCAAGGAGCAAAAGGGCTGTGATTGTTAGTTAATGGACACTCTTCCATTTGAAAGGGAGGGGGGGAGAATATAAACCTCTAGAGGGGTGAGGAGTGAATAGATTGCATGAAGGGAAGACATCAGATCTTATGAGACCTTATGAGATGTACTCTGAGGAGTACAGGGACCTTCCCTGGCAAACGGAGGCTCTGCAATGCCAACAACTGAGAACTTTGGTGAATCTTTGCTCCTTCTCGCTTTTCCTGACTTCTGCCTCTTCTTTCCAGAGAGGCATGCTTTAGATTTTTCTTTTTCTTATTTTTTTTTTTGGGGGGGGGTGCAATGAGGGTTAAGTGACTTGTCCAGGGTCACACAGCTATCAAGCGTCAAGTGTCTGAGGTTGGCTTTGAACTCAGGTCATCCTGAATCCAGGATCAGTGCTTTATCCACTGTGCCACCTAGCTGCCCCATTAGTTTGTTTTACTTCCTGTTTTGCCATCTACTGTTAGAAAACAGTTTCTCTGAACTAATATGTTTACTGGCCTGTACGTGTGTGTTCTTTGGGATCAAACTTGGTTGAGAGCGGGGCACTTGGAGGTGAGACTGAGAGATGTAATTAAAGCTGTGAGGTATGCCTTGGCAAAATATGGGTCTGTAAACAGCATTAATAATGTTATTGATCTTTATTTTATAATTTCCCACCATCAGAGAAAGACACAATGAATTCAGACTAAGGATCAGCTTAAGTCAAAAGTAGCCCATGTGGTAGAGAGTGAGTCCTTCCTTCTACTTTGAATTCCCCTTACTCTAATCTCATCACCATGCTAACTGAAGCTTTGATTGACACCACCCCTCTGTCAGCCTCCTCTCTCCTCTGATTGGAGGGCCGGAGAGTAGAGTACTAAACTCCCCTTAATGCATTCCTTTATGGAGGGCAAAAACTGGACCACTCTGCATCTGCTGCCCTAACAGGTTTCGACTCCATGGAAGAAGACACCCATTGGTCTTCTCAGCCCCCTTTCCTTTTGTTGTATCCCCAACCCCATTAGCAACTTGAGGGCAGACAGCTATCTTTCCTAGTGTTTAGCATAGTGCCTGGGACATAGTGGGCACTTAATAAGTGTTTATTGGATTATTGGAATGGACTGAAAGTTGGGCACCTAGCTGCTGGTGTGGCCCATAAAAGCGTATCAGTTCTCCTGCTCATCAAGATGCACCTTCTAACTCTATACTTCTGCTAAATTTAGTTTGGCTTTAGTGTCAAACTGTACTATTCCACTACCATATTAGATATGTCTGTGTAAAATAACTACATTTTCTGTAACTGCACATTCAGCTACCCTTCAAGTATAAAAATAATATTGATAATGCTTCCTGTCACCCATTTAAAATACCTTATAAAGAAAAGAATCTAAAGGCATTAAAATTACTTTCAGAGTTTAATTCTTGTTTTTGAGTCAAAAGAGAGATCGAATATACATCTATATAAATTTTGGTTTCTATATCAAATAAGCCAAAACTATTTTCAAGATGGTAAACAAGACCGATAGCTAAATACCAAATCTATAATTTCATGTAATTCATTGATAACAAAGGGGCAACATACTTAAAATAGTCATTCTATAAAATCTAGGTTGCATTTTAGTGATAATTCAATAGGTCCTTTAAAAGTTAAAATATACAAAAATGTTTAAGGAGCATGTATTTGTAATAGCAAAAAATCAACTATACTTATATAACCAAAAATCAAGGGATGACCAAACAAATGGTTGTTTAGTAATATAATGGAGTGTTACTATTATAAAAACTGATCAGTGAAGAACCTAAATAAATATAGAAAGACATGGAATGATATAAGGTGTAGACAGTAAAATATACACAGCAAAAATAGGAATAAAATCTGGAAAATATATAGAAAAGGATGTAGAGAAGGGAAATGTAAACAAATGGTGAATTTTATAATATGTAAAGTTAATTTACACGTTTGTTACTTAAAACATCAGAAAAGACAAAAGCAATATATATATATCAACAGAAGTTTATGTATATTTTTGCTTTTGTCTTTTCTGATGTTTTTGAAATTCTGCTTATTGAGGGTTGTCATATTTATAATCAGACTTTTCATTTTTTCAAAAGCCTGAAAATTTAAACATTATATCAGTATTGCCTGAGCAATGACAAAGATTACCTTTTTATTTAGTGCTCAAAACCTAATTAGCAAATGAATCAAATTTTCATATATCATACTATTTTTAGAACTCTCTTTACAGTTTCTTCTGCTAGTTATTGAAATTGCCAAGTTTTCCTGTTCTAAACTGCATTATATACTCTTTTTTTGCAAATGCCCCCTTTTCCCTTCTGTTCTGCACAAATATATGGTTTTGTACAAATGCATATATTCAAATCTTGCCTAGGTGTAAAATGAAAAAGGAAAAAAGTATGCAAAGGCCCATAACAGTTCTGTGCATAAAACAACAGATAAAACCAAACTCCATATGAAGTCTAAAAGACAGTAAGAGAGTTATTAGCTCTCCCCTTCAGGGGGAAGCAAAGCTATAAAGTTTTGTTATTGGAGGGCAACCAGTTCAAAGTTCAATTTTTACAGTTGATGTGGGTTTCCTTTTAGATGCCTGGAAAATGACTCTGCTGACCACATCCACATTCTGAAATACTTTTTGAGAACTTCTAACCAAACTGTAGGAACTGACTCATTTAACAGTGCCTGGCCACTGCATAACTGTTTTAGAATATGCCTTACACAAGGCCCAGAATATCAAGGCTTGAAAACATGTGCCATTTATTGATGCTGATTAATTGTCTATTTATATAGGGGAGGAAAAGGGGAAAATCCCAAGATACATAAATTAGCAAAATAGCCTATGCTTCATTTTGAATGTGTCTATTACTTATGGATCAAGACAGACCGATAGACTGACTGAATGACTCTCTCTCTCTCTCTCTCTCTCTCTCTCTCTCTCTCAATCCAAAGTGAAACCAACCAAGGAAGGGTCCTTATATTGTCCCTAAAAGTAGACAGAGACACCACCAAGCGGGGTCGCAAGTTCCAAAGCAGAGTTTGGATGATGGGATTTACCTACAGTCAGGGGACGTGGAAGAGATGATAAAGGAGACTGAGAAGGATCAGAGAGGCAGGAGAATGAGAAGAGTCCTGCCACAAAAGAAAAACAAAACAGAAAGAGGAGACTATACATGAGTGGAGAGTGGTCAACACCGTCAAACATGTCTAAGAAGTGTGAGGATCGAGAAAAGAAAATCAGATTTGGCAATTAATGGTGGTTGGTAACTTCAGAGACAGCAGTTTCAGTTGAGTGATGAAATCAGAAGCCAGATTGCAAAGGGTTGAGGAATGAGAGGAGCGGAAGTGGGGGCAATGAGTAGAGAGACAGCTTCTTTGAGGAGTCTGGTTAGGAAAGAAAGGGGAGGTACCGAACAAAAGCTGAATGAATGGTACCCCTATAGTGAAGGGTTTCTAAGATGGGGAAAATGTGTGCATAGCTCCAGGGAGCCCGGGAGCCTGCTGAAGATTACAGAACAGCAAAGAGGGTGATTGAGATGGTGGAGAAGAGGAGTGGAAATGGGATTGTGGGTAAACATTGGAGAGCTGGCCTTGGTCAAAAGGCCAATACTAGATTATTAGATACTAGAGGACAGAAGGATGAAGTCAAAGGGTTTTGAGATAAAGAGAAGGCCTGAATTTTCCCAGTAAAAGGTGATATCCTCAGTTGAGTTGGTGAGGAAAGAATGGGAGGCTTAAAGAAATAAGAGATTTGGATTTGGGGTGTGCGCTGGGGAATCAACTAAGGAGTCAAAGAACTGCCTTGCTAAAATGAAGGTGTCCAGTAGTGGTTAGATAACATATTTGCAGGGTTCCTGGTCAACTCAGTTTCTTAACTTCCCTCCAGTCATTTATAACAGCAGCTCAGTAGGAGCCAAGGAAGAAATTAGTGGAAGTAATCCAGGATTGGGGTGTGACAAGTGAAGGGTTATGATGGAGGCAGGAGAGGAGGGATCCAAAAGTGGAGGACAGTGTCAGCAATTGAACAGGTTAACCAATGGGTTAAGATCAGAAAGGGTAGAAAGAGAAGTCAGACTTGAAATGGTCTGAGAGCTCTGAGAGATGAAAGACTTAGAACCGTAAAAGACTTTAGGGCTTGGATCAACACAATAACCAACCATGATTCCAGAGTGATCACAAAGAAAAATGTTACCTACCTACCTCCTGAGAGGGAATGGACTCAGGACACACAGACATCCCCCTGCCCCCCCCCCCACATTGTAATTAAGTCACACATACACATACACAGCCAAGCAAAAAAGTCCCCCCCACCCCCCGTGAGTATACATGTGTGTATACACATACACACACATTATCAATAGGAGAATTAATTTTGCTTGGTTATACATGTTTGTAACAGGTTTTGTTTTTCTTTTGTTCTCAGTGAGGTCAGAGAAGACAGGGTGAATTGAAAAAAAAATGGCCTGAGAAAATACTAAGAGGAAGAGGGATTAGAGCTCATAATGAAAGTGAAGAATCAGCTCAGGAGGAGTGAAGAATAGAGATAGATTGAATCATAAGAGGTTATGGTCAGGGAGAGTATTGCCAGGATTTTGATTAAGGATGTGAATTACCTTGCTGTATAGTGAGGGCCAAGTAGAGGCTAAATAACATAAATCTGCATTGTACTGAATCAAGTCAGTTGCTTAATTTAACTTCCTCTACCTGTTCAGCAGGTGAGTAGGGGCAGAGGAGGGGGGATTTGGGAGGGAGGAAGGGGGAGGAGAGAAGAAATCCACAGTTGGTTAAAATCCAAGGTTGTGACTATTCTTACAAACCCTTAATTTTATTTTTAGGGCTTCACAACTTGGTTGTACTGTGATAATGAGGACAATCCACTATTCTGCCTTTAACTCAAGAAACCCGCCCCCCAAAAAACCAACAACCCATGTTTTTGGCATACCAATCAAGAAGACTGTGTTTGGGCTTTGCAACACTTTTATTACTATCACTGGGCATAAGATAAGGAGTTGGAAAAGGGTTATTCAAAAGGTGAATGAAGAATATATCTTAATTTACCACCTTTATGCCCTAGATTTTTGGATTTCTTCTTATTTGATGTTTGTGTCTCAGATGCTAAGGTAATGAGAAGATCCCTGAGACCATTCTTCATCATTTTATGAGCTCTGTTAACATGACCCTTCATTGGTGTGGATGATGGAATGTTGGCCTAAATGTGCAGATTCCTGATGGCATGCTGTAACAGGTGACATTTTGTTACCTTTGTTTATGAATTCTTAGAAAATAAAATGCATCTTGATCTAAATGCAATTCTTATTGCTTCATTTTTCCTGCTATTACTATAACTGACACCTAATTTTATAGGCAATTGAAGACCTCATGTTAACATATCATTGAAAGATGGTCATGTCCAGATTTTTGGACATGAATGTAAACATCTTGACTGGATGAAGGTATTGAGTAGAGAACCACAGGTCACTTACAGTACAGGATCAAATAAGTTCAGCAGTGGGATGGGGGCGAGGGTAGGGGGGAGAGAAGGAATTCTTTATTCTGATCCCCTAGAAGACTTTCATTGCAAGCCATAAGTTTGGTTTGAGGTTTTTCTCTCCCCCCTCCCCCAAATGGATAGAGTAGGTATTAAATTTGAAGTTGTCCTTAAGGTGGGCTTGTTAATCCACTAGTTTGGAGTAGAAAAGCATCACATCATTGATAAGTAAATGGTTCTAGATTCCTCAAGAGTTTCATGACAAGTATAAAAAGCCCAGCTTAAATTTTAGACAGCACATGTTTCAATGGATCCATGATATCATTCACATGGCTACACTTAACAGTATCCCATAGGAGATTTGCCTACCTCATGTACTTCTCTTTAGAAGGAATGTCTTTCCGTCTAGGTATTTTAACATTATGTGGGAACCAGTATAGAATTTAGGCTATCTATTTTCCTTTATTCTCACTACATAGGCAAGCTAAGTTCTTTTCCTATCTCACTTCTCGGATCACTTCTCATAGGCTCATAGCTCTTTCTTAGGAAGGGCCCTGAAAGGCCAAGTCCCTCATTTTATAGATGAGGAACTGAGGTCAGACAGAGAAATGATTTATCCCAGGTCACGTGGGTAGTAAACACAAGAGAGGGAGTTGAACTGAGGACTCCCGACTAGAGATTCAATGCTTTGTCCATGGTACCGTATCAGTGGTAATATGTTGTCGCCTATCCACCAAGTGACCCCTTTGTGGTCACTAGTAATTTCGATTCTTCTGAAATTGTGGTATGCCATTGCTCAAAGCCATGTTGAATCACCAGAAAAATATTGAGGTTAAAAAGGCAAGTCTGTGTGTAAGGGAGATGTTTAAGACTGTAGAAAACACTTAAAAACTTCCCCAATATAATCCAGCCTGCTCTTGTCCTCTTGTTCATTTCAGGGTCTACCTCACAGTGTTTTCCCACAGCTTCTGTCCAGGATATATGTAATGGTGGACTACCTCATGTCATAGTCTGGAAAGTAGGCAGAGATGAAAAATGAAACAAATCTGCCAGTATTTCTAAAGTGCTTTACTTTCATCATCTGTGGCAATATTTGCACTCTTAACACCCGAGTACTTGATGATGAAGTGAAGATGGCACTTAAGAAAATTAAGTTGAAGAAAACAACTAGATAGGATCAAATACACAAAGAAGAAATTTGTGCCAAAGGTGAAAATTTGAAAGCCCTGAAAAATCAAATGTCAAGATATCTGAAAAAAATTAGAAGATAGCAAATAAGTAGGAAAAAATCATGAATTATTACTCCCCCAAAAGGCAACTGAAGGCTTCAGTAACAGCTGACCCACAAGAAAGCCTCCTTTCTCATTTCTTCTTTGTAGGAGACTGATATACACATGTATCAAGAGTATCTGATGAAAACATGAGAAAGAAACAGACTTTTGGAAAATAATATTCTATAGTATAATGCATCTTCAGTTGCACAAATGACTACAAAGTATAGACAATAAAAGATCCTGCTATGTTTATTTGGTAATTATTAAAAAAAAATTTTACTTGACAGAAAGAAACACAGCCTTAAGGATGCTTTTCCCCTACATTTTGATCATATGAATTTCTTTGATAGATGTAACCACTGATATAACATTGTTCAATATCAAGTGAAATATAAAATGGAGATTGTATACTCAATAAAAGGATCTTGCCCTTATAGGAACACTACAAAAGGTCTTCCAAAATGGAAGGCCCAGTGTCTAAATCTAAGAGGGATATAGCAGGATATAACCCAGATGCTCTTATTGGCAGATAACAGGGTGCAAACTATATCAAGCCCCATAGTCTACAAAGGAAAAAAAAAACCAACAACAAAGAGATAAGAGTAACAGATACTAGAATAATCAAGAAAAGCTAAGCTGATAGAGTAGGTTAACACTCCTCATTCTTCTTGAGTCTCCATATTTGTGTTTAGTGTTCTTTAGATAGGAAGCCAACAATTACGCTTTAAATAAGAAATGAGACTTTTCCCATTGTTACGGAGCAATTGTCTCTCCATCATGTTGACTGCATTATAGTGTGATAAAGGAGACATTGGAAAGAAAAAAGAACTGGAAAGTTGGGAGACCTGGCTTCTTGCATTGGATTTTGCAAGTTGGAACTTTTTTTTTTTTTTTTTGCCTATGCTTTCTCAGTCTAACACCTGGGTTATTAAAGATAAACAGAAATGAATATAGTTTTGCTACTGGAAAAAGGCCTCCCCCCTCCAAAGCCAGAAAATGCAGCACTATGTTTTAAAAGTGGAGTTAATTGCTTTCCTGTGTGTCTATATGGTGATAATAATAAAGTCCCTGTTTCATGGTTTCACAAAAGTTGTTAGCCAAAAGCCCTCTTCTCCACACAGGGATAGCTTTTCCTGGATATATCAAGAGGTCTGAAAAGGTCATAGTAAATTTGACTAAGGGTGGAGGAGGAATATTTCGCTTGGGTTTACACTTTTAAAAAACAGCACCACAATTTACTTTCCCAAACAGATTTCTACAAGTGTTTGATGTCTTCCCATCCATTTCTTATATTGAGGTTTTAAGGATAAATGAGAAAGTTAGTTGCAAAAACTTTTAAAATCCACTGCTACTCACATCATTTCTCAACCACAATTTAAAAAAAAGAAGAAAACAACGAAAAACATTTTCTCCCTATCATTCCAGCCTGTTCCCCACCCCCACCACCCCCTTCTCCGCCCCCTTGCTTTGAAAAGGCAACCATGGCAGCAGCCTGCAGAGGCTGCACAGGGAATGTGCTTTGTCCCTGCCAGGGGGAAGGATCAAATTAAAGGAGCACTGGCTGGCCAGGCTCAGAGAAGGGGAGAATAGTCAGAACTCACCTACCCTCTCTCCCAGCTATCTTTCAGTCCCTGACCCCTGCCCTTAGTATCCTTCCCCAGTGTCCCCAAGGCTGGGACTGGAAAATGCCAAGAGTTAGATAACTGCTGTTAAGCAGGCACAAACATCTGTTGGAGCCTCCAAGGCCCTTTCACCTTCTGAAGAAGTCCACAGTAGTGATCATGGGCTGCTACAGCAGCTTAATCCCTTTTTACTACAGATCAGGTTATCTATCCCAAATCTGCAACCCGAGGCTTGCAACAGGCTCCTTGCAGTACCTAACTTCTATCATGCAGCTCTTTGGCCCTTTGTTCAGAGGGCTATATTCTATAATAGGTTTAATGCATCTTTACGAAGACTAACAAAGGTTAGATACTGGTAGTAGTCATAATAAAGGAGTGGTATAAACTTGACAAACATAAAATCTGAGTTTGAGAAGAATGCACCAGTCTCCAAAGGGATGGAGGGAATTAACTAATTGCAGGATGGGAAGAAATTCCCATTCTATCCGTCCTGTGACGGCCTATGGTAGAGCTTGCCGCTCTCTATCCCTTCCTCTATCATGCAAATTTCCAACTATGCCTCTCATATGCCAGTTAACTTAGGCACCCACAGAAGTCATTGGTACCACTGGGAAAAACCAACTCTCAGTTTACACATCACTTAGTGTGAAAGAGGCACCTCTTAGAGGCTAGACCTATGTATGTATCAGGGCAGTGACTGGTAAGAACCATGCCTCCTCCCTTTTCAGGTCGAGTGGGAAAGAGAGTGACAAATAAGCACGTGTGGGTTGTAGTCCTCATCACAGAGCTTATTTTATTATCTTTCCTCCCAAAGCTACCTCTTTCCCAATTCCCTGTTTCCTTCTTTCCTTCCTTCTAGGCACCCATGCTGTCATGGGAACTATCACCTTCTGGGTGACCTCAGCGCTATCTCTGACTTTTCGCTCTTCCTCATCCCACACAGGCAATCAGTTGCCAAATCTGACCCTAGCACTACATCTCCCTCATGTGTCCTCTCTACTTACAGTCAACAGTCTGGTTCATGCCCTCATCGCCTCTCATCTGGCGTAGTCTCCTACTTCTTCTCTCTACCTGTCTCTCCTCTCTCTAATCTATTCTCCATAAATGACAAAGTGACCTGCCTAAAAAGCACAGGTCTGAGGGCCACCTGCTGACTCAATAAACTTCTGTGGCTCTAATGACACTGGTATCAAATATCATTTCATCCTTTTACATTTCTATACATGTCTGAGTTTTTGAGTTACATAATTATTAGTACAACAAACAGTACATGTATTAAAAATAAATATGCACAGAGGGGCAGCTAGGTGGCACAGTGGATAAAGCATTGGCCTTGGATTCAGGAGGACCCGAGTTCAAATCCAGCCCAGGCACTTGACACTAGCTGTGTGACCCTGGGCAAGTCATTTAACCTTCATTGCCCCACAAAACAAAAAACAAAACAAAACAAAAAAAATAAATATGCACAGGGCCCAGGTTTATTCTTACTCTGTGGCCTGGCTACCTCGCATGACCTGCACTCATGCTGGGAGATCCGAGGTTTGCAGAGATGCATATGCCACTCTACCTCTCTCTCAAAGTCACAGAGATAATCCTGATTTGGGGGGACATACTTCCAAAACTTACCACTGTAACTCCTGAGCCCCCACTAATGATTTGATACAAACCTAACCACAGTGACACTATTAACTCAAACAGAAAACAAGTAAAGGAGAAGAAATTGGAATAATCAAATATTACAGTTACTCAAGAGAAGGCAAAAGCAGGACTAATCATAACAATGCAGTGAACCCATAAACCTGGATTACACTCTCCCACCAATGTATCTAATATATTCATGGTTAAAAGTGGGTACACACAGAAACCTGGGAGCACATGCATAGGAAAACTCTTGTCCATGGCAACTCACAACTCTGAAACGTAGGCTTTGATGGCACTGGGGCCATCAGGAACAATCTGTATCTTATAAAGTCGCCTCTCTTTTCACTGCACCCCTTCTGCTCCTCACTACTTTTCTGGGTGGGCAAAACCCACTCCTCCGGACAATGAGGCAACGGAATATTTTTAGCAAGAAAATTTTAAAAAATAAAATACAAAAGAGACACAGAGTACTTGTTCAGCAAGTAACAAACAATTCCTTTAAGCCACCCAATTGCAAAGCAACTTAGGCAGGCCCTCTGGGCAATGGGGACAAGTCCAGCCAGCTCTTCATTCAACAGAATTCTGCTTTCCTCCATCAATTTCTAGCAAAGCAAAGCCTCTTGTCCAATAAATATAGCTCACAGCAAAACAGATGGAAAACCTATCTTTCTTCTTCTGTTTCCCCAGCATCAGACCATAGAAGAAATAGAGGGCAACCAGAAATTCCTGAGTTCTACCCCCTCCACACCCCCCCCCCAGGGTACACATGATGGCATCAGAAAGCAACAAGCCAGACAACTCTGTACACAGGAGAAAGATGGATCTCTCCGCAGAAGAATTCTCTAAGCTGACCCCGCCTTTCTCCAGTTAATCAGCAAGCTCCCAGCAAAGCAGCTGAAAAATTAGCTGCTCGGGTGGAAGCAGTTTCCCTTCTAGACTTGTAAGTCTTCTTCCTAGCTTCTATGGGCACTTCTTACAATCTGCTTACTCCCGGGCTCTGCCTAGCTCCTGCTCTAGCTTCTTCTCTGTTCCTGTAACTCCTCTCTAGGGTCTCATGCCTCAAATCAGCGCCTCCTCATGAGCTGTAACTGCTAGGATGTGAAACTTGACACTTCGACCTTTCTGTCAGGTATGACCCCAGAAGGCTAGTATTTGATTTAGCATTTTGTCAGTTATAACCTTTAAAACTCCAGCAAGTCACATGCAAATGAGAGGATGGTCTCCGATGTCCTGAGGCTATCTTTACCTCCCAGGCCTTTCTATCTGGTCCTCAGAATAGTCCCTCAACAACATTTTATCTGAGAGACCACACTTCTCCACAAGCTGTTTCTATCCATTTTTCTTACACTGCCTCTTTCTGCAAAATGATAATTCATACACAAAAGGGGCAGTAACTTAAGAAACAAACTTGTTTTTATTGGTAAGGGTGGGCAACACAAAGTGTTTGGAGACTACTACCCTAGACCTAAGCCATCTAAAGGGCCAAAACTTATTGGAAGGTAAAGACAATCCCTAATGAAAAGATATCAACTTTCAGTCACTTTCGAAATCACTGATCTGCCTTTTCCCTTCTGCATCTGGTTTAAAACGGGGCAATTCCCATTGCTATTCCTCGATTTTTAAAGAAGAATTAACAGAATGTAAACAGGACACAGCAAAGTCATGTCAGGAAAGCTAAATGCTAATTAGCTTTGCGACTAAGATTACTGTAGGGTTAATATGCTATTAAAGCCAACATTTTTGGGCCAGCTAGGTGGCACAGTGGTTAAAGCACTGGCTCTGGATTCAGGAGGACCTGAGTTCAAATCCAGCCTCAGACACTAGACACTTACTAGCTGTGTGACCCTGGGCAAGTCACTTAACCCTCATTGCCCTGCAAAAACAAACAAAACAAAAACAAAAACAAACAAAAAAAAACCCAAACCACAAATAAAGCATTATTTAAACATGATTAAGAGTCTCAAAGAGGAAAGAAGATTGTGCAAGGAACGCTCCAAGTCCCAAACTGCAGTGTTGAAAGATACCTTCTACAAAGCAACTGCTCCAATGCTCTGATTTTTTCTATATAAAGAAACTGAGGCAGATAGAAATGAAAATAATTGTGCCCGGGATCAAACACCAGGTAAAATAGCAGAGCTGCTTATTCTTCTATGCTTCTATTCATCTTTTCCTCCTACTCCTTTCACCCATACCCCAATTTCAGGGTGAAAATATTAGGGGGGAAATAGGGGAAATTATGCAAGTAAATCGGGTAGTATGAGTCCTTAAATCGAAAATCAGGAATTCCCCCATAATATACTGTCTCACTGATAAATCTAGGTACTAAATGACTAAACTAGACCCACTAAAACCATGAGATAAGCAGAAAATATCATCTTTGTATTTCAAAATCAATTATGCTTTTTAGTGCAAATGAAAAAAAAAATCAGACTTTCAACTTCAATCACTTGGGCAGACCGTGGTGTTTCCCTCCAGTAAGTTTTTTCTACATGTTATATATTCATCCTGAAAGCAGTGATACAAATAAGAAGAACGCCATAAGTTTCAGGTATTAAAGGAATTAAATCAGCCATGAAAGAAGTTAGGTAACACAAGTAAAAGTTTGCAAAAGAAACTGAAATATGACTCACAGCACTGGCATGATGATGCCAGTTTCTACTGCCCATTGCCATTCAACAACTGATGCTGAAAAATTTCTTCTAGGGTGATCTCCAGAAGCAATCTGTAAAAGTTTCTACTAAAATCCTATGTGAATCTAATCAAATGTCATTTTTACAGTAATCTATCTGGTCCACTTTCTTCATCACAACCAGCTTTTCATTTAAAAAACTATTCATTTAGTGGGCAGCTAGATGGCACAGTGGTTAAAGCACGGCCCTGGATTCAGGAGGACCTGAGTTCAAATCCAACCTCAGACACTAAACACTTACTAGCTGTGTGACCCTGGGCAAGTCACTTAACCCCAATTGCCTCACTAAAAAAACCCCAAAAAACAAAAAAACCCTAAACAAACAAACAACAAAAAAAAAACCTATTCATTTAAAAACTATTTCATTAGGGGGCAGCTAGATGGCGCAGTGTATAAAGCATGGCCCTGGAGTCAGGAGGACCTGGATTCAAATCTGACCTCAGACACTTGATATTTACTAGCTGTGTGACCCTGGGAAAGTCACTTAACCCCCATTGCACCACCAAAAAAAAAAAATTCCATACGTAAAAACTATTTCATTTAAAAAACTCAATGCAGATTTAAAGTAGGAAAGCTAAGCTATCTTCTTTTACACACACACACACACACACACACACACACACACACACACACACACACACACACACACGCCCACCAATTCACCAGGTCAACAGAAGAGAAAGAGTTAGGTTTGTTACAAAAGTACCTTTTTCTCATTTCCTCCCCCACAACCTTACACCATATTCCTTGGTAAAAGATATGAAGACCCACTACCACTACCATCACCATAATCATAACAATAACAATAATACCTAACATTTGTACAACTCTTTAACTTTTGCAAAGGATTCCACACATATTATCTCATTTGATTCTTACAATCCTATAAGGTAGGTGCTGTTATCATGTTCGTTTTAAAAATGAGGAAATGAAGAGATTTGTCCAAGGTGACAACTACTGAGTGTCTGAGGCATGATCTGAACTCAGCATGATAACCATTCTACCACCTAGCAGGTATGGTCTGGATATCCATCACATCCACTTATGTGTGAATGAGTGAGCATACGTGTATGTATATACACACATGTGTGTATAGCTACTATTTAAATTCAGAAGTTCCTTTTAAGTAGAAATATTTAAAATATTACGTTCTTGTCATTACCTTTGCCATTGGGAAACTTATTCCTAGTGATTATGTTGGCTAAAGAAAAATAAAAATTTCCCAGTACAGATATTATGTAAAAACACAAAAATATATCTAGAATGTTTCAACTTTTGCATAACTCTAATTTACATAATTATCAATGTCATTCAAAATATTAAAAATGCATTTTTTTAAAGTAAAAATGACTTTCTGGAATCTTAAAAAACTATATATAAAAATACACAAAGTATATGCTGTATATACACACAACGTATGTGACTATTGAGAATATATATACACACACACATATATATAATATATAGTATGATGTTATTTATACATGGTAATACATATTAGGCATATCTTTTAAATGGTCTCATTATGCCAAGATGGTTTTTTGCTAGAAACTAGAATAAATTTAAGAACTTAATATAATGGGTTAAGGGTTGAGAATTTAGAAACTTGAGTCAGGAAATGCCAAGGCTTAGATTACTTACATTCCTTAATATAGCATTTAGAACAATTTTTGCATTAATTTCTTGAGATTTTTTTTTAAAGGGGGAAAAGGATGGAGAGTGGGTGAGTGGAAAAGGATTGTGTTTTTGCTTCTAAGAGATGTTAAAACTGCTTCCAAAATTCTACCTTAATCAAAGGCAGCCTACAAAATCCCAAAATGTTTTTTATTCTATATACTCTTACTTGTAACTCAGAATCTGTGTGACTTTAGATATACTTTTGTGATTTTTTAAATTCAAATTTGGCTTTCTTTCCTCTCTATTGAAAGTGTTATTTTTACTAGGTTTGAAGTTTACAGTTTTAACATCTAGAATTATACAGTCACTTTTTGAGAAAGAAAAATAACTTCCACTGATGTTAACATTAAATGTGATCTAAGAGCAAGAAAAACCTAGCAGACAAAACCAGTTTCAATTACTTCTAACAGTCTGTGATTTGTGACAGTGGGAGGGAGAATGGGTGGCAGCAGTTGGGGGGCGCAGGAGGCATAAGCCTAAATTCTTTCGTAAGTTCATTTGAGGCTAAAGAGCTGCTAAGCACTATTTGTCTGAAAAAAAAATGGCAAGTTTTAAAGATCTAATTTTCTTTTTCTGCTCAGCCTCACCTTTATCTCCTAGCAACAATGGTAGTCATATCATCTCTGAATCATGAAGATTTCTTAAGTGTGAAAATATTTACCCCTCTCCAAGACTTAGTTTCCTTATTTGTACAAATTTATCCAAAGCACTGGTACAATTCACATGGTTCCTGTGAGGTTCAAATCAAATAACATACATAAAGCATTTTACTAACGTTAAAATCTGACATCATGAATTACTCTCCTATCTGTGTGACTCTGACCAAGTCACAATCTCTCTGGCCTCGGTTTGCTCATCTGTAAGGTGAATTAGACTAGCAAATAAAAATTTAGGGCACTCAACACAGAATCGAAACACCCCTTTGAAAACATCTGTCTAACTTTAATTTTTCAAATAAAAAAGTAATTTGTCAGCCCAATAAATACTTTCTTAGAAACTTATAATGGCAGTACCGCCATGTAATTTTAACATCCTTACTATTAAAAACAGTAAACATGAGATAGATTTGAATGCCAATGCTTTTACATGGTTTTGATAAAAATTGTACTGAAGAGCTATGCCAAACATATCTTTCAGGAGATACATAAATTAATACCTAGTTTTTCCCTCAGACTTGAGTCATTGCTATATTTTATAATCATCTGCCATTAATTACTAAATTGAAACCAAGAGCTACATAACTACCAGAAGACAAAATGTGGTTGTGAATCTTTCATGTTATTGGGGTGGGGGAAATCCCATAATTCTCCATCACCAACAAAACAATTACTCTTCCACATTCTCCCCTTTCTGTTCCCCAAATTAATGACAGACCCTATGTCTTCTATCTACATTTAGGAAAGAGCCTGGAGTAAATTCTGTAGAAATGCAGAATTTGCTTTTAAATAAAAGGGTTCCCCTTTCCCCCACCAAGGTGTGTGGGGGGTTCCTTCCCCAAGGATACATATTGGTTTTTAAAAAATATTATTACATTGGAAAGAGATCAAATAAAAAACAATAACCACGAAGAACCATTTTCAAAACATTCAGCAATAGGTTTCAAATAATGGGGGGGGCACCCATTATGAACAACTGAAATCCTCTACTTATTTAAGCAAAGAATTCCAACACCTTCTTTTCCAAATGCTTGATCAGAACTCTTAATAATTTGACGTCTATTTCCTTTTTCCTTTACCTTTCCACTTTCTGGAGGTGTGAATGAACCATGAAAAAGGGAGGGGAAGGGCTGACAAAAAAACAGGTTCAGTGTTGGAAAGTGGTAGTGAGGCATGGACATTAAAACAATACAAGATCAAAGATTTAGAGCCACAAAGGACCTTAGAGGCCACTGAATCCAAACCTGCAATCCCTCCCTTCCCCCTTGTTTTAGAGATGAGGCTCAAGGTCATAAAGGTGTTGAGCAGCATTGGATGATTTGAACCCAGGATCTCAGAAGCAAACTCCTGCACTCTTTCCACTGTACCATACAGCATTACTCCCTGAGTAACGTAGAGTTACAGTGCTCCAAAGCTAAAACAAAACAAAAAACTTTACTTCTATAAAATGTGTATAAGTCACTCAGACTTAGATTCTAGGGCAAATCTTTTTCACCATTTTTCACCAGCTTAAAAATAAAAGAGATATCTTTGAGGATAAGATAATCTAAAGTCATCACGATCTATTTGTCATATGAAATGTTACCATATTTAATGTTAAAAACCCAGTTTTGCCTCTAGGAAACATATAAGGGAAGCCAAATGACCAATGAACAAGCACTCTTCCAGGACCTCTTGGAAAAAGACTGCACCTCAGAATAACAGAAGGGAGATGCATAAATGTTATATAAAGTGGTAAACCATACTGCTACCAAAGGAATTCCCCCCCGTACCACATTTTAAGGAAATCTTTTCAGATGTTGAAGTTACACCATAACCAGTTCAAGATGTTCCCACTGACAGCTAACATGGGAGAAAAGACTTTTAGCTACCGAGTACATTTCTCTACTACCTTTCTTGCCCCTTAAATAACTCTTCTCCACTTTCCTCCATTTTCCTGACCCTCCTCTTTCACTGTCCTTCATTAGTTATTAAGATTCTGTGTTGTCCAAAACTACAGTATTAGGACTTTATTTTCAGGACAGTCTGTAAAAAGACACAGGCATACACATGGGTTATGTGCTGTTTGCCTAGTCTGGCTTTACCCCTTTCCATCAATCTCCCACCCAATGAGGCGGTAGTGGGAGGTCTGAATGACATTTCCACAATGAATGCTTATAGCCATATTTCAAAACACCTAACTACCCTGTTGCCATAGGAGCAATATTATGAAGCTTATTTTGGTTGCACTAAACAATCGTTAGTTTTATTTGTGATTGAAGGCCTCTTCCAAATATGTATACTTAAATGCAACATTTAATCAGGCATAGGTTCCATGCACTACATTAAAATCAATTACAGGGATAACCAGATGGGGATAAATGTTCATATTGCTAATTAGTATATGTTGTGGGGAGGGTCAAGTCAGTCATAACAGAGAAGGAAGATGAATGGTATCCCTTCCTATACACACATACACCCCTCAACGCAG
Source organism: Dromiciops gliroides (assembly GCF_019393635.1). Classification (NCBI taxonomy): domain Eukaryota; kingdom Metazoa; phylum Chordata; class Mammalia; order Microbiotheria; family Microbiotheriidae; genus Dromiciops; species Dromiciops gliroides. Next base: position 273,096,528 of record NC_057863.1, on the reverse strand, counting down.
AAAATCCCCCATGAATGATAATGAACACTAGACGTTTAAATGTACCCAAAGGCAGAATTAAACATGATATAAGCATTACTTATAATCCCATTCATTGTATGCATGAATTTTATTAATAAATGAGTAACAGGATGCAAAAAAATTCCACTGGGACCCAGTGTGACACACTTTAAAGTAATTCAGACAAGTATTTCCAAATAGTTGAGTAAAACCTAAAGGGACAGAGAGACTTAATCATTAAGTGGGAAAATGAGATCTATTAAAATATGATGTTTCAAACATGATGAAATGAAATACATGGCAATGAATCATTCACGAGTTATTATCACAAATCTGTGGTTTGATGAATAACCTAGCTAAAAACTTCTTACTTTCCATTTTTATCAAAAGAATAGAGGACCTAAACATTCATGTACTTTGGACAAGCAAGCAGAATTTTTCCAGGTGTTCAGTCAGCCACACCTTAAATAAAATCAATTGTGATATACAATAGGTTGTATCACATTCTTTCTGATTTGCTGGAGAACCCTGCCCTTATTAGGAATGCTTATCTTAAAAGTCTTTCTTTTATTGCTTCTCTTATTAGAGATTTCCTCCCCCCCCCCCAATTTAGTCACACACAAGTCTTGAGTTCTATTTTTATAAAAAGCATTGTTCAAAATGTTTTCCAAAGCTGGGGGTTGGAGGGTCTGGAAAAGGGGAGGAGAAAGGGAGGGAAGGTAATGTTTATTCTCTTTCCTGACCCTACCATCTTTCCTATTTCTGCCAAAGCACCTTGCTTAGCCCTCGTTATAGAGGCATATTACATATAACTTGTATTATAATTATATAGTGTATATGTAATATCTATAACATAATATAGATTATATCACATGCATAATTATAATATATCAACTTTCTAGAAAAAGCATAAAAGCCCCTGAGAAGTATGTTTCCCTAACAGAAGAGCCTTTATTTCACATTAAACTTTTCAATTTCAGTTACTGTAAGAAAATAAAAGCACATAAACACATATTTCTGCCATACGAACTCATTTGATATTTTTAGTTATTATAACTTTTATATGTCAAGCACACAGTTTTAAAAACTTAAATGCAAGAAGAACAAAGCACAAAATAATTTTGCATTTAATATTTTAGTCTTATGCAAATAGGGATCACGTGATTAGGGTCCACTGACCAATAAGAAAGTATTCCCATCATTCTTATTCTGTTTTCCTCTTATAGTCAACCATTTTGGCATAACCATTCATAAGAAACCAAATATAAATGTAAAATACAAAAAATGTATTTTCTTACAACACGAACAAGAAGCTATCAGTTATATAACATTATAGAATCCAGATAAAGCTTATTTTTCTCTGGGAAGTTTAAAAATAGGATAGCTTTGGTTCAGATTCATCCTAAAAAGTTTCATGCTAAATAAAAGGGAGAGAGGGAGAGAGAGAGAGAGAGGGAGAGGTGCCTTAAGCATAGCATTCCAAAATGAGTTGACTTATACAGGAAAAAAAAAAACACCACCACCCTTTGGGTCTAACAGTAGCTACATATCCATAAATTAGAACAATATTGAAATTCATGGCATACATGGTTAAAAAGACTACTCTCACATTACACTCCATTAATCACAGCTAAAATAAATTTATTCAAACACCTTATTTGATTTGTTATTTGGTAAAGATATCCATTAGGTGCTTTCATGTAAAGAGGCTTTTAATAGGCTAACCCTAAAGGGGAAAAAAAACCTACTGGTACATTACACACTGGTCAGGGCAGATGAAAATATGTACATAGATTTGCTACCATTCTACAGAAAGAATTCATTTGCCTATCCACTATATTTTTTCCCATCCTTTTAAATCACCTCCTTGCATTAAATATACTCAATCTAAAACAAGTAAAACAGTTGAATTTTTCTTAATTTCCTGATTTTCTTCCCAGATATTATTTTATATTCTTGTACTACTTAAAAAAAAAATTCCTTCACTGTGCTTTTGTGTTCTTGGCTTCTATAGAGTTATTAGGAATCTGCAAACAATTTTACAATTCTAACATGCACCAGATGATATCCATTAGTAGGCAATGCCATTTTTTCACTTACCCATTCTGGATAAAGCATTATTTCCTGGAGACAATGCTGCAGCTTCCGTTAGCTAAAAACTCCCTCTTCACAACTAGATAAATCTTCACAAGTAGATAAAAAGCTTTGTTTCAGATCCTTTGGAACTCTCCCCTCCACCCCCCCTGCTACAGAAGTCCTCCAAAGTAAGAAGCTATCAGCATTTCATTCCTGTAACAAAACAAAGGAAAGAAGAAAAAAAAAGAGGAATAAGTCCACACAAGTTCCTGGCAAAGATTTTAAACTGCATTCTTCTAAGTTTAATCAGTAAACAATCTTAAAGTGACAGTTACCAGTTCATAAAAGCCAGAGATTAATCCAATCAGCAGCAACTGGCTTCACTGCATACCACTGGCCTGGTCAATCAGCAGCACTGATAACTTTTTATCACATGTTGCTGAATCACTCTATTCTCAACGTTACAACATACGTGTCGTGTAACTGAAGACTGGAGGAGAGTTAGCTTCAGTTAAGCCCCAGCTCAGGGAGCTCTTATAGAGAACCGCCAATTAGCTGATGACCAATCACAGCCTGCAACTAGTACCTCAGTCACATGATAGGGCAAGTCCTCATTACTGCAAAATTTCTGAATTACAGGGGTTACACAAAGGACACTCAATGGGGAGGGGCTGGGGAAGGAGTAAACTCAAATAGAAAACGCCCAGGCTGAGGCAAGCTAGTCCTATAAAGCAGGAAACACCCTAGCCTCACACAGACATTCACAACTAGCCCTAAGAGGGATGTCTGGCACATGTTAAATTAATCTCTGGGCAAGAGGCTGGGTTTATAAATCGACTACAGAAATAAACTCATTCCACTTGTTCCTCTCCCCTCCCCCCTCCCCCTTTTACAATGTTTCTAAAATTTTATTTTCCAAAAATATTAAAGGAAAAAGAACTGATTCCCCATAACATTAGCTGTACTATAATACCACCCCCTCTCTCTCACACACACCCCTTTTCCTCATTTTTGGTTTCCGAAAGGATATTACGTCAAATGGAGATTTTTCAGTTACAAGTATTTGTTTCAAATGGCTATGATTAATCAGGTAAAAGTAACGAAATACTGGGTCCAGTGAGCACAGTAACTAATAAAAACATCTGTCACAAAAACAATTCTGAACTTTTTTCAAATCTGGAGGAAATATTCATTACAATAACTAAAATTTTCCCCTTTTAAGTAAAAATGATGTATTTTTTTCTCCAAATCATCAAATATTTTAAAGATCTGTTCTAGGTTAAAAAAAAAGTAGGACCAAACCTATTTGTATCTCTCCAAAAATAGTACTTACAAGTGTTTCTTAACGAAATTTTGTTGTTCTCATTCTATTTCCAAGCCATTCAATAGGATTGATTTCAAACTATGGTCTTTGCTCCATCTTTCACATCTGAGATAGTTACATTTTGATCACAAAGCCACAGTAGCTATTTTTCTTTTAAGTAACAAGAGGAGGAACTCTGGTGCTGTTTGCATAGTATTAAGTGTATGTCAGGAAAACCAGCCATAATTATTCCAGCTCCCTAAACCCCACCCCTTTGCTCCTCAGAACAAGGGTGTTTTTTAAGAAATGGGGTGAAAGGGCTCATGTAGCTATGATTCAGTCATACTATTATACACTGACTATAGTTAATCCCAGAAATATAGTGAAATTAGAGACAGTAAGGCTAAACACAGACATTCATTTGAAAATATATTCTGATTAGTTTCCTACAATTGGATAAAATGCAGAAGAATTAGAATTAATAGAATTAATCTGAAGAAAGTTATGTTTGCTTTTTCTGACCACGAAGTTACCAATTTTACAAGTGAGCGGACAGCTACAAGTTCTATTTTATATATCACCATCAAGTAGAATTTACCTGTTAAAACTATATTTCTACATTTATGCAGCATTTTGGATCGCCAGTTGAACGGTTTAATGATTACTGAATCCTTTGGAAATCTTCTTTTTACATTTCATTTTCTACTAGTTTAAAAATTACAACCTTAACCTTTTCATAGCATACTTTGCTGCACTTTAAAAATAGAATTAAAAACTAGGAAAACTTTCCTTGAATTATTTAATTTCTTTGCAATAGGCATCTGGGTAACACATTCTAGAAACATATAATTACTCTTCCCCTAAGGTGGCTATGTGTTACAGTGGGGAAAACACTGGTTCTTAAGTCAGATGTTGTTGATTCAAATTCTTTCTCTAATGCTTACTACGTATGCAACCTGGAGCAATTGATTTGGGGCCTCAGTTTCCTGATTTGCAAAATGAGAGGGTTAGTCTAGAGGGTCTTTGAGATTCCTTCCAGATCTAGATCCCATGAGCCCTCCCCACTTCTAGAGTTTATTTACTGGACACAATGCTGGGGATAATAATAAATAACTTCGTATGCTATATTTTCAAGGTTTTTATTAGCTCTATACAAAGGTAAAATTACATGTTAATTTAATGGGGGTCTTATGTTTATTTTTTTTTAAAGCTAAAATAACCTTACTCACATTGAAAGCACCTGAACAGAGCGATGTCAGAGCTCTCTTATGCAGTACCTGGGATATGTCAAATTCTTTCTATGCATAAGCAATTCCTTTGGAATATGCCACTGGCAAAACCTGTATTACAGTTCTATCAGGCCAACAAAGGTGTTTTTTAGGGAATTACTGCTTGACTACATTAAAATAGTAGTGGTGGCTCAAGAGTTAATTATGAATTTCAATTGTTCCTAAGAGACAACTGTCAAACCTAGTTTAAATTTTTAGGTCCCAGAGGGTTTGTTTGTTTGTTTTTTTCCTCCCAGGAAGTAGTAAGGATAATGGAAGCCATGTTATAGGTTTCACTTTTGTATTCAGGATATTTCTTATAAAACAAGATATGACTACACACACACACACTCATGAAAACATCAAATAATGAAAGGAGATTCTAACCTCAACAAGCTTGCAATTCACAAAACTTAAATTTATAATCAAGTACGGCTTCATCTTTGACAATTTTGATTTATTTTATTTACTTCCATAATTTTCCTTGTGTTTCCCTCCTTCAGTAGACATGTTAACAATGACACTAGTAGGAAGAAATCATGTGGGTAAATTGCTACCTGTTGCCATGCTAACTGAGTGAACACTATGGCTAGAATCATAATTTGCCTATGAGGATCCTCTGAACACTTGGTCAGGACTTAATTACTGTTAACTCTTTTGAGCATGCTTATTCTTTTCAAATAAAGTTAACTACACTGACCAAGCCTTTGGAGTATTAATTCCTAGTCAGTCAAGCATTTATTAAATGCCTACTGTGTGTCTGATACAAAAAGGGGGGGGGGGGCGGACCACCTATGATTAGAGGCCATGACCTAGATGAGGATCCAGAAAAGGAGACTGCTAAGGTGCAGTCAGATAGGTAGGAGAAGAACTAGGAGAAAGTGGTATTTCAAAAACCTAGAGGGAAGAGAGTCATCAACAGTGTCCAAGAGAAAGGGGATTGCTAACAACTAAACTCATTATCCAGAGGAAAAATAATGTGACAGGAAAATAATTCCCTATTTCCTCCTCAAATAAAGGAGAAAAGGTTGAGGGGAGAAGAGATCAACATACGAACATAGTACAAATCTGCTAAATCAGGAATTGTTTAGAGGCAGCCATGGGAATATATTTGTAAAGCACTTAGCGCAATGACTTCTTTCCTTTTCCCTTTATTCACTTGACAAAATGATTCCCTCTTCCACTGACCCATACTCGTGAGACTTCAATTAATTAATAAGTAAATTCCAAATAACCTAAGAATTAGATTTGATTTACAAAACCTTAATTCATATAATACCCTTCAAGAACATGTTTACTGAGGCATAAATGGTTAATATATGAGATCTTCACAGTTGCACATAGCATTTTATTCAGTAATTAAACTAGATACTTCAAGACAGAATTATTAATCTAGCTATTCATTTTGTTTTGTAACTCATCGCTGACCTAAAGAAAGTTACATTAACAAGCACAGAGATTGCAATTTTATAATTATACAGCTTCCTTTTAAAACAAGAACTACAAAAATATTAATTTTTAAAAACACACTACAAAATGTCCATCACAGTACATTACATATTGTTGGGTGTGTATTCTACATATTGCTATTTGGGGACTATTATTAATTATACTGATATTGATGATAAAGTTCTTCACAAAGATTATTTCATACTAGCCTCACAACAATCCAGGGAAGTAGGTGCTATTATTATCTCCATTTTTACAGGTGAGGATACAGTCACAGAGAGCTTAAGTGACTTGAAGGGTCACACAGCCAGTAAGAACAGAGGCTGCACTTAACTCAGGACTTCCTGACTATAGGTCCAGTACTCCACCCACTGCACCAGCCAGAGGCCTCAAATGTGACTCATTCACAAATTGACATTTATGAATATGGAAAACCCAATTCCATATGTTTTATCATTTGTATCCCCCCCATGGCAATCAGCTATTTTACTATTAAGAAAGTAATCTCAGTGATTTAAACACTTGGTTTTGAAAATGTGATCTGTTAATTGTTCTCAATCTTCTAGTAAGCCACAGGAGGAGACAAGGAAGAAATTATTGACACATTCTTATTACTTTTACGATTTGGAATCTAGTAGTATAGTTTCCTGAGAAAAAGGACTTTTTGCTTGCCTTCTTCCCCCGCCCATTTTAAGGAACATACTGAGTCAGTTTTAGGCTTCAATGACAGATGAATATACAGTGGGTGGGGGTGGTTATGGGGGTGGGCTGGGTAGGAGAAAAGAAGGATGGAGAAGATGGTTGGGAACCAAGAGCTGAATCATAGCCATGTGAGTAATATCAGGGTGTTTTTTTTTTTTTTCCTGCTAAGGGTATGAATCAAATTAAGTTTGTTTTCCTGTGGGTGAAGGGAGACTATAATAGTATGAATCAGAGCAACTATCAAATATGTGGCACAAACTAAAAATTAATTACAATCACTGACTTCTCTCAAAATTTTGCCAGAAGGTGCAGGGGACCTTTTGTTAATTGATATAAAACATTCTAAGTCTGAACTTTTCAAATACTGCCCATCATTAATTTTTTTTTCCCTACTGCTTATGCATATCTCAGAAACAGGAACTTATTGAGATGTTTCTATAAAGACACATTTTTATATCCTGTTAAGATCTTGCAACAAATCACTTTTGCTAGGTAGGTCCTGGAGTAAAATTGAAATTTAGGTTAGGTACAATTCAGCCTTCAGAGAATTTACAGTCTCTTCAGAGAATGAAATAAGACACAAGTATAAATAACGACAGTATGTAATATTACTTGATAAAGAACAAAAATACCATGAGTAATGATGGGAATGCACCAGGTTACAATTCATCTTGCCACCAGCAAAGTGATCAAAGCATGGGGAAATGTTGCAAAAAACGAGGACAAGAGTTATGATTTTGCCTCGAGAACATTCCAGTACAAATATTCACTATTCATGTGCACACACGAAGTGATGGATTATAATTATAAAAACTTTGAATGCAAATGAAAGTCACCTGAAAGGTTTTTCAAAAATTTTTAATTGCTTCATGTCAAAGAAAACACCTAACCATGAGCCAGTGGTTTATAACAGGGGTCACCAAACTACAGCAGGGTGGGGGATGTGGGGGGGCAGTCAGCCTGTACCATCTCCTATGTATGGCCTTTGAGCTAAGAATAGTTTTTCTATTCTTTTAAAAATGTAAAAACCATTCATAGCTTGTGAGCTGTACAAAAACAGAAGGCACCTTGGGTTTGCAAGATCATAGATTTAGGGTTGTAAAGGACTTCAAAAACTGTCTAGTCTAGTTCATTTTTATAAGATGAGTAAACTGAGGCAAGCAGGGAGATTAACTGTGTGCCCAAGGTCACACAAGTAATAAACATTGGGGATGGGATTTGAACCCAGCTCTTCTAACTCTAGAGGCAGTGAATGCTCTTTCCACTGTACCACACGTATTCCCTTTACACGGAGTATGAAAAAAAGATTAAAATATATATATATATATATATATATATATATATATGGGATCATCTTTTTTTTTGTAAAAATCATAGGGTTTTTTTGTTGCTTTTGTTGTTGTTTGTTTTTTGTGGGGCAATGAGGTTTAAGTGACTTGTCCAGCTAGTAAGCGTCAAGTGTCTGAGGTCAAATTTGAACTCAGGTCCTCCTTAATCCAGGGTCAGTGCTTTATCCACTGTGCCACCTAGCTGCCCCCTATGAGATCTCTTTTGATATTTATTTACAGTATTAAAAAGTACTGTTATTTTCCTGTGCCCTAAATCAATGAATTCTAAAAAGAACCATAGTATTTTATAATATCCAATGTTTAGAAAGTTTTGGTGCTCGTTCTGTCACTAAATTCTCTGAACCTCCCTTTCAAGGTTGTAGATGAGCAAATTACTTTGTAAATGGTCAAGTGCTATATGAATGAGAGTTATAATTTATTTGCTTACTTCAAAATATTTGTGTGGGTTTTGCCTATGCTACCCTTTGGAACCTCAAAATAAATTTCTTTTATTTTTTTAGATTTTATTTTATTTTATGTCTGCATTCTTTCCTCCTCGTTCCACTCCATCCTTGCTCCCCTCCCCCAGTGAGAAATCAAGAAAAGCAAAACTCTTGTTAAAAACATCACATCAGGCAAAACAAATCCCTGCCTTGGCTATTTTCAAAAGAAAAAAAAAAGACTCCATCTACACACTCCAAGACCATCATCGGGGCAGCTAGATGACGCAATGAATAGAGCACCGGCCCTGGAGTCAGGAGTACCTGAGTTCAAATCCGGCCTCAGACACTTAACACTTACTAGCTGTGTGACCCTGGGCAAGTCACTTAACCCCAATTGCCTCACTAAAAACAAAACAAAAAAAACAAACCAAGACCATCATCACCCTTCTATCAGGAGGAGGGTGGCATGTTTCATCATGAGTCCTTAGGACTTATAGTTGGTTACTGTGTTGATCAGAATACCTAAGTCTTTTAAAGTTGTTTGTTTTTACAGAATTCTTTTTATTGTATATATAGTTCTGGTTGTGTTCACTTCACTTTGTATCAGTTCATTCAATTCTCAGGTTTTTCTGAAATCATCGCTTTCATCACACAATAATATTCTATCACATTTATATACCATAACTTGCCCAATAAAAATGTCAATCCCTCCATATTTTTGGAGGCAGTTTCACAAACTGAAGTGGCCCCCAAACTTAAGTTGGCTAAGCCTTTTTGGAAAACAGATTAGTGTGCCCTTAAGACTAATAGGTAAGTTGTTTTTTTTTTTTCCCCAGGGGGAGCAGAGGTAGTGGGGACAACAAGTTCTGTTTTGGTCATTTTGATTTTGCAATCCAGTTTAAAAGGTCTAATAAGGCAGCTGAAAATGCAAGTCTGGAGCTCAAGGGAGAGACTAAGGTTAGATATACAGATCTTGGAATTATCTGGAAAGAGATAACAACTCATGGGAGTTGATGTGATTATAGAGTAAGATTGCATGGGAAGAAAGGAGAAGCCCCAGGACAAAGCACTGGAAGACACCCAAGTTGTGGTAACATGGATGATGAATGAGCAAAGGAGATTGAGGACGACTAAGACCAAACCATATCACAAAAACTCAGAGAAGAGAGAGTATCCAAGAGGAGAAAGGTGGCCCAGCCAGCACTGCTGAATGCTGCAAAAGATAAGAAAGAGGAGGACCAAGAAGAAAAGCCCATGAGATTGGCAATTAAGAGATCCTTAGTAACTTTGGGGAGAGTTGGTGGGGCTAGAAGGTAGAATGAAGAGGTTAAAGGAGAGAAAAGAAGAAGTACAGACAGGTTTTTGTTGGATTTTGGCTAAGAAAGGGAGAAATGATATCAGGGATGATGACACTGAAGTTTTATTTTTTATTTTTGTTTTTCAAGGATGGTAGAGACTAGAGTGTGTTTATAAGCAACAAGGAAGGAAACAGTAGATAGGGAAAGACAGGATTAGAAAGAGGCAGAGGGGGAGCACTGGCCCTGGATTCAGGAAGACCTGAGTTCAAATCCGACCTCAGACACTTGATACCAGCTGTGTGACCCTGGGCAAGTCACTTAACCCTCATTGCCCTGCAAAAAAAGAAAAGAAAGAGGCAGAGGCTGAATTAATAGTAAGGGCAATCTGCTGGAGAATAGGGGAGTGGATTGGATAAAGAGTACATTTAGAGGGGTTGGCATTTTCTAGGAGAAAGGTTATTTTAAGAAATATTGTGTGTGTGTGGGGGGGATGTTATCAAGGAGTTGTTAGATAGAGAGGAAAGAAATGGAAGCTTTTTGAGAATATGCTCGATTTTTTCAGTAAAGTAGGAAGTAAAGATCTCAGTTGAAGAGGCAAAGAAATACTGTGGGAAGCATGAAAAGACAAGGAGAATGAATACATTAGGGAGGAGGGAAAAAATTGGCATAGTGATGGAAGGCCCGGTTTGGGTTAGATTACATCAATGTGTAGTGGGCCCAGTCAGCACAGGTTAGTGGCTCTCTACAATTTTAATAAGAGCATGAGAGTAAGAACAGAGGAGGGGCATGGGGGGATTCATAAGGTTTTGGGGTTTGGCAAAGAATGAAGCAAATATGAAAAGGGAGCAAAGAACTTAAGAGCAGAGAATAGCATAGAGTTGAACTAGTTCACTAAAGGACAACTGGAGATGGCCGAAGATATTTAAGGCAATTGGGCTTAAGTGACTTGCCCTGGGTCACACAGCTAATAAGTGTCTGAGGTGAGATTTGAACTCTTGACTCCAGAGCCAGTGCTCTATCTATTGTGCCACGTAGCTGCCCCTAAAGAATAAGGTACAAGGAAAGAGGGAATGTTAAGAGAGGGTGATCAGATAAAGGGATATCAAGATTTTTAATTATAGAAGTGGAACCCTTTTGCGTTATAGAAAGATCAAGAGCATCACCATCCCTCTGTGTAGGTTAGGTAAAGTGGAGTAGTAGGTCTCCAAATAAATTATTTCAAGGCCACTAAAAGATAAGCCAAGTTGTAACTTTTCAATTTCTACCTGAATCTCCATTTTGAAGTTTTGATTACAGAGAAGTAGCTCCCCTTGTTAGTTAAAAGTTTGGATTTAAATTGGTCCTCAAATCAACCTTTGCACTCTAAACATGACTGGTAATTAATACATGAGCATACACCAAATTGCAGTTCAAATGCTGAAATCAGGCAAGAAGTAGTTCTTATGCACCTACTGTGTGTCTGACATTAGGGATACAGTACTGAGGCACTGGGGATGCAAGTACAAAGAATGAAACAATCCCTACTTGAAATGAGCTTACATTCTAATGCAGGAGAGAATGATGCATAAAAATACATATGCCCTCAAAGACCTTCCCTTCATGGGCAGAACTCTTCTACAGTAAGTATCCAGCAGGTGGCGTTATTCCAATCGTTACAGTCCCCCCTGTTGTTCCTCAAGAAACAATGTTTCCTTGACGGAACAGTAAAAACAATATGATAACTATTGCTAACTAATAATATGTGAACAACAATATAGAAAAGGAAGAGAGGAAAGTTTTGTCCAGAGGGGCGATTTTTTTTTTTGTCCTCATGAACCGACGCTTTGACATTAGTCTTGCAAAGGGAGGGCCTCTGCAGAGAATACACGTTACAGATGGTGTATATTATAACAGAAAGAGAAAAAAAAACAACAAAAACAACAAATCAAAACTGTTCATTTAAAGTCTCTGAAAGTCTTTTCTCAGATGTCCTCTAGGTGTAGTCGTGGAATGGAAGTCTTTTCAGGGGTTGATGTGTGGATGCTGGTAATCAGCCAGGAAAATTTCCTACAAAATTGAGCTTAACACAACTTTAAAATAGCTTTGTCAATAATCAAATCAAACAATGAAAGTTCTCAAAAACATGTCTAAGGGAATTCAGAATCTTAGTTGTTACACATGAAACATATAATAAAACAAAAATTGAAACATTCTTTAAAATTATAATATTACTATAGTCCCCCCTTATGGAGGGTAATTGAGAAGACAATTGCTGCAATATTAATTAATAAAAATAATTTTAATCTTTGTTTCATCACTTTTTGCATCATCTGCCTAATTATCCTCATGCCATTATGAGAAATTAGAAAATCTAATATAATTGGTAACAGATGTCAAGGCCAAATTCAACACTGTTATTTATCATGACACCTGAGATAATTATGGGGGTTACCATAAAAGAACAGAGAAATGATGGGATATGAGCATTCCCACACTTGAGCAATATATACTGCCCATGCAGTATGCCAGGTCTAAAATAGGTGGATGGAATATATGTCCATGCCACCAAACATATTGGAGGAAACTGAGTCAGACTTAATCAGATACATGGGATTGAGATGTCCATGGCATCAGGCATATAGGAGGGAGCATAGAAGCCAGGTGTAGAAATGAGATGGGTGGGATGAATACTTCCAGCCATCTGTACAATATTGTGGGGAAAAATAAAATAAAATATTAAACCAAGAGAATCCAACCTCAACATTAGTCAAAAGCCGTTCCCTCGGCCATACCTTGACTTCATGCATGTCTCCCCTCATGTGACAGTTCAGTGTCTGCTCTTGCATGTATTCCTCTTGTGATTGGATGGCATCTTGGCCAACTGGCATCTGATAACTCAGAATAAAGGCAATTAATGTCTTAAATGATAAATTCCCATAATCCAAGTCTCATATGGATTTAAAAATTGAGGATAATAAATGATTGCAAAAAATGTGAATACATCTTGACTCAGAATATAATATATAATTATGCAACAATTTCAAATAATACCCCTTTTTTTTACTTAGTATACAATTACTTTTGTGAAAAATCAGAACATATTTGAATACAAGTTAAAGCACAACACAATCTCAAAGACAACTTTTACAAATGTTCCTCTCTTTTTTTTTTGGAATATGCTTATCAAAAATAATACTCCTAGAATCAATTTACACTTGCCATGGCAAACAATTTGCCAGGGAAATGCTTTAAAGAGTTTGATCAAATAATCAGTTGAGAAAAAATAACAAAAACAAACAACTCAGAATATGGGAGCACAATACTCCTAGAATTAACATTGTATTATGAAATCAAAACCATCTCTCAATTTTTTAAAATTAGATAAATGAATAGAAGAAAATACACATGGAACAATAAAAAACAGTGAAATTCAAACTAAGGAAATCTACATGAGCATGAATTTAATATTAATAAGAGTATTATAAAATATAAACTTGATCACATGACTAAAAAGTTTTTACAAATATTCTCCTTGTTTTAAAAACTAAGTATAAGACACAATCTCAAGCCTGAAAATCTCTATGAAAATAAACCCATACCATTAATTTCAAAATGTATATGTAATAGCATAGAAATCCTATGTAACCTCTGAACTGATACTATCACTCTGAGTGAATTCAGAACACTTTTGATTCCGATATCTAAAATCCCCAATACTCATATCAATACCTTGCTGCTTACTTCTATATTTCTGTAAAATATATACCCTTCCATGGCAAAAGAAGCAGAGTCTTGAACTATGGTGATGATTGTCATTCTTATTCAGCTTAAGTTTTTCTTCTTTAACCCCTCTATATTGTCTGTCAGTCTTTTCACCATACAAATGCTTTATAAGATTACTAATGAAAGACAAAAGCAGGTTAGCAAAATTATGAACAAAACGAGCATATCTGGAATTTAAAGGGTTTTCTAAGGTTGTCTCAGAAGCACAGCCAGGCTGGGGAAGGGCTGAGCCTGAAGCTGCAAATGTAGTTAGAGAAAGTTGAGCATGAGCATTAGATCTCTGGACTTCCCAGGCAGGGGAAGCTATGGGCTTGGCCATAGGAGGAGTAGAGGGTGGGGTCTGGAGAGGAGGGGAGGGACCAGAGCAATTTGAATCAGACTTGATTTTGAACTCAGGCCTGGATTCCTCTTCCCCCACTTTGCCTCCAGGTGCTAGGGGATTAAAAGCTTCTAGAGGGTGGGTCATTGCCTCCAGGCATGCAAAATTAAAGCAACAATTACTGTTAGAACTGGGAAAAGCTGCGGGAATCTCTTCAGGTTTCTCTGAAAAAGCATGGTTGGGAGAGGGAGAGATATTTCCTTGTGTGAGTAAGTTGCTGGCTCTTTTAACAAAAATAAAAAGAAAAATAGAAAATCCACAAAAACAAAGCATTAACATGATCTTATCTCCCATTTGTCTGGTTAAACAGACTAAAATCAAAAATAGGATAATTAGGGAGTTTAAAAGGTCCATTCGAAAAAATTTAAAGGGAAAACACAGCCAGTACGCCAGTACTTAGCAGTTAAAGGGAGAGGGAGGGGAAATTTCTTACCCAACCAGAAGATCAGAAGAAGACTGAGGGTTAGCTTTCCTCTTCGTGGTCAGCCATCTGTTAAGGGTTAAAATTCTAGGAAAACTGTCTAAAATATCTAATGAGTGGTCGCCAATAAATTATAAGCTTTAGCAAGAGTTAGACTTTTAAGCATTTATTAAGGAGAATAAGAATTTGGTAAAGAGAGAGAGAAAGGCCTAGATCTCTATCTATTAAAGGAAGAGCACATTTCTAGCTCCCTTCTCCGCCAGCGTCCTCAGGAAAAAGAGCCAGACTGAGCGCCAGTCTCTTCCTTCCTCCTCCCACTAGTCTGCGTCACTTCCTGATGCCTGGTCTTGCCCTCAAAGACCTTCCCTTCATGGGCAGAACTCTTCTACAGTAAGTATCCAGCAGGTGGCGTTATTCCAATCGTTACAGCATATATACGCAACTAAAGCATATACAAAAATTGCTAAATACAAAGCAATTTGGGAAGGAAGGCACAAGATAGAGGCAGTGGAAGGAGAGAAAGGGAAATGAGGAAAGACAAATCAGAAGCAGATCTTCCTTTCAGACTAGGTCCTCATGAATAGAAAGTCTTGAATCTACTCCTCAGGATCTGAATTTGGCAACAGAGAATGTCAAAACATGTACACGGCCATTCATGAGAACATAAATCAACAGTGACATCTCTCTACTTTCAAGTTCCGGTTTTTAAAGAGGTCAACTTTGCTGTGCAATTGCTAACCCTGGTTTTGAAATTGTTCAATTTTTTTTTCAGATTTCACAAAACAAACTTTAATTGATTTTAATATATACTATCTGTAAAAGGTAGGGAAAACACTGGAAAAAGTGGAAGGAGCAAGGAGGGAGTACTACATTTCCAAAAAGGCCAGGAATCCCTGGTCTAAAGGGTTAGATGTGAGTTTACAGATTCTTTTATACTATACAAGTCTATACCAAAATAATTATTTTTATTTAGACATTTTTATTTCACTCCTTGGACTGAACTTCATCATCATTCTACTCCCCGGAAATCCATTATTCTGTAAGCCTGAATCAACTTTGGTGATAACACCTCTTCTCTGTTCTCAGTATCCTCTGCCCCACTGATTGGGGTGTGGGGGTGAGGGTAGAGAGTAGGACAAAGAACTCCTGCCAAAACCTCCATGGAAAAAGGACTTACAGACAAGCCAACTCATTGTCTGTCCTCCTTGGACTGGGCTCGACCATCCCCATTTCAACTTTCTTTTGTGTGTCGTCTTCCATTAGATTGTAAGCTCCTTGAGAACAGGGGTTGTCTTTTTATTTGTATCCCCCAGCACTTAACAGAGTGACTGGCACATGCTAAGGGCTTAATAAATCTTTATTCACTGATTAATTGACAAAACAGTAGTTTCTCTAACTGAATTGATTATAAATTCCTTTAGTTGAGAGAGATCCCTTCTTCTACAGGTAAGTTCTTACTAACAGGTTGCGTTTTGAAAGTTTGTTTATTACATTGTATTTTTGGAACTCAGACCACATTTTATAAGTCAAAAATGAAGTTTTAAAGCTATGTTAAAGGCTGTCAAGGGATCCCTTGAACTTGTCTTTTAGAGTTGCCACATTTTCCAGAAAAACTGGACCCAGAGCATGCAGGGGGCCTTGAAAGTGTCAAGGAAGCCAATCAGCTAACATAATTTGTTGTTTGCACCTCAAGCTGGACTCCCTGTGTGTCTTTGTGAGGCAAGACAGGCACTAGCCAGTCTGTGCCAAGCTAGGGAAAATGCTTGTACAGTTGGGGTCCTTTGCAGAAAGCAGACCCTTTTATCTTGATAGTCTAATGGGTCCTAAGGGAAAAGAATGAGGCTTTTGCCATTGCCTTGCTCCTCCCCTTCTGGACGGTTACTGCATCTTCCCCCTCCCATGCTATCTATGCCCCTTCCCAATTTTCTCTTCTTCCTTTTGTTGTAGGGTCATAAATATGCAAACTTCTGTAAGTACTGTGAACTCATTGGGATCCACATGCATGTTCATTTCTCTCATAATAAAGCTGGTTTTCACATGTCTCATGATGGTGTCATTGCCCGTTGACAGCTATTATTTAACTCATAACACTTACCATGTTCCACTCAGGTTCTGTGCTAGTATCTCACAGTGGAGTGAAGATTGACCTGGGAGACTAAACCCTATTAGTCCATATCAATCTGGAAGAGTCTTAAATAGGAGCCCAGCAACAAACAGACTTGTCTGAGGATAGCTAAGTGAAGTTTAGAGTGGATCAGTCACCAGATAATGGAAAAAAAAAAAAAAAGAATCTGTGGTCAAAGGAACTCATTAAATCACTTAAGGTATGGATGGAAGGGTTTAAAGCTACATGAGGTAGGGTGGGGTGGGGTGGGGAGTGATGAAGTCACTACTGGAGAAATAGAAGTGGTTATTTCTTCAGAGTAGGGGCTATTATTTTAAAATCCTTAGGTGCTTTACATAATGCACGTTTTGTATGGAACAGACACTTAATGCTAACTGAATTGACTAACATAGCTAAAATACTGTCAGTATATCACGGACTTGTTCCTATCTGCTGATTCACTTCATGTTGGAGGAGAGGAAATGTGACAGCTATGGAACTAAACATTGTCCCATCCACAAGGAAGCATAGTGAAAGGGCTACATCTCTGTCCTACCGGGGCTTTGGGAATTACAAGAGGAAACAGATGAGAAAGATTTGGAAAGGCAGGATCAACAGGACTTGGCAGTAAAATTACATGTGGTGTGAAGGGGAGAGAAGAGTTAAAGAAGAATGAGTTTAGCAGCAAAGTGGTCTACCTCCCTTCCCTTTCGCAGCCAACCTCCTAGAGAAAAGTGGCCCCACTTCCTCTCCTTTCCTTTCCTTTCCTTCATTCCTCAGTCCTTTGCAATCCATCTGGCTTCTGACCTCATGGCTCAACTTAAAACTGCTCTTTCCAAAGCCAGTGGACTTTCGATTGCCAAATCAGATGGTCTTTTCTCAATCCTCACCCTGCTATACTTCTCGGCAGCAATCATTATCTCCACACCGCCGCCGCCCGCCCCCGCCCCCCCCCCCCCCCCCCCCCCCCCCCCCCGCCAAACTTTCTTTCTTCCACACTTCCCTATTTCTGTTGAAATAAACAACAATGTTTTTGAAGTCACTCAGGTTCATAATCTTGGTGTTATCTTTCCCTCCTCACTCTCATTCACCCCATATGTAAAATTATTTGCCAAATATTGTCCATTTCTACTTCCACAGCATCTCTCATATCTGTCCCCCTCCTCTTTCTGTTCACAGCCAACATCTTGGTTTGTCTTGCTTTACCTCTTGCCTAGACTACTGCCAAAAACCTCCTGAACTGTCTTCCTGCTTCAAGTCTCTCCCCTCCTCCTTAATCCCCTCTCCACTCAGCTGCCAAAATGATCTTCCTAAAGCATACATCTGATCATGTCTCTCTTCGACTCAATGAACTCCAATGGTTCCCTGTTGCCTCTACCATCAGATAGAAGTTCTTTTGTTTGATCTTTAAAGCCTCCCCGCACCTTCCTTTCCAACCTTATTACACATTCCTGCTCTTCCTATGTCACTGGGACCCATCACACAGGACTTCTTGTTGTTTCCCCAAGCTCAACACTCCATCTCCACCATCTCCTGCCTTCATGTCTTTTCCCTGGCCATGTACTCCTTCTTTTCCTCCACCTCCTACATACAATCTTTTGTTTTCGTTGGAGTGGTGCCAAGCACCACTTTCTGCATGAAGGGTTTCCCTGATTCTCTTTAGGTATTAGTTACTGCCTCCTTAGTTATTGCCTCCCTCCCTCCTCCTCCCCCCCAAAAAGTTTGCCCTGTTTTTAGGTGGCTCAGTGGATAGAGCACTTGATTAGATTTGTACACAGAGGGGAAGAGATAGTAGAGACGATCAGATTGTCAAAGGCCAAATCATTTCAGAATAATTTTATGTTCAAGAAAACAATCATGGAATAAGCATATCTTCAAGGAAGGAAAAAGAGGGAGTTTCCAGGAGTTTTTAACTGGGACAATGAAATTTAAATATGCCACAGACTTTAACCAACAGAATCTGATTTAGTGACTTTACTTGAATACAATAACTGTGGAAACTCAACATGTCACATATAGAAGCAGTGTTGGCTAGGAGGTTACAGGGGTGGTGGGGCAGGAAGGGGGTATGATGTAGAAAATAATTCCTAAAGTTAGAAGGCCTATCTAATTCAATTCCATTTTACAGATGAGGAAATTGAAGCCCAGAGATGTGAAGTACTTTGTCCAAAATGACATAGCAAGCTCATGTGGAAGGACCGAGTCTAACAGTCTGTGTTGTTTTCATTAAACAATACATTGTTGGGCAGCATGAGCTTGGGTGGAAGTGACAGGAAGGGGGATGGACTTCACTAGGATGACAGGTGGAGGAAACAAGCCATCAGATCCTCCTGACAAATCCTTCCCATGGTTATAAAAAGGTGGTTGTGGTAGGGGTAATTATGACACAATTACAGGGAAGAAGGTGGAAGTTTAGAAAAGGAACCCACTGACAAGTACAGAATTAGGTTTCTAGGAATTAACATTATATCAGATGCTGTAGGAGATTATACAGCATTGTGGAACAGTGGAGAGAGAGGTCATTTTTGGACTCAGTATTCAAGGCTTTCCCTGATCCTATGTGACCATGGGCAAGTCGCTACCTCTTCATGTCCCCATACAACTCTCCTGAGATTCTAATGTTTAGGCAAATGGCCAATCTGCACCGTTGCAAGAAGTTTCCAAACTAGGAATTCTTTACACAGCTGAAATCACAAGTTTGAGTAACAACAAGCCACTGATGTGTTTATCAGTATAACTAATATATTTCTTCAATTCAACATCTTCCCTCCTTATGCAGCCCTAGGTGGATCTTTCTGTAGTATTCAGAACTTCACTCATCATGACCAATCTTTTTCAAGAATCTACTGGGTGAAGACAACTGTATCAGGTATTATGGGTATTAAGTATTAAACAATCTGCAGATTTTAATGAAGTATGGCTATTGCCACAACAAACTGGGAAATAGATCAAAGTTCTCTAATCAATAAATGATCATTTATTAGGTGTCTACTATGTGCCAGCAATGGTGGTAGGCCTTGGTCATACACATACAAAACAGAGACATCTCTGTCCTTAAGGCATGTATGATCTAAGAACACAGATGGTATATCAGTGATGATGGGATCAGGTATGATTTGTGCTTTGTTTCAAAGACCACAAACTCAACTCACTTAGATCTCTTTCAACACTAGAACAGAATTAGCTATATTTACAGTTTCTGTCTTGGCGTGACTATGTTATGTTCATAATCCAGCCCAAATATACCATTAGAAAAAGACATTTAGCTAAATAGCAGAGATAGTTGGAAAGGCTGTGTTTATATCAAACAAAACTTAGAACAACCAAACCAATATTTAACCACATCCTTATGAAAACCCCTCACTACCACTGATAGCCATCATTCTCTATCTCTCCTTCCCGTCTCAGCTCAACTCCTTGAAAAAGTCCTCTAGTCTCAGTGCCTCCACTTTCTCTCACCTAACTCGTTCCACTCTTACTCACCCTCTGCATACAACCAGCCAGATTCTGTAGTTTCTATCACCACAATATCCTTCACACCTGTCACCTCTCTAGTTAAACATCAACAACCAAGAACACATCACCTCTTTTCTGTACTATCACAATCACCTTTTAATTGGTCTCCCTGCCTTGGATCTCTCTCCCTTATCCTCCAATCCTCTTCACAGCTGCTAGTGATCTTAAAGCAGAGGGTTTCACCATATCATCTCCTGCTCAAACTCCAGTTGCTTTTTATTACTTCCAGAATCATAGTTTGTCATTTAAAGGTCTTTCCAACATAGTCCCTCCCTACCTTTCCAGAGTTAGACTTCACTACTTCCCTCCATGCATACTATGTACACTGAACTATTTGCTGGGGTTACAAAGAGTTGTGCATGACTAATCAACTAAATAACAACTATACACACACACACACACACACACACACACTCCCCTTTGTATTTTTATATGTGTATTTGTATATACACACCCATTTGAAGCTTATTTAGGTATGTTACGAACAATGCTGCTCTATATCTAGCTTCTGCTAGACGTTTTTTTGTTGTTGTTGTTGTTTTTTGTTTTTGTTTTTTAGTGAGGCAATTGGGGTTAAGTGTCACACAGCTAGTAAGTGTTAAGTGTCTGAGGCCGGATTTGAACTCAGGTACTCCTGACTCCAGGGCCGGTGCTCTATCCACTGCGCCACCTAGCTGCCCTAGACGTTTTATTTTCCCCCCAGTAGTTTTGGTTAAATAGTGAGTACCCTAAGAGCTGGGATCTTTGGGTTTATAAAACACTAGGTTACTGTGTTCATTTGCTTCTGTATATTGTGTCCCTAATCTGCTCCACTGATAGACCTCTCTGTTTCTTAATCGATAGCAAATTATTCTTTTTTTTTTTTTTGGTGGCCAATGAGGGTTAAGTGATTTGCTCAAGGTCACACAGCTAGTAAAGTGTCAAGTGTCTGAGGGTGGATTTGAACTCAGGTCCTCCTGAATCCAGGGCCAATGCTTTATCCACTGTGCCACCTAGCTGTACCCCCCCCCCCCGCCCCTGACACCAAATTATTCTGATGATTATTGTTTTGTACAAAGTTTGAGGTATGGTATTGCTAGGCCTTCCTCCTTCCCACTCTCTGCCCCCTAACTATTTCCTTTTAGATTATTGATCTTTTTGTTTCTCCAGATGAATTTTATCATCATCATCATGACCTTTTAAAAAAATTATTTAGTTCTATAAAAGAATTCTTTTGAAATCTAATGGTTGTGGTTCTGAATAAGTAAATTGACTTAGATACTACTGTCATTGTTATCATAGTGCCCTTGGGCTTTCTTTAAGTCTCTAGCTCAAACACCACATTTCATAGGAGACCTTTTCTAATCTATCCCAGGTGCTAGAACCCTCTCTTCTATCAGTATCCTGACAATCTATTTTTATGTATCTTTTGTGTGCCTATTTATTTACATGCTGTCTCCTCCATTACCATGTAAACTCATTCAGGAAAGGAATTGTTTCCGTCTTTCTTTATATGTCCAAAACATAGCCTAGTGCCCGGTACATAAGAAATGCTTGTTCACTAACTGGACTATGATACTATGTTTCCACTTGTAGAAGCTTGCATGGTATAGTGGAGCTCAGAGATGTAAACAGAATACCAGATTTAGGGAAGAACAGTATGAGTTCAAGTCCTAGATTCAACACGTTTTTGGGAAGCAATGGAAGTTAAGTGACTTGCTCAGAGTCACACAACTAGTAAGTGTTTGAGGTCACATTTGAACTCAGGACCTCCGGACTTCAGGGTCAGTGCTCCATTCACTCTGCCACCTATCTTCAACACTTGATGGATTTGTTATTTGGAGCAACTCAACCCATTTCCTCACTTCTAAATGGGCATGATAATACTTGTCCTACTTAGCAAGGATCAAATAAGATAATGTGAAACTGCTTTTTAACTAAAAACTGATACATAAGTGTAAGCCATTATTTAATGTTGGAGAAAGATAGTTAACCTGCAAGAAAGTTCTGGATAAGTAGATACTTGCTCTCTTCTTTATGCTCAATTCATGCTAACATAACATTTTCAGAGCTAAAAACCAGAAAACATATATCCTGTATCTTTCCTAGAAAACAAAAATATTTATAAATTAGTGATATAAGATTTTATGTTTCAGGAAAGAGATTTAATTATTACTGTTGTTCTATCATACTGCCTCTAGAAATTGGTTACCTTCCCTGTTCCCCTAATGCTATTTCTAACTACGATGACCACATTCTATACCTGTGTTTTAAGTTTGCACTTGAGATGTGGGTCAATTCACTTCTCACTGTGATCTTCTGCCACTCTGAGATTAAGCTGTACTAGTCCAAATCAAGAAAAATACCAAACTTCAGAAACATAAAGATCCTAATTTTGTTTGCGCCACCCAGCCCGATTCTGTGGCTATATAATGAAATATTTGGCAAACACTAAGCCACAAGTATGTGGTAGCACTGTGAGTAATGAAAATGCTTCCTTTTTGCTTATGTACACTAAGACAGACAAAATCTCTAAGCAACGTCTTGATACCAAAAGTTGCTAACTGCTACAGAAACTACAATAAACCTTTGTAATTTAGTCTTTTGTTGATTAAACTTGGGGCTTCCATCCATCATATTGCCAAGGATGCACTATCACTGGGCTATAGTTCTCCCCCAATAGGAGCAAAAGGATTTGTGGCTAGGTTACCCCTGTGACCAAGGGCACACATTTGCCAACTGAATGGATGGAATTGAATGAGTACATCATATACCATCTAATCATAGCATTTTAATGCTTGAAGGGACTTTTGATCATCCATTTCTGTCACCTCATTTTACAGATGAAGAAACAAAAGCCACAATGAGTCAATCAATAGCGGAGGTGGACCTTGTCTTCCGATTCCTGGGATCACACATCAGCAAGGAAGTCCCAAACTACTCATATCAAATTGACTACATATGCTACCTACATATCATGCTTTATCCAACCATGCTAGCTAGTCCTGTAAAATAAAGCTATATTAAATCAAACATTTCTCACTTATCTTCTTTATACTATCATCAAAGACCAGAGAAAGTGGATCTGCAGCATGTTATAAACAAATCAACTATGGTAATCTACTTTCTTTGACATTTTAAGAATTTATCATTAAAAACTGATCATAAAAAAGCAAGCACAATACAGAAGACATTTCCTCTAAGTTCAAAGATCAATATTTAATGTTACATTGTATCTTTTCCCTCAATTTAATATTCTGTATTTTTAAAAATGCAGAGGTGACCTTTCCTCTTTCTCTCTGCAATTGGGGCATGGGGGGGAGAGAAGTAGTAATAGTGCGCATGTGGGGAAAAAATGTAGCTGAACAGTGGAAAGGTTTACATTTTGAAATCAAAAGAAACCTGTCACATTGAGTTAACAACCTTAAGCTTATGACACTGCTGTACATGGTACTGTTAGATCAACTCTGAAGGTACCTTCCTTCTCTGTGTCCAGGGCCACCTTGTCTTTTGAAGTCTCCCACAAAGAGACTGATCTCTTGGTACTGAAACAGGTTAGCATTGCCATTTTCAAGTCTATCTCAGTATGGACTCCAGGCCTGTCAGGGGCAATGAGTCCAAAAGAGAAACTGGTCTTCTTAGGAACAGTCTGTGGAGAGCCTGGCGATTTGGGTTATGATTCTTTTGAATTACTGACTCCCTAGCATATTCCCCATAACATCTGTTATAGGTTTAAGTCATCTGAGCCATCTTTCCCCTCTTCTCTTTAAGCAGATGACATCACATCAAAAAAAAATTGAGGCCCCCTGTCCAGAGCTTCTCCTTATCTCCACTTCTATCAAGTCCCATGAACATCACCGAAGAAAGGCCTTGCCGTGGCTGACTTCATTACGCCCTTGACACCATTCTCCCTATATCTTTCTCCAGCAGCTTAGCCCTTCCATCCCCCGCTCTTTCTCCCTCATAGGCAACCACTCTTTATCTATTCCCTGATGCCTTCAAATATGCTCAGGTTTCCCCATCCTTAAAAAACCCTCATTTGACACTATAATTCCCCCAAGCTATCATTCTGTACCTCTCCCTCTTTCACTGCCAAATTCCAAGAAAAATCTTTCTACATTCTTTCTTCTACTTTATCACCTTTTACTCATTTCTTAACCCTCTGCAATCTGACTTCAGTGCCTACAACTCAATTGCTCTCTCCAAAGTTAGCAATGATTTCTTCTTCTTTTTTAAAAATTAAATTCCATGGCCTTTTCCCAAGTCCTCAAGTGCTTGCTGATTAATTGATCAACCTCTCTGTAGTGTCTGATACTCCTGACACACCTCCCCCACCCAACTTCTTTTGTGGATATTCTTTCCTCCCTGGATTTTCGAAATAATTCTCTCTCATGATTCAATTCCCACCTATTAAAACAGTCTAAGTCTTGATTCAACAAGTAGGATAAAAATCATGACATAATCCATGTCCTTCCCTAAGTGTGATTATACCCCAAAAATGTGCTCGCTCTCGCGTGCTCGCTCTCTCTCTGTCTCTCTCTCTGTCTCTCTCTCTGTCTCTCTCTCTGTCTCTCTCTCTGTCTCTCTCTCTGTCTCTCTCCCTCCCCCCCTCCTCCGGTCCCTACCACCCCTCTCCCCCTCTCCTTTCTTTCCTTTCAAATCAACATATCTAGGTCTCATCTCTTTCTGGAGTTCCAGCTCTTCACTTCGATCTTTGGATACCTCCAAAGGAGAATTCATTATTTTCCACCAAATCCAACCCTCCTCCTAATTTTCCTATCACTTATACACACATGTATATGTGCATATAAACATATACACACATCTACAAAAAACATACATAAATAACCTAACAGTCACCCTCCACACTTCACTCTCACTCACCATGCCCCTCTTGCCCAAAGTTTATCAGTTATAAAATCTTGTTGATTCTATCTCTACAACATTTCTCATACCCTTCCCCTTCTCTCTATTTACACAATACAACTACAACAGCCTCTTCACTGGTCTCCCTGCATCTGGTCTCTCCTCTCTACAATTCATCCTCCCCACAGATCTTCCAATTGCTATCTCTAAAGCAGGGAGCTTCATGCTTGAGAAGCTTTTAGTACCTTCATATTGCCTTAAGGATAAAATACCAATCCCTCTGTTTGACATTTATAGCTTTAAACAATTTGACTCAGATATCTTTTGAGGCTGATTATACACTATGATACAAATGTTCCCTCCAGTGGGGCAAACCATAATCCATCCCTGCCTGCCCATCTTGTCTGTTTTCTTATAAGTTCATCAGAGAAGGTCCAGCCAAGCTGCTGGAGGTCATCCTTAATTTCTCCTGTCACTCATCTTTCCTTCGTATCATAAAATCCTTGGATGATATCTTCTATACTGCTCTTTCAAATTCTTCACTGGTTTTATGGTGCAGCCTGCTCACACCCACCATGCATCTTTCTATTGCCTTCTGTGAGATATTAATTTTTTAATTCACTGGAGACAAGTGTATTCCAGGTCTTGCTATAACACAGAGAGAGATTTCTTTAGAAAGAATGATGAGTGTTGATATTTTAAAAGATGGCTCTTTACCTTCATGTTGAGCTTACAGTTAGTAATTGGGCTTTGCAATTTCCCAAAGGCAATCTAGCCTGTTCTCCTCCCCATCTTGGGAATGTGACTGTATAATTAGAGTAATCAAACTTAACTGAAATTAACATTTTCATTTACCATTTCTGCAAATTAAAACACAACTCTTATGATTTTATGAGTACTAGGAGTAAAATAATGAAGAGAATAAGGGAAATGTTTTATATACTGCTATATACTTGTGATCCATGATCACTGTGCAAAGGATATAAAAATTCCAGAAGACAAAAAAAAATGACCTTAGCTCATTAAAAAATAACTCACAAAATTTTGATCATCTGCATATCACTTTTTTACATATATAAACTATTTATTCTATTGTCCCATGCTTATGAAAAGCTGACATTTTCAATTACTTGTGAAACTGAAGGAAATCCTTTTGATCTTCATTGATATTTATAAATGAGGAAGGAAAGGGTTAACACACTATAGTATTCCAAATATGGAAGCTGGGGGGTGGAGGGTGGGGAGGGAGGGAAGGAAGGAAGAAAGGATCCATAAAAGAACTTCTTACTTTTAGAGTGATCATTCTGCAATATATTTTGAGAGACTTGCCTTTAACCATGAGAAACCAGAATTTTCAAAAGGGCAACAGTACTTAAGTACATTAAAGAGGAAAAAAAATGCATGGCAAAACATTAAACTATAGTTTAAAAGGGGTATAAATATCCTCTCTTCAAATGCAATGCAGCCCAGTGATTAAAAGCACATTAAAATTTCTCAAAATTCAAATTCAATTTGCTTTAGCAGAGAAAACGGCACCATAAAACCTGCTTGACAGAAATCTTGAGAAAGTATTACATTGAGAGAAAGGTTAGCATAAATTATTGTTCTAATGTGAAATGCCAAGTCCTAACAAAATATTTATACAAATTTGGCATCCAACTAAAAATCACATTAAACACTGGTTAAAAATAATATTTGTTAAAATATTTTAAAAGCCAATTTCATATTTCTAAATAACCTATAAATTCAACTCACACACAGAAATTCTCCTTGTACATGGAGGAAAACTATAGGGTTTAGAATGTGCCGCAAGATCCTTTTAGCAGCAATTTGGCACAAACCCCTGAACGTGGGCTGTATCTTTAAAAGGTGTCAGAGGAAAAGCAGATGAAGTGCCACAATCTCCACCCACTGTCATTTAAGAACTGGGGCCTACGCACTCCACACACCCATCCTGCAAATCCACCCTTCTTTACAAACCCACTGTATTAGGCTATGGAAACTTAGGATATATAACCACAGTGGCCCCTGAGAAGGCTCTAGCCATACCACGCAGCACTTCTGTGACCTCTACCTACTTGGTCATACTTCCCCTTGATATCCTGTGAGTGGGTTGGCTGGTGGAGTCAGTACTTCCCACAGCTCCACCAGACTTCGGCAGCCGCCCTTATCCTGGAAATTACAAAGCCCGCTCTTTTAAAACATTCCATTCTCCTCTAACTCCGACAGGGTTTCCTGCTCCCCTCCCCTCCTAAACAACAGGTCTTTTAACCTAATCTTCCACCCCAGCAACACCTTTAACCATTTAGCTATTAAGTAAAGTGCTTAAAATTACACTTGAGATCTCCGGGGGAGATTGTTCCCTGATTTTTGGAAAGATTTTTGGGTAAGCTACACAGCAAGTCACTGTTATGGGTCACTATGAAAGAGCACACAGCATTTAAAGTTTAAACTGGATCTCAGGGACATTTGCACAATAATGAAACTACAGAATTACTTCTTTCCTTGGCTAGAGGATTCCTATTTACACAAATCAAAGCATTACGTGATTAACCTATATTTATTATTTATTTATAAGGCTAAAAGATTTCAGAAGCCTTTGACCAATATTCACTTTTTTAAAAAAAGAGCCATTAACCTTAAAAACTATTTGTCTTATGAATGTAGTTGTTCGACCTTCATTCCTGAGGCCAACTCTTGTCTTTGTCTTAATGAAAAAAACAAAAACAAAAACAAACCAAAACCCAAACCAAAGAGGGAACACACAACATTTTAGCTTTAGAAATGAAGAGAATGATTCATTTTATTTTATCAATAGTAGAAATGGTCCATAGACTGTACAGCTGAAGGAGACCTCAGATCAGCTAGTCTAACTTCTTCATTTTACAAGGGGTAAAACTGGAATTCGAGTTGTTGTTCAGTTGTGTTCGGCTCCCTGTGACCCCATTTAGGGTTTTTTTGGCAAAGATACTACAGTGATTTGCCATTTCCTTCTCCAGCTCATTTTACAGATAAGGAACTGAGGCAAACAGGACAAATAGTAAGTGTCTGAGGCCAAATTTGAACTCAGAAAGCTAAGTCTTTCTGATGTTAGGTCTGCAACCTAAGTATCCTGGAACTCATAGAGGTAACAGTAAATATTCAGAGCTGGAATTTGAACCCAAATCCTCTGACTCAAAATTCAATGTAAATCAATTCAACAAACATTTATTGATTTATACATATCATTCACTAAAATTGAGACAAGAATACATTAGAAATGTGTTAATGAACACAAAAAAGGTTAAAAGTATTTTTTCCTTGCTTAACAAAAATCTAGCAATTATTTCTTTTGAATAATCGCATATAAATATGTAATGTGTGCTTAGGAACATATATAATCGTGGCTCAGGGATTTCTGCCTTTGGGCTCAGGGGGCCTAGGTTCTGTCCTGGAAAAGCCTGACCCTTAAAAAGAGAGCATCAGGCTTTTTTACTCAAATCCATTCATTCCTCACCCCCCAGTTCTGGAGAAAATATCTTCAGTAAAGCTTAGGGATGATTTATTCCTAGGATACCCCCTAATAGGATCCCTCCTAGAAAAGTGACTCAACATACAAACTAAGTTATCAGGGATAGAAGGACAGCTAGTTATTTCTTCTATCCCCCCATCCCCTAACACACACACACACACACACACACACACACACACACACACTCAAAACACACAAGTCCCATAAGAGCATATTTACAAGTACTTACAAAACAACCACCAATTGTCACACTCCAGGGAGATGATGACAACTTTGTAGGACTCTAGAGGAGATATTTCATTTTCATCTCTCACCTTTACCATGTCTATAGAACTCAAAAAACCTGGAACACCTGGCTAGTTTGAACACAGCTTAGTCATTTTTAGTATTTTCTGCTGTAGCATCCTCCTGGTGGTAGCGATTTCCTCAGAAAAGTAGTACCATTTCAGGAAGAACCTCCAGCTGGGCAACCAGTGCCAACTCAGGAATTTTTGACCTTTCTCAAATTCAACAAGGTTACCCCGTGGGCTGCAAATGCTGACTTCTCAGAATTGCTATTGGTGATCTGGGATCATGGAAGGATGCACAGAAAAGGAGAGGAAGCTGGTGTCCTGAGGTCCAGTTTTAGGCTCACCTAGACAGACATATTTTTCCACTGTGATGTGGAGTCCATGAGGGAGCTGGCAATGATGGGTCCTGTCAAAGAGGCAGCTTCCAAAGAGGGTGGAATCTGAGAGTGGCATCTTCTTCCTGGCTCAGTCTCCATTCCTCTTTGATATAGCTCTCAGTCACAGGGACCAATTTCAAAGAGCAGTCACAAGCACCTCACATTCAAAGGCCAAATGCATCATCTCAGCAAAGGAAAGTGGGTATTCTGAGCTGAACAAGAGGCACATATACGTGCCCATGGGGCGCCATCATTCCTGTTCAACTTATCAGAACATCCAGAGCATCCTGTGCTTCCACAGGAGAAGGCAACTGACTTTTTTTTTTACCCGTACTACAATGGAAGAACTTCAATGGACAAATAGAGAAGGAAAATTTGACTAAATTAAGTGGCAACCTGTGCAAAGACTGAACAAACCCTTTCTGAAAAAAAAAAAACTTAGTCTACTTAGGAGTGAGCCACACAATATGTAACCCATAATAAGCAAAGGTAAGGTAATTTGAGGAAGAGACAGGCATTAACAAATACAGAGGCTCAGGAAAGCCTTCCCAGTGGTGGTAGCACCTAAGCTGAACCTTGAAGGAAAAATAAGGATTCAAAGGCGAAGGTGAGGAAGGAACAAATTCTAGGGGGAGATAGCTAAGTAGGCCAGTCTGACTGGAGAGAAAAGTAAGGGGAATACTATAAGTCTGGAACGGAAGACTGGAGTCAGATCATGGAGGGGTTTAAACAGGTTTAAATTATATGTCCTACAGCAGGGGGTTTTAACCTAAAATGTATGAACTTTATAAAAAAAAGTTTAATAGCTATTTCAATATCATTGTTTTCTTTTATAAACTTATGTATTTTATTTTTATGCATTTAGGGAAAATATTATTCTAAGAAGGGGTCCCTCCCTAGGCTTTACTAGACTGCCAAAAGGATCCATGAGATATATATATATATATATATATTTTTTTTTTTTTTAAAGGTTACAAATCCTTGTCCTAGAAGCAATGGGACTTCTAAGACCCATCCATTTTATCTAAATTTAGGCTCTGTATTAACTATGGGTGAAATAGGCGAGGAAAAAAAATCAAGATTTGTTAATTGGTTGATCACACACACACACACAAACAAAATCCTCAGGTTTGTAATTTGTTTATATATAGGGTTGACCAAAAGTCACGATGTTTTAATCACTTTTTGTAATTTTTTTTTTTTTGCCATCATCAGTCACCTCCAGCCATCCTGATAATTTATCTTGCCAGTGACCCAGATGTCTCCAGAGGAAATATTGAGGCTGGTGACTTTGCACAGCCCTCCCTCACTTAAATCCAATTCACATGCAAGTCATGAAATCACCCTGATGTCATGGTGCTCTTTGAGAATGAAGAACAAACAACAACAACAACAACAACAACAACAACAAGATACTCTCCATCCTAAAGCAGAACTACTGTTCACAAAGGGAGTTTTCTCTAGATAAAAGCAATGATTCCTTGGATGCTACAAAAGCGAACATCAAAGATGCAGTCATAACCCTGTGACCTTTTACTGTACATTTGGTGACCTATAAGAATGACTATATCCCTCAAAGTCTAAATAATACCCTGTGAATAGAGGAGTTCAATCTGACAGGATCTAGTTCCTAAGACAGTTTTGTATTTTTTGAAGAAAGTTTTTAGGATGGGGTGGGGGGTCTTCCACCTTAAACAAGTCTCCTTTAAACTCTGTTCTTAATGAGAGCAGAGACATGGATCTAGAATCAATCTTGGAATACTTAATCTAGTTTGTAGTTTCTACAAGGGTTTGGCACAAGTCATTTAACCTCTTGGGGGCCCCAAGAAACTCTAATATTACAAATTGGTGATGAGTTGTCTACCTGCACTAGTGGAGGGAATTTCCATAGCAGAAGTTCCCCATACCAATGAAACCATAGGTCCTGATCCTTCCAAAATAAGGCAAATGCTGGGATCATGGGAGGAACCACCATGAATTAGGAAGGCATGGTTTTGCTATGAACCACTCTAGAAGAATTCAGAATAACCATTAGTCTTCAACAAAATAAGGGATTACACAGCTAACCTATTTCTCAATGTTTTTTACTGATGGTAATATTTTGAAAACATCTGAGAAAATAAAAGACTGGCACAAATCAGGAATAAGTTTTCTAAAACAGCTTCCTTTAGCCTCCAAGCAGCTCCAAAAGAAATGAACAAAAATGGTTATGAAACCTTCAATAAGAATGATCTCTAGAATGAAATGTACTCAGCAGCTGGGCATAAATGACAATAAACAACCTGGTTTAGTCAATTTGACTAAATGGGGCTATTGCACTCAGGTTTGGCTTGGCTACCACTGAAACCCTCCTTAGGTCTGCGACTCATCAAATCTAATGTCCTTTAGGGGAAGCAAAGGGCTCCAAGTCTCTCAGCCCTCCATTTACTCAGCAATTTTCCTAATGCTCAGCTGTGATTGTCACCCCCGCCCCCCAATGGACTCCAGTAGCTCCCTGTTATTTCCAGGATCAAATATAAACTTCTCTGTTTAGGCATTTAAAAGTTCTTTTCTACCTGGTCCCTTCCTATGCCTGATGTGCTGTGTTGTAGCCAACTGTTTTTGTTGTCATTCTTTCCCTTTATATTGTTATAGTCATTGTGTCTGTTTTTCTTGGTTCTGCTTATTTAACTTTGCATTAGTTGATATGTCTTCCCATACTTCTCTGTATTCTTTATATTAACCATTTCTTTTTTCCTTCTTTCTTTTTTTTGGTGAGGCAGTTGGGGTTAAGTGACTTGCCCAAGGTCACACAGCTAGTAAGTGTTAAGAGTCTGAGGCTGGATTTGAACTCAGGTCCTCCTGAATCCAGGGTGCCACCTAACTACCCCATAACCATTTCTTACAGAAAATAATATTCTATTACCAACCACTACCACTACCATCATTATCATCAACTAGCATTTATTAAGTGGCTACAAAGTGCCAGGAACTGGTGACAAAGATAAAAATGAAAAGTCTTTGCCCTCAAAGAGCTTATGTCCATCTAGGGGGAGGGAAGGAGGAAGAAGCATGTGCATATATCATTATATACAAAGGACACAGAGAGGGAGGAGGCACTAGTAACTGGGAAAGGGGATGAGAAGATCAGAAAAGGCTGTAACATGAGTTCTGAAAGAAGCCAAGCCTTCTAGGAGCCAGAGGTGAGGCAAGAATCATTCTGCAGGAGTCAGGGAGAGCGTGTCAGTGTCACCAAGATGTAGTTGAGCCTACAGAGAATAGGAAAGCACTGGAGCTTATCTATTTGGGTAGTGACCACAACTCATGTTTTAGAGAAATCACTGGCAGCTATGTGGATATTGGACTGGAGAGGGGAGGAAGCAGGCAGAGACTAATTAAGAGACTACTGTAGAAGTCTGGGTGAGAGATATGTGGACCTGAACTAGGGTGGTGGCTATGAGAGTGAAGGGAAGGTGAAAGATGGTAGAGATTTTGTGGCTCCCACGGATATGGGCGAGGAGTTGAGGATGACACCAAGGTTATGAACTTGAGTGACTGGAAGAATAGAGGATATAAGGAACTTTGGAAGGAGGAAAAATTTAGCAGGGGAATGAGTTTTATTTTTGGACAGGTTGAGTTTGAAATGGTTATGAAACATTCAGATCAAACATCCAACAGGCAACAGTTAGTTATTGATATGGGACTGTAGTACAAGAGAGACATTAAGGTTACATTTATAGATCTGGGGGTCAACTACATTTAGGAACTGTGTCAATAAAAGAGAGTATTTAAAGAAAAGGGGGTCCAGGACAGAGCCTTGTGGATACAACTAATTGTTAGATAACGTGCCATGGCTGAAGACTGAAAAGAGGCCTGACAGGAAGGAGACAGGAGAGAGGTATCATGAAAACTCAGAGAGGAGAGAAGAAATAGCCAATGTCAAATGCCACAAGAAATCAAGAAGCATAAAATCTGAGAAAAGGTCATGGGGTTATACTGTGTCACACCCTTTCCTAACTGATGAGCATTGATTTTTGTTTTCAGTTTTTCCTACAAAAAATGTGTGTATTGGGGTGGGATGGGGATGCCTGTTCTATATTGGCATATAGAGTACCTTTCTTTTGGTCATTGCTTGTGGTTACAGAATATACATTTGGGGCGGCTAGGTGGCGCAGTGGATAGAGCACCAGCCCTGGCAAACTCAGGAGTACCTGAATTCAAATCCGACCTCAGACACTTAACACTTACTAGCTGTGTGACCCTGGGCAAGTCACTTAACCCCAATTGCCTCACTAAAAACAAACAAAAAACCAGAATATACACTTAATTTTTTTTTAATTAAATATGAAGAAGCAGTTACTCAGAGGTGCCAAGTCAAGGACTACATAATGACAACTGAATAGTCAGCAAGAGTCAAGCATGAAAAGGCATTCTATTCTTAAAACCTTCTAGAATGAAATCCAGTAGAAAGCAACAGCTTTTCAACTAGTGAAAGGGGATTCAACAGAAGGACATGCTCTATTTCCTTTGATCATTGATTTTAAAAAATAGTAATACAGCTGCTGTTTTAAAAATAGATGGGTTTCTCCAGAAAGGAAAAAAAAAAGTAAAAATGATAGCTAAGAAAAGGTTAGGTACCTGAATAAATTCTAGCCTGTATTGTCATAAGGGTGATTGATTAAAAACTTGGGTACAAAAAAAAAGAATAGGAATTGATAGGTCTCTGAGTGAGGTTCTGTATTTCTGAACCCGTGTGGGTACTGATATAAAAGATGCTAAGTGGGACCTGGGAAACTCCATAGTGGTTATAAGGCCACCTGTATGGGCTTTCATTCTTCATAATTTCACACCTACAGGGTGTTTCTTGGTGTGTAACTTAAGGATTAAAAACGTTCATAACCTAAAACCTGTCACAGCTTCATCATTACAAACTGTTAGATTCTGAAGCAATATAATTTCTTTCGTTGGAGATTATTAATTATATGAATGGCTTAAATGAGTCTTCTCTGGACACCATGGGGTTGGATTAATTAACCCCAGAAGGAGTTAAATTCTGTAATTTGAGTTAGTATAATCATGAAATTTAATGGGAAAATGACAAAAATGGCCTTAGGCGACATGAACTGAATTATCCTAATGGTGGCCTTAAGCAAAGACTCAAGGTTTAAAATGGTGATGAAGGTAGGCATCTCTATAGATTTGTTTCTCATTTCCATATGGGGCTAGGCATGCTTATTCTTATTATACTAAGACATACATGAGACTCTCTTTAAAGAAAGATATGTATTATACATCATACACTAGGCATCTGAGATATAATACAGTATTTTTTGTAAGACTATGTCAAAATACAGTATGAGCTACATACCTCAAAGAGCCATGTTTCTTATCATGGTATATAAAAGAAAAAATAAGGAAGGGAGAGAAAGGAAGAGAGAGGAAGTAAGGAAAAGAAACACCAACTTGATAAGGCTTTGTAAAAATTTTTCTTGGGTAGGAATATTGACCTAAAATAAAGAACTTAAGTTTTAAGGGATTAAGGGATTTAAGTTTTTATTCATTTTCCTAAGCTTTCTTTCATTCAAACAACAACAACAAAAAAATCACTTGGGAATTAAGTTGGGAAATATCTCATTATTTTTGCCCAGAAACTCATTCCTCTTCCTAACTTTTATTTCTAAGAAGAGCATCACCACCTTCTAGTCACCAGGTTAACAACCTGGGGAGGCTGGGTATCTATCATCCTTATATCCTGACTCTCCTCACCTCTCATGTCCAATCAGTGGTCAACACTTACTGGTTCTACTTCTGTATCTCCTGTCTGTAACCATCCCTGTATTCACAGGGCCACCCCCAGTGTTTCAAGCCTTTGTCACTTCTCTATCAGCATTTCAGTACTTACATTGTGGTAGATACTAGGGAAACAAACATAAAATGCAACAGCCCCTGTCCTCAAGGAGATTGTATATATGTGTGTGTGTGTGTGTGTGTGTGTGTGTGTGCGCATACATGTACATGTATATCCATGTGTAGAGAAAGAGAGCTTTGTGTATATGTGTGTATAAACACACATACTTACATACACACATATATGCAAAGGCTCCTTGAGGATGGTATAGTTATGTTTATACATATATATAATGTATAAATACTAAGATAATTTATATTACATATAATATATAATTAATAACATAACAATAATATAATATAGAACATAAATATATACAAAAACATAACTATACTATCCTCAAGGTGCTTTTGTGTATGTATACACACACATATGTGGCATAGGTATGTATACACACACACAGAGGGGAGCTTATATATATACATACATATATAAACACTATATACACATAAATGTATATACATATAGTTATAGTTACATATGCATATAAGTACATACTGTAATGATTGGAATGATGCCACCTGCTGGAGACTTACTGTAGAAAAGCTCTGCCATGAGGAGAAGGCCTCTAAGGGCAAGCCATGTGATCAAGGTCCTTGTTGTCAGGAAGTGATGTTTGCTTGTGGGTACTGTCTATCAAGGCTACCAGCCAATCAACTTGAGGAGCCTCCCATTTCTGGGAGGAGGACACGAAGTAGGAAGCGGAAGCTGGCAGAGGGGTTCTGTCTCTTTTGGTTCCTGACCTTGCCATGGTGGGTCAGATGATGGGATCTCTTAGAAATAGTTAGATTTTTACCTTTCTCTCTGATCCTAATGCTCTTTAATAAATACTTAAACACTTAATTACTCTTGCTAAAGCTTATAATTTATTGGCAACCACTCATTAGATTTTAGATAGTATAGCTAGAATTTTAGCCACTTACAATACACAAATTAATTTCCAGAGGTAGGTGCTGGCAGTTAGAGACAGAGGGATTGCTGGAGAACAGGAAAGGCTTTCTGTGGGAGGTGACACTTGAGCTGATCTTTGAAGGAAGCCAGAGATTCTGAGAAACGGAAGTGAGGAGGCAGTGAGTGCATTCCATGCATGGAGGGACAGTCTATGCTAAGGCACAGAGAGAGGAGTCGGGGAATGTCAAATATATATAGCATGGGGGGGGGGGGGGGAACCATCAGGAAATCTCGCCTGGACTATTCATAGACTCACAGAATCATACATCAGGAAGACTCTCAGAAGCATGGCACTAAACTGGAGAAGGACCTCAAAAGGCTTCTTGCCTTCTGGAAGGAAGCATGCCAAGCATGGTGGACAGTCTGAAAATGCCCAGAGTCAGGAGATGCAGTATCTTGTGAGAGGAAGCCCAGGAAAGTCAATGTCACTGGATTCCCGAGTTCATAGAGGGGAGGACTGCATAAGAATGTTGGAAAGGTAGGAAGGGGTTTGTAGGCCAGACCAAAGCTGGGTCTTGAAGATATCAGGGTGCCACTGGAGTTTATTGAATGGGAGAGGGGAGAAGGGTGACTTTAGTGCACTGAAATAATTGTTCACCTTTAATTCCAAAGTCCAATCAATAAACATTTATTGTGTAACTGCTATCCGCAGGGGTGGGGGGGTGGGTGGGAGCAGAATATAACTGCTTGTGGGGGAGAACAGAGGAGAGGCCATACCAATTACCTACCACTTCCTAATTAGTCACTGTGCTTTAAGTCTTTCCCCACTCCGATTTATTCTCCACGCAGCCACCAAACTGATTTCCCTTAAACACGGATCTGATTATGTCCTCTCCTCCAAAAGCTCCAGTAGTTTCCTATTATGGCTCAGAGAAAATTAAAATTTCTCTTTTTGACATTTAAAGCCCTCTATAATCTGACTCCAGTGCACCTTTCCAGACTTATTACACATTACTTCTTATCATTCATT
Organism: Dromiciops gliroides; assembly: GCF_019393635.1. Classification (NCBI taxonomy): domain Eukaryota; kingdom Metazoa; phylum Chordata; class Mammalia; order Microbiotheria; family Microbiotheriidae; genus Dromiciops; species Dromiciops gliroides. Next base: position 273,059,648 of record NC_057863.1, on the reverse strand, counting down.
CTGCTGTCTCAAAACATACTGACCTACTTTTGTTTTTCCTATATAATAGCTAACAGCTAAGCATTTATATAGCACTTACTATGTGCTAGGGACTCTGTAAAGTGCTTTGTAATTATGATCTCATTTGATCCTCACCAAAATCCTGTGAGGTAGGGAGGTCTTATGGCTACCCTGATTTTTATTTTGGGGGGGGTGGTGGCAATGAGGGTTAAGTGACTTGCCCAGAGTCACACAGCTAAGAAGTGTCAAGTGTCTGAGGCCGGATTTGAACTCAAGTCTTCCTGAATTCAGGGCTGGTGCTTTATCCACTGAACCACTTAGCTGCCCCATGGCTACCCTGATTTACAGACAAAAGTCAAGGAAGAGAGGTTAAGTGACTTGCCCAGTGTCACACAGGTAGTTCAGAAGCTCAACCTGGGCTTGTGGTTTTTCTGACTCCAGACCTAGGGCTCTGTGCGCCATGGCCTCACCTAGCTGCCCTATATGGCATTTTATCTTCAATCTTGTGTCTTTGCATAGGTCAATGGCCTCCAAGTTGGAAGGACACCTCTTCCTTAGAGTTTCTCCCTAGCTTCTGTCAAAGCTCAGCTCAGATGCCACAGACTTCAAAAGTCACTTCCTAATCCTTCCAGCTGTCACAGCCTTCCCCTTCCACCCCTGCCCCCAATACAATTAACTTGTATTGACTTTGTCTACATTTTGTATTTGTGTATACATGTTGTTGCCAGTAGAATAGAAACTCTCTGAGGTTGAGACTATTCCATTTTTGTCAGTCCCTAGTACCCAGCACAGTTCCTAGTACACAGTAAGAGCTTTACAAATATTTTGTTGATTGATTTTAGAGTCATCATTTATTCAGTAAATGATACAAAACTGGCACAATTCCTACAAAATGTGTTCTGACTAGAACCTTGGCTATGAGTCTATGTCAATACAAACTTAAAAATCAGATTTCCCATGGGTTAGCCAATTCTCTCTTTTCTTTTTTTGGATCTAGACTTATGATTTCCTCTGTGTAGGGAGCTCAAAGACTGGAAAATCCCTCTACAAATACAGAAAGGCAATAGAGAAGTGTTGCAGAGGTTAAGCAATTAATTAGCCCCAGGTCAGTCACAGACCCAGTATGTGTCAGAGGGGAGACTGGAAATGTGTTAGATCATCCTGACATAGAAGCAAGCCCTCTATCTACTACCCCAAGCTGACTCTCTGTTCTTATTTTACCATCAAATTAACTTTGGCCTGAATGAGTTTTCCTTTTTCTTTTAAATAAATGTATTTTTTTAAACATTCCTTTAAAAAAATTTTTTTTGAGTTCCAAATTCTCCCTCTCTCTATTCCCTCTCCCACCCATTGAGAAGGCAAGAAATATGATATCAATTACACATGTGAAATCATGCAAAACATATTTCCTTATGGTCTGAATGATTGGAAAACAGATACCAAGTATTATTGGAAGCTGCTCTCCTAATATTTTCCCCCAATTTAAATTTATACTAGTTGCCTTATTGATTATATTTAGATGCAGCCACCATTTTTGCTGTTGTTCAGTTGTTTCGATTGTGCCCAACTCTGTGATTCCATTTGGGGTTTTCGTAGCCAAGATAATACAATAGTTTACCACATCCTTCTCCAGCTCATTTTACAGATGAGGAAACTGAGGCCAATGGGGCTCCATAACTTGCCCAGGGTCACACAGCTAGTAAATGCCTGAGGCTAGATTTGAACTCAGAAAGATGAGTGTTCCTGATTCCAGGCCCTGCACACTTTCCACTGTGACATCTAACTGCCCAAGCCACCATCTTATGAATGTGCTAAGAATGATACATTCTCAGATCATCTATAAACATTAAATCAACTGTTTTATTCTTAATATGTGATCTTTGTGTAAGATCAAGGGAATTGAAGTACTACTTGAAGAACTGAACCACATCTCTAGAGGTACCCTCAAGTCCCCAAGGGAGAGCCTCCAAGTTCTCTGAGTGAATATACTATGTTGGTAGGGCACCAACAAGAATGAAAGAGGATAAGATTTTACCTACCCACTTTAAAAAAAAAAGGACTATGAACATTAGTCACTAGTACTGACGACATGTGTGTGTGTGTGTGTGTGTTGTTTTGTTAAAAGAATGTGCATCCTTGGCATCCTTTCTCCATCTCTGCTTTCTTTCTTAGACCAGAATAAACTACAAACTCTTCTAAAAGTAGAAATTCATGGTCTTTCAACACAGACCAGCCTTTGGATGAACAAATACTAGCAAGTTATTTGCATTCTGGAAATGAAGGTTCCTTAAGAGAGATTTGATAATAAAATTTCCCAGACTAGTCATTCACCCCAGAAGAAAAGCAGCCATTCTTTTTCCTTCATTCTTTCCTCTCTAATCAAATTTTCTTAACTCCCTCTCATAAATGTTAACAGTGTTCTCCTATTTCTACATACCATACATAAAAAAAGTTTCATTATGATTCTATGACCCAGATGAGGCTATTAGGTGTGTGGTTCTGACAACTGTATTCAGTGAGTTCAGTTTCTGGAACCATACATAAGTCGGCCTAGTGAGTAAATCTACACAGTCACGCATGCCATGTGCTATAGGGGTCTCAACTTGTACATGCTACTGCTCAACCAGACACTAAAGTTGAGCTTTACTGTTTTTTTGGGGTTTTTTGCTGGGTAATGGGGGTTAAGTGACTTGCCCAAGGTCACACAGCTAGTAAGAGTGTCAAGTGTCTGAGGCCAGATTTGAACTCAGGTCCTTCTAAATCCAGGGCTGGTGCTTTATCCACTGTACCACCTAGCTGTTCCCAGACACTAAAACTGAGATGGTAATTTTTATGTAGCTGAGGTGAGTGGGCAACCTGCCATTACAATTTTTTTAAAGTCCAAGCAGTGAATAGTGCTTTTCTCAATATACGATCTTATTTTAAATTTATGTAAAAAACCTCACAACTACAATTAATACCTAAGCATACGTCAAATTTAGTTTAACAGAAATATAACAAGATGAGATAAAAATCAACTAAAGTCTCCTTAAGAGGTCATGTTTAAAGTATATGAAAAAAATATTTCTTTAGTAAATTACAATATAGGTCATGTATTTCACAATGCTACATGCATGTTCTAGGACTCTAGTTTAACTAGTTATTATAGTATATCTGACAATTATTAAACACTGAAAACAAAAAATAGAGATGCTTTTAAAATACCTCCTCTCATAAAGCTTAAAGATTTTAAAAGTACATTATAATGAGCAATCTAGGGAATAGGTTAGCTAGCTCATTACTTTAAAAAGTCTTGTGGTAGAAAAACCGAAAGGGTTTTCACTTTACACTAATATAACTTAAATAAATTGAAGGCGATATTACTGTTGCAAATGGGCTTCAAAGTACCTGATGTAGGATGCAAAGGAAAATTACTTAGGGAAAAGAAAGTAACTATGATAATATGAAAAAAAATCTCTGGAAAGAGAAAGTACGATCTTTACTTTTAGGATATCCTAATTTCAAAGTTCTCATGACCTATTCCTTCATATAATAACAGCTCACTTCTGTATATCACTTAAAGATTTACAAATTGCTTTTTTCCTTAACAATTTCATAACGTAGGTAAAACACAGGTTATGTTTATGTCCTTTTCACAAATGACAGGAAATTGATACCAAAAGAGAATGGCTGGCTTGCCCATAGTAACATAGTCAGTAAGTGATTGGAGGTGGGATTTCACCTGATTCCCAAGTTCAGTGATCTTTCCCCTTTACAACACATGCATGGCTAACTGCTTCATAAAACTATACAAATACAACGGTCACTTTCTACTTTAACACAAATAAAACATTAAGTTAATAAAATCTGATTTTTCACTTATGAACAACTGCTACAAGAACAATTAAAAAATTCATTTCTCTCTTGCTTGCTTAAACACACAAGAAAGTTCCAAGAGGGAAATAAAAGATCATAGGAAATGCATAATAATGATAAACTCAAGTAGTAAAAGTGTAAATAAAAATTTGGAAGCTGACCAAAAAATAGTTCCAAACCAGCTAAACATTAACTCCAAATTGTTTACAGTTAGCCTGCTGTGTGATACAATACATGTTGCAGGACTATAGATTCATGGGAGTTAAGCTCCAAAGCCAAGTTTTGAAATTCTTCAGCAGGTTAGAAGCATTCCTCTGACATATTTCTACATCCGTCTTAATTTGAGTTCACAAGCTGTAATATGATATAGTAATGAGTATAAATGGATTTCTTCTAAAAGGCTTCTTTCATTCTTGAAGTATAAAAATGTTTGATCTCACTGTAAAGAACATGCCATATTCAGCACTATTATTCTTAGAATAAAAAATCATTTTATTTCCTATATGCTGAATTCTCATGTTTTGAGAACAGAATTATTGACGGAGTGGATACTTGGCTCAGGCACTAGCAACAAGGCACTGAAAAGCATTGCCTCTGTCCCCCAAATAAATTCTGATACTGGGTTTTCTCTTTGTCTACAGAAACCTTGCCTCTCAAATGCCAGTCTTATCTAAACAGGGAGGGATACATTAGCACATTAACACAAATAGTTCTAGTGTACAATCATTTATCAATTTCCTAGAAGTGCAGGGATGGGTGGGTGGGTGGGTGGGGTTGTACAAAGAGGGAAGAGAAAATGTATAATTTCAGGTAGGAGGATTGAAATAAGAAAGAAAAGGAAGTTGGTGAATGGTGAATGGAGCTGAACAAGAATGTTCAGTTTGGTTATTCAAAATAACCAGTTGAATGCCTCAGTACCTAAGTACCTAGAGTAGGAGAGGGGGGAGGTAAAACAGGAAAAGAGAGAGGAGGCACTAGACCTGGAGTCAGGAAGATGTGAGAGTTCAAATCCAGCCTCTGACACTTCTCCTTGTATGACCCTAGGCAAGACATTTCATCCATCTGAAAAATGGAGTAACCTACCTCCCAGGGTTGTTGTAAGGATCAAATGAGAGAATATTTGTAAAGCACTTTACAAATCTTAAAGTGTTAAATATATTCTAGCTATTATTACTTATTTCATCCAAGTTATACAGTAGAAAGTACATGAATTAGCACTTTAAAAGACCTGGATTTGAATCCTGACTTGGCTAATTTACTAGTTATATTGTCTTGATTGGGGCTTCAGTTTTCTCATCCATAATAGGAAAGAGTTGAGTCAGTTAATCTCTAAGGTCTTTTCTAGCTCAAAATCTTATGATCTTAAAAATGTGTGTATTCATGTGGGTAAAGATATAATTCTAATTATATACTAATGATTTACTATACTCAAAAGAAGAAAAAAAGTTCAAAGGAGCAATTAATTATACATACCATTTATGGAAAAGCAATTAATCTTGAAGTATCAAAATGGTATAGTGGATAGAATACTGACCACAGAATCAGGAAAACCTCAGTTTCAGTCCTGTGAATGTGAATTCACAGATGTACAAGCTGTGTGACCCTGGGCAAGTCACTTAGTCTCTTTCAGTTTCAGTTTCCTCATTTGTAAAATTAGGACAAATAACAGCACTGACCTCACAGAGCAGTTGTGAGAATCAAATGAGAAAATCCCGTTGTAGCACTTTGTAAACCTTAAGGAACTGTAAAAAATTTTAATGATCATTAGTGTTGCTATCCCAGCCAAAGCTGGCATTCTGTTAAACATACAAAATGGCAAGCCCTTACTGTCTTGTCATTTTAGTTTTGATACTTCACGTGTTACTCCAGCTAGAGATTAATCACACCTTTTTTTTTTTTTAGTGAGGCAATTGGGGTTAAGTGACTGGCCAAGGGTCACACAGCTAGTAAGTGTTAAGTGTCTGAGGCCGGATTTGAACTCAGGTACTCCTGACTCCAGGGCCAGTACTCTATCCACTGTGCCACCTAGCTGCCCCCTAATCACACTTTTGAAATGATTATTTCTTAGGACAATAGCACATAGAATATCCTATAAAAATTCAACTAGACTTTGAATGCTCCAAATAAGACTATGTTCATTGATTGTATCATGAAACTCCTCTTACTCTCCTTAGCTTCAGGGACCTGCGGGTATCATAGGGTTCATTTGGGAATGCTTTGTCATCATCAGCATTAAAAGAAGATAACATACACTCTTCCTGAAATGCCAAATCAGTTCATTCCTGTCAGCCTTTGCCATGATCTATTATGAGATGACAAAAGATACATCTTCACAACCTATTTAAATTATATTCAGAGTAGAAGTATGGAGAACAAAAGGTGAGAGAAGCTGAGAAATAAATAAGAACCTGGTGATTTAGATTCAGATTTCCTAATACAGGTATGTATATGTGAGGGGAAAAAACATCCTCTTCTCAATAATTCTCAGGAACTCAACGGGGATATGACAAAGGCTCTTTATTTCCTTCTCATGAGAAGGAGGCACCCTAGTGTGCAGTTAGTGGGTGCCCAGAAAGGGGGCTCACAGGCCCTGTTTTGAACCCTAGTCCCCTTTTTCATCACTGGTCCAATTATTCAAGGGTTACAATATATACACAAAAACTAGCTAATCAGAACGCAGTATTCCCACCACTCTTCCTTGTATGGGCATAATTCAGGAGTGGACCTTATACTTCCTTATCTGGACATAACTCTGGAGGGGACCTTATTGAGACCAGGGCTCCTTGAACCATGTGATTTTGTTAGCCTGAGGGGGAGGAGGGGATCTGAGACCTTTGTCCTACAAACAGGTCAGGAGGAGTATGGTCATTGAGAGGACACAACTACCCATTTTCTCACAGTATAATTCACATAGGTATATTTGCAAGTATTTTCTAAGTCAAAAGTTGGTTTCACAAAATATCATCTTACTGAGGAATATTTATAACCTAAAACATGGGCATTCATTTCCCCCAAATATTCTGGGAAGAGAAGCATTTGTTTTGAGCCAAGACATTACAATGAAGTTACACTGGAGCACTAAGACATGGAGATGAACCTCAGTTTTCAAAGGCTGTGACAGTACAACTCAATCTCTGGAAGGTTTATGCAAACTTGAAAAGCTTTTATACAGGTAGGGAAGGATCTAGTGACTGAGTTAAGTTCAAGGTTGGTTGTAGTGTAAAGAATCTTAGAGCCCTGTCACTCAAGACTTACTTCTAAGTTACAGAAGAGCTGAAATATGCATTGGCGAAGAAGTCACTACACCAACACAATTAGGATCCTTGAAAAGTGCTGATGAGCATTTCAAGAGGAAAATACTGTCTAATAAGAAAATATACATTTTAAAATGATTCAAATATTTTACAAGGTTTTCTTTCCAAAGATAAACTTGCATTTTAGATGCCTCTATCCCTAAGGTCTCTTGAAAAAAAGCTACAATTTGCTTCCCCTATAAGTTCATACATGGCTGCTAAATGATTTTAAACAAGATTATAAAACTTCTCCGTGGCTCGATTTCCTTATATGTAAAAAAGGAACAATTTTTTTTTAATTTTTGTGCCTTTTCAAAGAGACAAATAAAACTCATAAAGCACTTTGCAAGTATGAAATTCCATTTACAAGATTTTAGAAAGTAACAGGGGTGACTCAAATGTGATTCTATTCTGATTCCTCAGTTTATTAACTTTTCCAAAGAATAAATATCATCTTCAGCTGTGAGGCTTTCAAAAATCATGTTGCAGAAACCTCAGACACTAAAACCAATTTTAAAAAAGCAACCTTAAAGAAGTGAAACATTACTGAACTTTAAGAAACAACAAGTAAGAAGAATTCGGTGATGCCTGGGCAAGCTTAAAACTGATACAGGATGAAGTAATTAAAAACAGGAAAAAAACAATATGCAACAATTAAAATTACATATAAGGGGGCAGCTACGTGGTGCAGTGGATAGAGTACCAGCCCTGGAGTCAGGAGGACCTGAGTTCAAATCCGGCCTCAGACACTTGACACTTACTAGCTGTGTGACCCTGGGCAAGTCACTTAATCCCAATTGCCTCACCAAAAAAAAAAAAAAAAATTACATATAAGGACATCTAGATGGCACAGTGGATAGAATATAGTGTCTGGAATTGGGAAGACCTGAGTTCAAACCCAGTTTCAGACATTTACTGGCTGTGTGACCCTGGGAAAGTAATTTAACCCTGTTTGCCTTAGTTTCCTCATGTGTAAAATGAGCTGGAAAAGTAAATAGCAAACCACTTCAGTATTTTTGCCAAGAAAACCTCAAATGGGGTCACAAAGAGGCAGACAACGTTGTTATAACTGAACAACAACAAGAATGCAAACAATAAAAAACAACAGAGAAATACAACACTCTATGTAATTATAATAACCAAACTTAGTTCCAGAGAAGAGTTGAAAAAATGTTCTTCCCGCAGGCAGCTATGGATAAAGCACCAGCCCTGGATTCAGGAGGACCTGAGTTCAAATCCGACCTCAGACAATTGACACTTACTAGCTGTATGACCCTGGGCAAGTCACTTAACCCTCATTGCCCTCTTCCTCCAAATGTTCCTTCCCTTACATGGAAGAGGCAGGAGACTATGAGTGTCGAATAGGACATCTATTGTCAGATGTGGTCAATGATTTTATTGGTATTGCTGAACTGCCCCCCATCCCCACCCCCCTATTAAATCTTTGTTACAATAGATGGCTCACTGGGCAAGGATGTATTCAGAAAAGAATGTGATGTAAAAACAAAAAGCATCAATAAAGATAAGGTATGTACAAAGCAATCTTGCAGACTCTGCTAGCTAATTATTATAGATTTTAAGCTCAATTAAAATCCTCACTAATAGTTTATTGAAATAAAACTCATTAATTTGGTTTGCAATAATGAAGTGACTCCACTAGATGGCATCATATCAGTTCAGATAAATGCTTCCTTGTATTTTTGCTCTATTAACCTCTTCAGGTAATGAATTCCTTGAGTTACTACCCTCCATATAAAGTATTAGATCCATTTGTGCAGGATTTGGTTAATAAAGCTTTGCTCACTCCAATAATACATATCTTTTCAGGATTTTATAAACTTTCATCATATTTCCCTTCTACCTTCATCTCTCCAGGATGAAGTCTCATTTAAAAAAAAAAATCTTTCTTCATAGGGAGATCCCTCCTTTTCTTTATCATTTTAGTTACACTTATCTGGACCTCACCCCCCACCCCACCCTGGTCTCTTTTTCCCACAGCCACAATTATATGCATTATTAATTACATGTATAAATGAAATGATCTGCACAAGCAGAGATAATCTCTACTTTTGTTTTTTAACATTTCCCTCTGCTGACTTCCAGGATTTTGTTCACATTTTTTCACTTGAACAGAACCTTGAATAATCTACAATGACTACTAGATGCTTTTCTTAGGACAGAGCAAATAGCCTAACTTCATCATTTGTATTTATTTTCCCTGTCTAATTGTTCCTGTATTACATTAAAGCTTATATGTCACTTTTCTTACCATTCATACAAACTCCTTGAGATACTTTTGTCATTTAATTTTCTCATCTTGGCATCTTACTACAAAGAAGAGCTGTCCTGAAGCTAAGAGTTAAAATTCTACTCTTACACTCTCTATGTCTCTAGATTTTATATATGTGTGTGTGTGTGTGTGTGTGTGTGTGTGTGTGTGTGTGTGTGTGTGTGTGTGTGTGTGTTAGGAAAATGAGATATAGGAAGTTATCTTGAATACACATATGCAGGTACACATATACACAGAGAGAGACATCTACATATGTGTATATATGTATACATATATATTTTTAAATTTTCACTAAATCACTGTTAAATTAGATACAACATAGATGTGGAAAAGTGTTACATATAATAGCTAATCAAAACAAGTTAGGCTGTATACTGTTCACTGCATTAAAAATGAGCCATTCGTTTCTGAGTTTAATGAAATAAGTTCAGAGTTCAAATGATATTATTTAGGGAGGGGGGGATGAGGGTTAAGTGACTTGCCCAGGGTCACACAGCTAGTAAGTGTCAAGTGGCCGAGGCCAGATTTGAACTCAGGTTCTCCTGAGTCCAGGGCTGGTGCTTTATACACTATGATATTCTAAAGTATAAATGATATTCCAAATTTTATAGAGCTATGATGCTCGTAGAACTTCAAAAGTAACAAGATATTCTATAAAGTAACGAATGCTTATTCCTATGGCTGATCAAAACTATAAAAGACAGACCAGAAGAAATGGAAGCCTAGATTAAAGTTATATGTACAAATGTATATATGTGTATATATATGCATGTATACATACACACACATGCATATACACACACTGACCATCTTCTCCACAAAGCTTTTTCTCATGCCTTACACAAAACATAAAATAGAAAGACTCATTAAGAATCTGGATTTTAAAATATTTTCCTTTCTAAAATGCTCAGTGGTTCCAAGGAACAGAAATAAAGCAAACTTTCCCAAAGTACATGGGTAGTCACCAAACTTAGACTGATTTTCTAGCAGTATATTATCTGAATTTCTAAGCATTTATTCAGCAATGGTATCAAATAATACCACTCTTTCTCATAGAACCTCTAAATCAAGCCACAGAAAAGTAAAATCCTTTTCTCTTAAAATTTTAAAATCAATTATATATTTGTATGTTGAAATTCAATGTGAACATGATCTCAAAATTACTTTTTCCTAAGGATTTCATAAGTTTTGAAATATTACTTAAAATTTCAATTTAGGTAAAATTGATTTCCAAGGTATATATGGATTTAACTAAAATTTTATTCTATTCGATGTCTTGACACTTTCCTGACCACTTTAAGTAAGGTTATTTTGAGGGTAAGCATCCAGTTGAACAAACATTTATTAATCCCCTACTGTGTACATGGAAAAACATTCTTTTTAATCATCATATAATGCAGATAGAAGTATATTAAAATTTAGTTAAAAGATATATTATCCTCACAATTACTGACAAAAACTATTTCTCTAGAAAACTTAAAATCCAAATTTAGTAAATGGTTTTCCCATCTACTTGGCTTACTTTCCAGATTTTCTAACATCAAAAAAAAAATTTTAATTACTCAACCAAGCTTTTATATAATGAATAGATTAAATGTAGGTTTGAAACAGAGTATCCTGTTAGCCAAATTCTAACTTTAGTAAAACTATGATTAACTAGAACCCAAGTTACTAGAACTCTTAACTATTAGGGGAATTGGAGAGGAAATTAGTATATGAGTTTCAGAAAAGCAAAATCATTTTTTAAAAAGTTCCTACCAGAGAATTTAGCAACAAATGAAATTCCAGGGAATGCTCTGGCATTAGTACAATCACTTTTATCTTCTAAATCTATGGATAATCTCAGGTGTTCATAGCAGATACCCCAAAGTACTACAAAGTGATGAAAAAGAAAAAAATTCTCCTCTGTAAACTATTCTTACTAAGGCAGGAAAAGTGCATTTATTAATAATTTTAGACTTGCTACAACAAGATTTTTCTGGTTAACAGAAGATGCTATCAATAGAACACCTCTTCCTTGAGCATTCCAGGTAAATTAAGTCTTTTTGTGAACATACCACACTGTAACTAATTTAAAGTGAAAATATCTGGACTTGTGGACAGACATCTATTTAGTTAGTTCTTCCAATTCCTTGTCTTGATTAAGGATCTAATATACATACTACAAAAAAATTCTGCTTTAGATAAACCTTTCAAATTTCCAATTCTCACACAAAATGCCATCTAATGTTTTAAGAAACAAATTGATTAATCATGTTTACTTCTGTCCTCCAACACAATTTCTTCACTACAAAACCCAACAAGGAAGCTCATTTGCTAAGAATTCCCCTCAGGATTAAAGTAGAAAAGAATTAAGCATAAAACAACTTTACCAGATTACAGATAGAGGCATATCAGGAGAATAAACTGATTTATTTCCAAATATCCCTTAAGGAATCTTCAGCTCTATAAAGAACAATTGAGCTGGTAAGAAAGCTAACCTTTAAATAGCTCTCATTTATACTTATATCCTTCTCAATCCACCATTGTTACTCATAGTGAGTTCACTGCTATTAGTCAGCTCATTTACCCTTAGTCACAAAATTTATCATACTACCCCAGGCTCCTTTATTTTTTTTCCTTTCCTTGGGTATTTTGTAATATTTAAACAGATGAGTAATTGCATTCAAGAATTTTTTGCTTGCTTGTTGGTTTAAATAATGACCACATTCCCAATTAGTATATTCAATACAATTCTTTATAGGTACATTCATTCCTCTTCTACGAGTGACACCAGAAAGATATCTGTATACTTCTGGATGGGGTCGAACCCAATCAAATACATTTTAATTATGCATTGGTACTTATTTAGGTATCATTTGCATAATAATACATCTTCAAAACCAATTATTCCTTTATTCAAGAACAAATTGGACTAAAATGTTTTCCCCTGAGGTTCATACTTTGGAAAAGTCCTGAACTAGCTTACATTTTCTGTTCATCATAGAAAGGCAATGAGAATGAATCAAATACCCCAAAATGAAAGCAAACTCAAAATATCAGTATGTGATTCAAAGCCTCCATAATTGGGCTCTGAGCAACCCTGTATTTTGTTGTTGTGTTATGTATACATGCCTGTATATAGGCATAGGTATACACACATATACACAGATGTATATACACATATATGAACTGAATTTTAATACAAACTTTTTAGTATAAAATTAAAAATTAAAAAAGAACACAAGGAAAATTGCATTTACAATTTTTTACCCAGTTATAGTTAGTAGATGCATTATTATGATCCTGATATCTTTACTTGACATAACTTCATAAGCATTCCTATATCATGTCTGTCATTCCCAATGTTGCAATTTAACACACAATAACATTTCATTTCATCCACATGCCACAATCTTCCAGCCATTCAACAATCATTGGACACACAAAAAATGAATATAGTTTGGGATTTAGTTTTTGGTATTATGATTTTGGCATGCTTTTTTTTTTCCCTGAATAGGTCTCTCCCTCTTCTTCATTAAGGTTATTAGTGCTTAATTGTAACCGTGGTATAAAATGGCAGGAATGGTTTATACCTCTTACTGTATATTGTCACATGGTTTCCAAAAAGATTATGCCAATTAACAGCAGTATCAGGAGCATAATACAATACTTGTTTCTCCACAGCTCCCCCACCAACAGTGAATTTGATCACTTTCAACTATCTTTTCCAATTTAATGGGTATAACACGGAGTCCAATCTACTTTTCCACTATTACCTGCAACATTCCTTCATTCTAGTAAAAGTGGATACTCAGGGTTCTTCCATGAGTCATTCTACTTGACTCAAATGCTTTCTTCCTTCCTCTTTGTTTATGCAAAGCCTGCCCTTCTTAACATAGACCAACTCTTACCTACTCCTGGAAGATGTTCTTTATCATCTTAACCACAGTAATGCCCCCCCCCTTTAATCAGTTTAGTCTCTGTCCCTGAGGATCAAATACATGAACATATATAGGCATATAAAAAATAGATACAAGATCATTTTGGGGAAAAGGTACTAATAATAACAATTAACATTTATTTAACTTACTATGTGCCAAGTTCTTTAAGCGCTTTACAATCATTCCCCCAATTGATCCTCATGGGTATGGGGATCAGGAAAACCTTCATAGAAGGCGATACTTGAGATGATCCTTTTGTAGTGTTATTTTAATTTTAATTTTTTTTTCCATTGAATGTTCCCAATGAGATTATAAACTCCCTGAGGACAGGGACTATTTTATAGTTCCTATACTGGATTATAAATACACAGATATATGTACAGGCAAGTTATATGTATATACACTTATAAAACACATACATCTATAAAACAAACCCTGCACTCTAATTGTCTTAACTGTCATGGCATTTTTATTGTTTATTATGTTCAGTTGACTGCATTACTTAAGGATATTGGTAGATCATGTATGAATAAGGCATCTTTAGTAATTTTAATTATGCACCTCCCACTATCAGTTCAAGAAAAGAGAGATATGACTTTTTGAGAATTAAATTTGAATGACTTTCCAGAACTAACCTGGTTTTTATGTGTGTGTGTGCATTCATACACATGCATCCACACCCATATATATTTGTGTATACATACATATATACAAAGTAGATGTGTGTGTGTGTATAGACATATATATATACATACATACATATTCATCAAAACCAGGTTAGTTCGGTTTAGTTAAACCAGGTTAGTTAAATTTGGATCTCAAAAGACATAAATCTTTCTCTTTTTTTGAGATGATGGTGGGATGGACATACCTCAAATTATTAAGAATATCTCATTCATACATGATCTACCATATCCTTAAGTAACGTAATAAACCGAACTTAATAATTAACATTAAAACTTTTGTAGTAATTAGAGCAATTAGAATCCAGGAGTAGTTTGTTTGATTGGTTTTGGTAAAGAAAAATTAAGACAGCAGAAAGAGTGTGCTCAAATTATGTTACCTGATTATTTAAAAAAGTTATGTTGGCCAAGAGAATGGGACAGGTTAAACTTTGCCCTCCCCAAACATTTCTTTTTGGGGCAAAATCTGCATCAACAAAGTAGCTAGCTCAGCTTTGCTCCTACCTGGGTTCAGGAGTTACCTTCCCAGTGGGTTGAATGATTAGTCATCAGCTGATCACCTGACTGGCGCCCGGGAAGGGGGGGGGGTGGAGGGGAGAGAATCAGCTGACCGCCCTGGCTCTTTGGCTTCTGCTTAACTGCTTGTCTCCATAGCGTTTTGTCATGTGAGCCAGTACAGAACCAGCTGTCATTGCTTCAGAAAGAGGGAAATGGGCCCCTTGGTTCCCACCCCCTTCCTCCCTTCTCTTCTCCATTCTTTGACTTGCTCACTGAACGGCAGGGCTGGGGTCTCCCAGGAGGAGCCACATTCCACAACATGCAAGCATTTCCCCCTTGCATCTTCAGGTTTCTCAACTAGCAGCCTGGGTAGTCCTTTCAAGCTGCTCTCCTGCCCTCTGTGCACCCCTCTCGACAATAGCACCCCTTCTCTCCTCCCCACACCAGCCCCCACCCCTTCTCCATCTCTCCTTTCCTTAAGAAATCAAAGGAAAAACAGGAGGGGGGGCGGGGAGCCTTCCACAACTCTCAGTCGGCCCTGGCAGGCTATGAGGAGTTTTCAGTCACAGAGCACAAAATGCATTAGTCAGAGTTGAGAGACCACACACTTTGTACCACGACCCAAGACTCCCAGAGAACATGGTCCAACCTAAGCTGAGAGACAAAAAGAAAAATGGGGGTGCGGGGGGGTGGTGGTGAGAAGAAGCGCTCCTATCATGGTTCTGACTTGTCACTTTTCCCTAAAAAAAAATAAACAAATTGATCCACAGAAGGAATGCATGAAAAGGTTTCTATACACACTTAATAACTGCTTAACCATCAAAATCTAATCATGCCTATAATAGTAAGGTGGTCTTGAAGGGCAGCTTGACCGTCCACAGTATAAATTAGTCCAAAGACTGTGAGGCATTATCTAAATCAGAACTAGATCCCTCATGGTTTGATCATAGTAAACTGAAGCCCAGGAATGGAAAAAAAAAAGTGAAAGCCATGCCACATGATTCAAATTCTCCCAAACCGCATATTCTTTCAATTCTAACCTTCCTTCTTGTTCTTTGGCAACTTCCTGTCTCTCGACAACTAAATCCAGACCAAGGAACTTCCTTCTGGTTGTTTTTCCTGTTTAAGTTTAAGCAGCATCAATCACTTTCTGCCTTCAAGTTGAAATCCATCGGCTTTCTGAAGGAAACAAGAAAACCCCCAAAGGTTTCGATATGAAAACCCCACTCCTTATCCAGATGAGCTAATCATTCATCCATCTGTTCACAGCTCCAACTCCCTCTTTCCCCACCCCTTTCCCCCTTATCTATAGCTTCAAAGCATTTATTTTAGCAGCACATACCAGTTCGGGAGGAAATGCCACTTTTTTTTTTTAATCATGCTCTTCAGAGAATACTCAAACACATGCTGTTGTCCATTCACAACAGAACCACACAGAGCTCCTACCACCAGTCCATAGTTCTGAATTCCCCACAGTCCCTAACCCACCTAGTCTTACTGACTAATTCAGCAAGGGGGGGGGGGGTGTAAAAGGGGAGGGGTGTGTGTGCAAATCTAAACCATTTATACTGGAATTTTCAGTTGAGGAAAGTCCACACTTTGAGTATGAAAGTCTGATATTAGATATCACAAAGAAACCTTTATTTCTGAGGGTACATGACTCAGATTTGACTTTTTCTATGTTTTTTGTGGTTTGGTTGTGTTTTATCTAAAAAAAAAACCAACACTAAACCTTTTTTTTTTAAGTAAAATTTTTTCTATCCTTGCATACTAGGTCTGTCTTTCAACATTTTCTATAAATAAAATTTCAGAACGCTTGGGTTGGCACTGTTTAAAGGTACAATTTTACACATTGAAAATAAAAATTCTAAAACTAAAAGGTTGTGTTTCAAAAATTATCCAAGAAAAGCAAAAGGCATTTTAAAATGTTATTTAGAACTAGATTCTCCCTCTCAGGCATGGCATTCTTAGTAACCCCTTATGACTCTTATGCTAAATTGGTTCCCCAAACAAATGATGGCTGCTAACATGTAGTCCTTTAGCAAAGGAAGGCTATATCACAAGACAGTCAGAGATTGAACACAGTACCCATTATAACAAAAGCAGCAAAATGAATAATTCATGTGCAGAGGGAGTGTACTAGCATTGCAAGACCTATTTCATGAATGGTTCTAGCACTGGTCCTCTTTCCTTTCCCTTACTCTTTTCCTCCTTTTAAAACTATTTTCCACTTCTCTGAAATTGCATTGTGTAAATTACTAAAGGTGAGACATAAAACATGTAAGAAAATCAATTACTCAAGCAGGTAGAACATGAGAACACAGAAAAGCTTTTTCTATTCAGTCAGATTTCCTTCTAATGAAGGGCAAACTTTTAGGCAATACATATATAACTTTTTAAAAAGTGCAAGTTTTACTCAATTTTCCACCTCAAGAATTATTATACAAGGGGGTGGGACTGCAATGCCTGTCTATTTTCTACTGAAAATACAGACATAATGAAATCTCTCTTTGAAATATCTTGGCCTTAAAGCTAAAACTCATGAAGTTGAGTTTCAAAAGTGTCACACGGCTTCTTGGCATTCGATAATTTAGATTATGCAGATGAGCTGTGGTTCCCAGTATGATTTTCCTAAATGCATTCAGGTGTATGAAACTGCTAGCCCAATGACAAGTATATTTGCATAGTGTTTTCATGTAACTTGCATACTCCTACACAGACTACCGTCTGTTCAAAAGCAACTGTCAAGTTAAAAAAGTTTGTCACTGAAACCCAAAAGAATGACATTCCTTGGTTTTTCTTTCTCCTACTCCTTTTCTCAATTCAGTTTCATGTAACTACCCCTCTGGTCACCCAAGATCTGTATAACCTCAGAGTTTACCCTGTGATATATGGCAGAACAGGGTGTAAGAAGAGGGTGGGAGATCTGGAAAACCCCAGCATGTTTCAAAATGTATGTAATTTTAGCACAGAGGCCTAAGGAAAATTCTTAGTATTGGAGGTTAGGTTTCTTTGCATACAGCCTTCCCCTGTGTCACTATGCACTGAAAATGAGAATCTCTTGTGGGAGCCAACCAGGGTCACATCTTGTGGGCTTATAAAGGGTTGATTTTCAACTAATCTTAAATGCTCAGTCCCTGTTGGGACCCTCACATCTTTCAGAATTATTTTGTTATTGTTCAGTTGTGTCTGACTCTCAGTGACCCAATTTGAGGTGTTTTTTTTTTTTTTTTTGGCAAAGATACTAAAGTGGTTTGCCATTTCCTTCTCCAACTAATTTTCTAGAAAAGGAAACTGAGGCAAACAGGAGTAAAGTAACTTGCCCAGGATCACACAGCTAGTAAGTATCTGAGACTGGATTTGATCTCAGCTCTCCTTGACTCCAGGCCTGGCACTCTATACATGGTGCCACCTAGCTGCCCTAGAGAAAGGAATAATTGAGTTCAGAACCAGCCTCGAAATTTACCAACTGTGTGACACTGGGCAAGTCACCTTTAACCTCCTTCTGCCTCATTTTCTCCATCTGAAAAATGGGAAGAATAACACTTTCCTCCTACGATTGTCATGAGGATAAAGGATAAAATAAAGTGTGATGTAAATGCTAATAAAAATAAGAATCATCATCATTATTATTATAATACAAGAATTCACTGAAGAAATTTATGGATTTCTTTATGTGCTGAATGGAATCAAGGGATGAATTTTTACCAGGTTAGTTTGGGTTCTCACCTGAGAATAAGGGAGTGACTTCCCATTGACCTCAGATACTCAATCCATTTAGGAGAACCCCGCCTTCTCTGGAAACTCATCTGGGACTAGTCTTTGGTTCTTAAAGGGAGAGCATGTTTTTCTTTCTTTTTTTCCCCCCACAATAAATTTGGATATTTAATTTTTGACATTAAAAAAAATACACATTGATGTAGCATTGGTATGTCAGCTGACCTCTGTCCTTCATCCAATTTTCACTTAAAGTTTAGCAGCCTGGAATCCTTCAGAGGTAGCAGCTACTGCTACATGGCTACATCTAACTGTCCAGGTTTTAGAGGTAACCCTATTGGACAGCAACTCTTCTGCTACTGTACACTGAATCTCCTAAGTCCTCACCAGTGTGATTCAGGTTTAACAAATGTGACAGCTAAAATTCATTAACTCTGAATTAGAAACATGTAATAAACAAAAGGCAAAGCCAGAGGAATTACAATCAAACTCATAAATTGGGTACATATCCCTGGGGATGTAGGCACATGAACTTTCAGAAATATATGCGAGGGGCAAATACAGATAGAACATGTGCTTGGGACAATTCATAACTCTGGACTGTGGTCCTTTGTTTTCCTTAGGATCTCCCTATAACTAGGCAATATGTCTTCACCTCAAAGTCACCAGTTTTAGGAACCAGGGCTTCAAAGTCCTAATGTCACACAGGACACATGGGCCATCTTTATCCTTCTCTAGCCTTTTTAGCCTTTTCTAGGTTGCAGCTGCTTTGTCAATGTTTTTCTCATAATTATTCTTGCTTCTGCTCCTTTCCATCAGCAAAACTGTCCATATCTAAAAGGGGAACCCGTCTCACATGGATAGTTTTTGTTTTTACATCAGCTATATTTCCCAACATATTCTTCTTCCCACCTTCTCTATCCCCCATATTAAAGAATAACAAAATGAAAAACAGTTCAGTAAAAATATCCAACTTTTTTAAAAAGTCTGACATATATATGCAGTGTTCTATATCTATTAGTCACTACCTTTGCAAGGAAGCTGGGGGGTGTGGGGTGTGGAGAAACCTCTACTGCCAGTATTCTCTTAGTTCAGGTTTGATGTTGGAACCAAATGGGGCACTTGTGAGTCCTTGAACAGTTAACAAAAGGAGGTTTTCTTTGCCTTGACACCACAAGGATATATATATATATATATATATATATATATATATATATATATATATGTGTGTGTGTGTGTGTGTGTGTGTGTGTGTGTGTGTGTGTGTATATATATATATATATTTTTTTTTTTTTTTTTTTTGCGGGGCAATGGGGGTTAAGTGACTCGCCCAGGGTCACACAGCTAGTAAGTGTCAAGTGTCTGAGGCCGGATTTGAACTCAGGTACTCCTGAATCCAGGGCCGGTGCTTTATCCACTGCACCACCTAGCTGCCCCTACCACAAGAATATTTAACAAAGATACAGTGGCCCATAACTTTTGTGGACATGGCTCCCCTCATCTCCCCATAGAAACATGTCTGGTTATCAGGGCAGGATGTGGCAAAGAACATGGTGAATTCAATGGTCTTCAGTAATCCTTGCAAGGCTAAGAGGACCTGACTATTGGGGCCAATCAGGTCTCAGGGACAGCTCTGTCTCCTTTGAGGGAAAACTAAGACTTTCAGAGTTCAGCTAAAGAAAAACTATAAACTATAAATCCCATGCTTAAGGAAAGTTAATTAGTATAGGAGCGGGGAGAAGCCTTGGTCACCCATGTTGGGGGTTAAGAGGAAAGAAGACGCATCAGGGAAATGCTGGTAAATATTTGTCTAATCCTAGGAGAAAAATGGTATGTTCTCTCTCTCTCTCTCAAGGCAACTGGGGTTCAGTGACTTACCCAGGGTTACACATCTATAAGTATCAAGTGTCTGAGTCCAGATTTGAACTCAGATCCTCCTGACTCCAGGACCAGTGTTCTATCCACTGTGCACTAAGCTGTTCCTTCTTATACCTCTTAGTTGGGGGTCAACCTTCATCATTATAATTATACGGTATTAGGTTTCACTTGTTTTGTTCTTGATTTTTTTCCCATTTATTGTAGTCATGTATATTCTTTTCCTAGTTCTCTTAAACCAGTTCATAAAAGCCCATCCATTTTTCTCTGTATTCACCATATTCATGATTTCTTACAGTCCACTAATATTCCATTACATTCACGTACCACGGCTTGTTTAGCCATTTATCAGTAGGTGGTCATTTACTTTGTTTCCAATTTTCTATTACTACAAAAAGAGCTGTTGTAAATACTTTGGCATATATGGAGCCTCTCTCTATGTTTGTCATTGACCTTGTTGCGGTACATGCTTAGCATGGAGTTTCTGTGTTAAAAATATAGATGATTCAGTCATTCTTTTCATATGATTCCACATCGCTTTCCTGAATGATTGTTTCAATTCATAGCTTCACCAACAGTGCATTAGCTTTAAGGGGGAAAATGTTAAATGAGGCTGACATGGTAGAGGAAAAACATCCTATGGAATTTCTACATCCCTTCCAACATTGTTTATTCTCCTTTTTTATATCAACAATTTACTGGTGTGAGGTGAAACATCAGTGTGCTTTCGATGTGCTATTAATGATCTGGAGCATTCTTTCATATTTCATATTTTCAAATTTTCTTTTGAGAATTGCTTGCTCATATCATTTACCACTTATCTATTGGGGAATGGCTTTTGGTCATGCATATTATTGTTAGTTGTCTATATATCTTATCAGAGATCACTGATGTAAAGGTTTTCTTCAGAGTCAACCACTTCCCTTCTTATCCTAGTTGCATTAATTTAGTTCATGCAAAATTTCACTTCAATTTCATGTACTCAAAGTTACCTTTTAATCTTTTTTAATTGCCTCTATCCTGTGTTTGGTTAAGAATTTACCTCCTATCCATAACTGTGAAAGGGATATGATCTGCTTTCTCTTTTAATTTTTTTAATGGTATTATCTTTACTCCCTCTTCTGACATACACTGGCTGTTTGAAGCTACCCACCTTTTTAGTCTTCTTATACTTTATTTCTTTTCATATATTATGTGATCTATTCATACTGGCCTATCGGGCAGTTTCACACACTTAACTCTACATCTCTGGCTAATTCCCAATGCCTAGAATGTACTCACTCCTCATCTGGACTTCTGGTTTCCTTTACTTTCTATATAAAGTCTTTCCTACACACACACACACACACACACACACACACACACACACACACATAATAGATATAATACATAATATATTCTAATGGAGGAGATAACCTATACCTAAGTATGTATATTTATTTGCACACACAGAGATAGATGGATGGATAGATAGACAGATAGATAGATATAGGTTTAACCCTAATTCTGTACCTAATAAAGATGATTCCTCTAGGGCAAAAAAACCCCAAAACTTTCAGTAAAGGTTATATTTGCACACACACACATATATAAATATATATTGTGTACATGTGTATATATATATATATATTTATATACATATACTTATATATGTATAGGTTTTCTCCTCCATTAAAAACTATTAAGTTCCTTGAAGGCAAGGATTGTTTCACTTCTGTCTTTTTATTCCCATCATTTAGCACAATGTCTAGAATCTAGGACATGCTAAATAAATGTTTGTTCATTCATTGATTGCCCAGGTAGACACGAGTCCCTAGAAGATTTCTTCTGCTTTACAGGTATTATTAAATTCCATTCCTCAGACTGAGGATTTTCTATTTTCTCTGTGTAGAGGCAATAGATGGGGCATTTTGGGGGGGGTATTGAAGCAAGCTTCTAACATCTGTGTTTTAGATGGTTATATAGATGGAGGAAAGAAATTAAGAGCCTATTATAATAATCCAGGTAAGAGGTGATGGGACCCTGATCTACTGTAGAAGTTGTATAAATGAACAGAAGATGGTTGGAAGAGATCCTTGGAGGAAAAAAAAATTAAAACCTAACAATTAATTGAATATGGGGAATATGGAAGAGGAAAGAGTGAAGGACAACTCCAAAGTTGAGAATTTAGTTGAATGGAAAGAATGGCAGCCTCAACAGAAATAGAGAGGTTAGGAAGAGGGGTGGGATTGAGGGGAAAGAGGAATTCTATTTTGGACTGGATATATTTCTGATAATAATTGTAATAATGATAATCTGCCCATAGGAATATATGTGGCAGCCACTGTCCTAGTAAGAATCATAGGAAAAAAGGTGGTGCTATAAAAATACCTCTGAAGACAGGCATCAAACAACACTAGAGCAAAAATGACTTGAAAGAGTTATTAAAGATCTGTGGTAAGGCACTGAAAGATTTAGCTGGTACACCCAATAGTAAACTTGAATGCCATACTGCCCAATTAAAGGCAACAACAACGGTAAAACTTGTGGAAAGAAATATGTAAAACAAAAGTATACCAGAAACCCTAGGTTTATTAAAACAGAAATTGAAGGGGAAAGTCAAAAGGTTAAAGTAATATAAAGAGTCAAAGCAGCACAAAGCAAAAAACAAACAATTCAATATTGATCAAAACATTTACTACAGAAGCTTGAGAAATAAATCAAGGACAAGACATAACTCCCAAAGAAAGAGGAGGATGAAACTTCCTGATCATTTATATACTCAAAAGAAGTCCTGAAACTGCAAATTAGATCAAACAAGAAGCAGAAATATTGTGCACAATTAATATAATAAACAACCAAGAAATTGGATGGAAAGTCTAATGTCACTGCAAAGCTGGAAAACAGTAGATTCACAATGATTGGCTCAAACACTTCATATTGGTACATGAATGACTAGCAAAGCACTTTATCATCATCCTCTCACATATAAGGCTGATCCTATGGAGATATAACATATCTGTTTATTAATAAAGGAAGAGAACAAGAATGCCTCCTTCAATTACAGGTTTATGTACTTTATATAAAACATTCAAACAGCTTGCATCACGGGGAAAAAAATCTATGAACTCTTGCAAGAAAACAATAAATTGCTTGAGAAACTAAAAGGCTACAACAAAAAGTCCCAGGAGTATAAAGAAACAACTTATAATCAATTCAGTAATTACTGAACAACCTACTTCAAGACACCATAAAATATATACTTCCATTGTTGGTTATCACAAAGCTTCAGTTCTGCACTCATGACTTAATTACATATGCAAATATAGAAAACAGAACCAGGTATAGTGAGAATGCTGGAGTGTTTGATTTCTATGTGGAAAACTGATCTACATTTAAAGCATGCCGCCAACACAATAATAGAATGATTCATGTAAAATGGAATTTTTCTGGGACAGAAGAAATTCATTATTCTCTTTCCTAAATGAAATTAAGTATGGCTTCAAACTAAAGGAAACAACCCAAAATAGCTTATTAAGTGCATGATGTATATAAAGGACATCAAGCTATGTGGATCTACCTAAAAATACATTGCACAGTTCCTTCATCTTGTTAAACTTTTCTGTAATGATATGATTGTATTTGGATTTAGCAAATATAAATGGAGATATATATGTCTTCTTCACATGGAGAATCAAGGTATCAGGTAGAAGTCTTTGGCTCAATATATTTAAGAGAATTATGGGCATTCTGAAGTCAAACCTGAATGGGAAGAAAACTTAAGGTACATTTTTGTATCTTTAATATACTATAATTACTATGGAAATACCTCCAACAAAAACCCATACAATATTAAAACACTGAGCCCACAACTCTAAGGTAGCTAGATACAAGAGAGATAAACACTTCTCTGTCAAAAAGTTAGAAGACGATTATTGCAAATGGGCCAAAATTGAGTAAGGAATTTCAATATTTAATTACTCTTATTTTTTGTTTTAAATTTACAGTATCATAGTATCATATACATAGGAATAACATAGCATAATATACATAGGAAATGAATTTACATTGTATGTGAAAAATCAAATCTCTTAACTGGTGAAAAATGAAGAAAAAATGATTTTCAAAAAATTATTAAAACATTGTGACTTTTGGCCCACCCTGTAGATATTCTTAGAGCACATGACAAACGGGTCAAAAACCTATACAAATACTTCTGACATCACTTCAGAGTAACAGTAAAGACTGGTAACAGGTACATACCACTGGCTTTGTCCAATGTAACAACTGACAGCGGACTGCATCTACATCAAACTTCTGAAAAGACAAGACAGACCCAAGAGTGGAATCAAAAGGCCCTCTATGGGTGACATCTGAATGAATTCAGAAAGCTGTGTGGTAAAAAGTTTTAACAGTCAGTTAGCAATAATGGAGAGATGCCAGTTTTTTTTAAGGACCACCCTTTTGGGGAGGAGACCAACGGCATGAGCTACACACGCCAGTCCGTCTGCTAGGCACGCCAGTCCGTCTGCTACGCACGCCAGTCCGTCTGCTAAGCACGCCAGTCCGCCTGCTACGCACGCCAGACTGCCTGCTACACACTCGACTTCCGGGGTGTGAGCTTAAAAGGCAAGGAGAGAACAGAAGTGGGAGCCTTTTCCTGCTCTGTTGGTCTCCTGACTGGGCTACACAGACAGATGCTGACGGAAGTTCGACTCGACCTGGCTCACGGTTAGCAGCACGCGCTTAGCAGCACACGCTTGACTCGGTCTCTCTCTCTCCCCAAAGGTGGCCTTGGGCTTTTGGTGAGTTTTATACGGAATATAGACTAAGCTTAGACTTAAAACTATTTGTTTGTATTTCTACTTTCCTATCCCTCTAATCAACATCACCTGGTAACTACCACACAATAAAAGCTCTAACTAGAAAATCAGAAGCTTCTTCCATTTACTAGTCTGGGAGATAAATTAAGGGAAAGGTTAAAGAGGGGAGATTTATGATCTAATATCCAATTTTAAATCTCACAGCTGTCAACAAAGAAACACTGAACAAAAAGCTGAGTGCTGTGGATTTGTTTATGAAAAGGGAAGGGCTTATCATAGCAAAGCAGGGCCAGGTCATTGCTAAAAGAAACTAAAGAAGGATCCTTTTTAAAGATCCTAGATTTAATGATCAATATATACCATGCAAAGAAATAATAGAAAGTGTCAAACATGTTACTGTAGGCTGAAAAAGAAATTAACACCTATCAAATATCTAGTAAAATATGACTTGGTAGAGAGCTCCCTGTCTTTCAAATACTGACTGACAACAAATTCCCATATCACAAATACAGACCTCAATATATCCTGGAAAACTTAAGCATTAAATGGTACTAGAACTCAGACCATTATCACAGACTGAACTTTTGCCCTCACTCACCTAGGTATGATATTGTCCATTGTGTCAAGATAATGGAATGTGGTAGATAAGGGGATTTAGCAGATACTCAAAGGCCCAGTGGAGATTAATCTAAACTGATTGAATTAAGTGAGAGGGATTGAGTGCTGATTAGCCTACTTCCCATTAACTAGATTGTAAGCACATCTGGCTATAGCCCTTAAGAAGGTATTGTTCTCAGAAGTTAAAAATTTTTAACTTAACTTGAGACCACCTTCAAGTCCAGTGAACCAATGGATTTGAATGACGCTAGCCAATCAGCTTGAAGAACCTCCCATTTCTGGAAGGAGAACATGAAGTAGGGAAACGGATGCTGGCTGAGGGTTGATTGCCTCTTTTGGTTTAAGACATCGGTTTGGTGGCAGGACTGCAAGTGGGAGGTTTAGGAAGGCTAGGATTTCCATGCTATAAGAAATCTGTTCTCAATCTTTCTCTCTCTTTACTATCTTATATCTTTTAATAAACCCTTAAAAAACCCTAAACTTATTTATCAGTGATTTTAGCCAGTTTCCCCCCAAAACTAGAGGGAACAGATTAGAACCTACATTTAGAATTTTAAATTACACACCATTAAAAATTCAAGAACATTTTAAACAGATGTCACCAAACCATATACTCATAATCACTGAACTGCAAGGAATGAAAAACTTTCAAAATATAGTAGGCTGGAGGAAGGAGATCAAAATTATGTGGAAACAGGATGAGGTACCTATCATTGTTTTTCCCTATCTGCCACAAAATTGAGAATGCTTTCATTGAGACAGCAAGGGATAAGCTTATACCTTAATATCTTTACTAAATTATATAAAGCAGGGACGTTTTTGTCTGTAGAATATTAAATTTAAAAGAATAGTGACTTGTCTCTGAGTTATTTTTATTTGAAATCCACTGAAAATGAGGAAAACAAGATGATTATAATATTAATAACAAAACAGTTAAGATTTATATAGAATATATTTATAGTTTTCAAAATGCTTTGTGCACATTAACTCCTCCAATCCTCACAACAATTTGCTGAATTGGGTGTTATTACAGAAGTGTCCAAATTACTTGGGACAAATAATAATTTTGATATGGTTTTACTTTGACAGCTACAGTCATGTGTTGTATGCTTCTGTTAACATGAGGCTGACTCAGAACATCTGAACCAAACCAAATGAAATAGGATATAGTTGACTTCCCCATCTCTAGTTATTACTGTGAGTTAAGTGCTGGATTTTGTGCCATTCAAATGTGTTTCCTTGCTCTTGTGTTTATAAGTCTGGGTTTTGAAGAATGGCTATTATGCCAATGAAATATGAAGAAGATAGAGCTCTTAAAAATAACACTTCAATGTCTATAAGAGATACTGCATCAATTGTTGGTATGAGATGTTTGAACAGTCCACAGTAAAGTATCAGCAGAAGAATCAGAGTCAAGATGGTGGAGTGAAGGGTCACAATTGTCAAACCTCCCTCAAAACCATTCTTTCTTTTTTTTTGGGGGGGGGGTGAGGCAATTGGGATTAAGTGACTTGCCCAGGGTCACACAGCTAGTAAGTGTTAAGTGTCTGAGGTCAAATTTGAACTCAGGTCCTCCTGACTCCAGGGCTAGTGCGCCACCTAGCTGCCCCCTGCCTCAAAACCATTTTTACAAAATGACTGAAAACAACAAGAAAAGTTATGAGCAGGAAAGCCAAGAAATTGTCATAGTGAGTCATTTTTCCAGCCCAGGGAAGTTTAGGAGGATAGAGAGATCTATGGACAATGAGTTTGGGGGTGGCCAGAAGCATAGCACAGTGGAAGGAGAGAATGGCAGAAGCATCACTAGCTGTGGGCTATGAGACAGTAGCAGTAACCAAGGAAGGTAAGGAGAATGAACACTTGGGTCAGAAAGAAATCTCAAGGGACCCTGCACTACCACTAGGAGGAAGATCAAGGGCCATGTTGCAGCTTTGTTGCCTATTACTCAGTTCTAGGTCATAGTTTGAGGGTGGAGAGGAGCACTCATAGTCATGAGGAAACAGGGGCCCAACTTGTATAAGGACCACAGCAGAAGGGCAGTGACCTGACCACTGCATGGATAAAATCATATTGGACACACCAAAAACTTATAGGTCCCAGATGAAGATTTGAAAGCAGCAGAAGGACTTAAAGAAGCTCAGGCCAGTCATCACCACTTCCTTCCAGATGTAAGCAGAGCCCAACTTTAACATAAAGTCCAAAATCAAGAAGTAGACTGGAAAATGAGCAAATAACAAGAAAAATAACCTGACCAGAAAGGACTAATATGGTGTAAAGGAAGCTCAAGACACAAACTCAGAAGAAATGACTACAAGCAAAGCCTCAAAGAAGAAAAAAAATGTAGATTGGACCCAAGCTCAACAAGAATTCCTAGAAAAGCTAAAGTAAGATTTTTTAAAAAGCAAAAAAAAAAAAAAAAAGATTTCAAAAACCAATTAAGAGTAGAAGAAAAATTTGGGAAAGAAATTAAACCTATGAAAGAAAATTATGAAAAGAGAAGTAGCAATTTGGTAAATAAGGCACAAAAGTTCACTGAAGAAAATAATTTGTTAAAAATGGGAATTGGTCAAGTGGAAGTTAATGACTCCATGAGACGTCTAGAAACAATAAAACAAAGTTAAGGAAATGAAAGAATAGAAGCAAATGTGAACTCTCATAGGAAAACTAACTGTCCTGGAAAATAGATTGAGAAGAAATATATTAAGAATTATTTGAATAATGCTACTTGCCTTCTCAATGGGTGGGGGAAAGGCTAGAGAGAGGTAGACAATTGGGAACTCAATTAAAAAAAAACATGAATGTTAAAAACAAATAAATAAGAAATTTATTGGATCATAAAAACCACGATAAAAAACCTTACATATCATATTTCAAAAAATTAGAAAGGAAAACTGCCCAGATATCTTAAAATCAGAGAGAAAGGTATAAACTGAAATAATCGACCAGTCACCTCCTGAAAAAAAAAAATCCCCAAATAAAAACTTCCAGGAGTATTAAAGCTAAAATCTAGAGCTTCCAAATCAAGGAGACAACACTTTAAGCCATCAGAAATAAATAATTCAAATATTATGGAGCCACAGGCAGGATTACACAAGATTTAGCAGCTACTACATTGAAGGAATAGAGCACTTAGAATATGAAATTTCAGAAGGCAAAAGAACTAGGATTAGAGTCATGAATAATCTACCCAGAAAATCAATATAATCCTACTGGGGAAAAATGGAAACTTAATGAAGTAGGGGTCTTTCAAGTATTCCTGGTGAAAAGATCAGAGCTGAATAGAAAACAAATAGAAAACATTCAAACACAAGACTCAAGAGAAGCATAAAAAGGTAAACATGAAAGAGAAATAATAAGGGAATTAACAAATAGAAACTGTTTACATACCTATATGGTAAGATGACACATATAACTTCTTTTAATTTTTTAAAAAAATTTTTGGTGAGGCAATTGGGGTTAAGTGACTTGCCCAGGGTCACACAGCTAGTAAGTGTTAAGTGTCTGAGGCTGCATTTGAACTCAGGTCCTCCTGAATCCAGGGCCAGTGCTCTATCCACTGCGCCACTGAGCTGCCCCAATATATATAAAACTTCTAAGAACTGTGTTATTATTATGGCAGTTAGAAGGAGTCTACAAAAACAGAGGGTACAAGTGTGAGTTGATTTTGTTGGGATGATCTCAAAAAAAAATGGAAAGGTGAGAAAGAGTGATGCACTAGAAGGGGAAAAGATGAGGAATAATGAGGAAAATTATTTACAGTGGAGGGGAAAATGGAGTGGAAGGAAGCAAGCATGCTTAAACCTCCCTTTCATTTGAATGGGTTCAAGGAGGGAAGAACACACATATACACACAGATGCACACATACACAAGGGTATAGAAATCTTATTCAATAGGGAAGCAGGAGAGGAAGAAGAAAAAAATGGGGTGATAACTGGAAGGGTAGATTAAGGGAGGTGACAATCAGAAGCAAAACAGACCTTTGAGGAGAGTAGAGGGTAAAAAAAGAGGACAAATAAAAGAGAACAGAATGGAGGGAAATACAGAGTTAGCAATCATAACTTGGAATTTGAACAGGATGAATTCAAACAGAAGAAGATAGCAAGATGGATTAAAAAACAGAATCCAACAAAATGTTATTTTCAAGAGACATAATTCAAACAAAAAGACATATACAGTGTTAAAATAAAGAGTTAGAGAAGAATCCTTTATGTGTCAGCTGAAATAACAAAGACAAAGACTATAATCATGATCTCCAACAAAGCAAAAGCAAAAATAGAGTAATTAAAAGAGATAATCAGTGAACTGACATTTTGCTAAATGGTAGTATACAGAATGAATTACTATTAATACTAAACATGTATGAACATAGCATATAAATTTACATAGCATATATTTGCATAGCATGCAAATTCTTAAAGGAAAAGTTAAATGAGTTATGGGAAGAAATAGAAAGTAAAACTATACTAATGAAGAACCTCAATTTATGAGGACCTCAATATACCCTTCTCAGATCTAGAAAAATTTAACCATAAAACAAGAAAAAAATTAAGGATATGAATAAAATTTTAGAAAAGTTAGATGTGACAGACCTCTGGAGAATCCTGAATGGGAAAAGAAATGAGTTTACCTATTTTTCAGCTGTACCTAACACCTTCACAAAAACTGGCCATGTAATAGGGACATAGAAACTTCACAAATGCAGAAAGAACAGGAATATTAAATACATCTTTTTCAGACCACAATGAAATAAAAATTAAATTCAATAAAGGATCTTAACTAATTGTAAACTAAATAATAAAATCCTAAAGAATCAGTGGGTAAAAGAACAAATCATTAAAATAATAATTATATTAAAGATAATGACAACAATGAAATAATATGCCAAAATTTGTGTGATAAGGCCAAAACAGTCCTTAGGGGAAGTTTAATATCTGTAAATGCTTGTATTAATAAAAGAAAAAGATTGATAAATTGGGCATGCCACTAAAAAATTAGAAAAAGGACAAATTAACCCCCTCCATTAAACAACAAAATAGAAATCCTGAAAATCAAAGCAGATTAATAAAATTGGAAGCAAAAAATTAAATAAATAAAGCTAGGTGCTATTTTTATGAAATAATAAAATAGATAAATACTAGCCAATTTGATTTTTGTTTTGTTTTGTTTTGTTTTGCGGGGCAATGAGGGTTAAGCAACTTGCCCAGGGTCATACAGCAAGTGTGAAGTGTCTGAGTCCGGATTTGAACTCAGGTTCTCCTGAATCCAGGGCTGGTACTTTATCCACTGCACCACCTAGCAGCCCCCAGCTAATTTGATTTTTAAAAAGAAAACAGAAAAACAAATCATAAGTATCCAAAATGGAAAGGGTTAGTGTACAGTCAAGGAAGATGAAATTAAAGCAATTATTAGGAGTTATTTTGCCCAGCTAGATATGCCTCTAAAACTGACAAGCTAAATAAACTGAATATTTACAAAAATACAAGTTACCCAGATTATCAGAAGAGGAAATAGAATATTAGAATAACCCTATCTTAGAAAAGAGAAACTGAACAAGGCATAAGTGAACACCCTAAGGAAAAACCCAAGGACCAGATGGCTTTACAAGGAAATTTTACCAAACATTTGAAGAATAATTCATTCCAATATTATATAAATGGTTTGAAAAAAATAAGGAGTCCTACCAAATTCCTTCTATGAGACCAATATAGGTTTTTTTGGACAACAATATAGTTTTCATACTTAAACCAAGAAAAGTAAAAACAGAAAAAGAAAACTATAAACTAATTTTCCTAATGAATATTGATGTAAAAATATTAAGATTAAAGAAGCATATCCCCCACATCATACACTATGACCAGACTAGATTCATCCTAGAAGTGCAGGGCTGGTTTGATATTAAGAAAACCATAATAATAATGAACCTTATACATAACAAAAATAACATTATATTATTATATCAATATAGTCAGAAAAGCCCTTTATTTTTATTTATTATTTTTATTTTTTTGTGTGTGGGGGGGCAGTGAGGTTAAGTGACTTGCCCAGGTTCACAAAGCTAATAAGTGTCAAGTGTCTGAGGCCGGATTTGAACTCAGGTCCTCCTGAATCCAGGGCCAGTGCTTTATTCACTGTGCCACCTAGCTGTTCCCTACATTTTTATTTCTTAAAAAATAATTTTGAATTACAAATTCTCTCCCTCCCTCCAGTCCCTTTCCAACCTAATGAGAAGGTAAGCAACAAGATATGAGTTATACATTTCAAATCATGTAAAATTTATTTCCATATTAACCATGTTGCAAAAAATCAAGAAAAATAAAGGAAAAATTATATTTTGATCTGCACTCAGAGTTTATCATCTCTCTGGAGGTGAATAGCATTTTTCATCAGGAGTCCTTTGGAATTGTCTTAGATCATTGTATTGATCAGAGCAGAAAAGTCTTTCACAATTAATCATCCTTACAATATTGCTATTATTATATACAATGTTCTTCTCCTTACTCTGCTCACATAAGTCTTTTCAGGTTTTTCTGAAACCATCCTGCTCATTATTTCTTATGGCACAATAGTATTCCATGACAATCACATCACAATTTGTTCAGCTATTCCCCAATTTGATGGGCATCCCCTCAATTTCCAATTCTTTGCTACCATAAAAATAGCTACTATAAATATTTTTGTACATATGGCTCCATTTCCTTCTTCTTTAATCTTTTTGGGATATAGACCTAGTAGAGGTAAATCCTAAATCAGAGAATACATATAGTTTATAGCCCTTCAAAGATAGTTTCAAATTGTTCTCCACAATAGTTGTACCTGTTCACAACTGCATCAACAATTCATTAGTGTACCTATTTTCCCACATCTCTCCCCTTTATCATTTGTCATTTTCCTTCTCACACATGAGTCAACCTGATGGGTATAGATTGTACCTCTGAATTGTTTTAATTTGCATTTCTCTAATTATTAGTGATTTAGACCATTTTTTCGTATGGCCATTGACAGCTTTGATTTCTTCTTCTGAAAACTACCTGTTCATATCCTTTGACCATTTAGTAATTGAGGAATAGCTCTTATTTTTATAAATTTTGTTGTGTTCCCTACGAATTTGAGAAATGAGACCTTTAGCAAAGAAACTTGCTAGAAATTTTCTTTCTTAGTTTCCTGTTTTCCTTCTAATTTTGGTAGTATTAGTTTTGTTTATGCAAAGCCTTTTTAATTGTATGTAATCAAAATTATCCATTTTACCTCCTGTGATTCTCTTTATCCCTTATTTAGTAATGAACACTTCTCTATCCATATATCTGACAAGTAATTAGCTTATGATAACATCTTTTATGTCTAAAGCACATATACTTTTTGAGCTTACCTTGATATAAAGTATAAGATGTTGGTCTATGTCTAGTTTCAGGCACAGTATTTTCCAGTTTTCCTGGCAGTTTTTGTTAAATAGTGAGTTCTTGCCCTGAGAGCTGGGATCTTTAGTTTTATCAGACACAAGGTTACTGTGCTCATTTGCCTTTGTATATTGTGTACCTACCTAATCTATTCCACTAATCAGCCACTCTATTTCTTAACCAATACTAAATTGTTTTGATAATTACTGTTTTGTCATATAGTTTGGTACTGCTATATTCCTTTCCTTCACATTTTTCCCATTGATTTTCTTGATTATCTGACCTTTCGTTCCTCCAGATGAGTTTTTTTTTTAGGTCTATAGCCTAAAGAGATCAAAGAAAAAAGAAAAGGGCCTATATGTACAAAAATATTTATAGCAAGCTCTTTTTATGGTAGTAAAGAATTTGAAACTGAGGAGATGCCCATTAATTGAGGAAATGGCTAAACAAGTTATGGTATATGAATATATGAATTGATACAAAATGAAGTGAGCAGAACCAAGAGAACATTGTTCACAATAACAACAATAGTATAATGATGAGCAACTATGAAAGACCAATCAATACAATGATCCAGAACAATTTCTCCTGATGAAAAATACTATCCACCTCCAGGGAGAAAGAACTGAAGAACCATAAATACAGACCAATGCATAATTTTTCTCTTTCTTTTTCTTTCTTTTTCCCCCTTGCAAAATGGATAATATGTAAACATGTTTTGCATGACTTCATATATATAATAGACATCCTATTCCTTGCCTATTCAATGGGTGAGCGAGTGGTTGGAGGAAGGAGTGAATTTGAGAACAAAACTGAGAACAAAAATTTTAAACGTTAAAAGAAAAGATCCACCACACCAAAACATATGCCATTAAAAATGAAAAACAATGCTAAGAAATGATAAATTATTAGGCAAAACCTCCTATCTAGGAAAAGAGGATTCAAGACTATACCAAGACCATTGTCTGAAGTAGTTCAACATTGTGGATAAAATTTGGGCATCTTTACCTGAGAGTGTAAAAACATCCACCCTCGAAAATGTTTTGAGTTTTTTTTTTTTAATTTCCAGCATGCCTAGAAGACTATGCCCATTGAAACAATGATGAAACAATGATGAACAATGATAGATCTGTTTGGTATACTAAAGAGCAGAATTGCTTGTCAAAGACACACTTAATATCAAATGCAATGTGGTTTCATGATGAAGAATTAAAGAATATGGGTCAAAATCTCAGTAACTCACTATGAAATCTTACAAAATAGTTGAATGCAGCAAAAGGAATACATGTTGCATATCAAGTTTTTTAAAGATAAAAAGCTGTAAGGTTTGTTGTAGAAGCCAATAATTTAACCCACTTAATTTGCACAACAAGAAAGCATCTTATAGAGGAGTAGTTCCAAATTCAAACAGGAATGGGACTGCATATTGAAAATCACGAATTAAGATTATCTATGTTGTATTGTATTTTATTTATTTTTCAAACATTTCTCAATTACATTTCAATCGGGCTTGGGTTGAATGGTTGAGTTGTGTGGTTGCTTGGGGCAAGTTTGTCATTTCTGGAATAATGGATAGAAAATTAGCTTCAATTCCAAGAAGACCTGATTCAAGTCCTGATTTTGACACACATCAGCTGTGTGACCCTGGGTAACTTCTTTGTCCTCTTAATGACCAAGGCACCTCTCCAAGATTAGTAGTTGCAAAGAAGGTATTGATCTGATTGGTAGAGGGAGTTTCTTCACCAGGGAGTTCCTTATACTACTTAAATAACTGGTCTGTATTTCTATTTTCTAACTTGTACAACAATATATAATCCTTATTTTACAGATAAGGAAACTTGAGACTGACAGAGGTTTACTGATTTGCCCAGAATCACACATCTGGTAAATGTCTGAGCTAGAATTCAAACTTAGGTCTTCCTTAGTAGAACATTCTGTCCATTATATGCATAGGTGGCAGGTGTCCAATAATGTCTAAAAATTAGTTGGTAATAAAGGACTGGACATCAGGGGACAGTTTAGTTCTGGCTACCAAAAGGTATGAGGAAGAAACCGGTAGTCAAGACAGCACAGTGGCCAGAAGGAGGGGGTGGTCAGTAGTGTCAAAAGCTGTAGAGAGATCAAGCCCTGAGAAAAGGCAATTAGATTTACCAGCTAAAGGTTCATTGGTAACTTTGCGCGAAGTAAGGTCAGAAGCCAGATTCTAATAGATTGAAAAGGCAGTAGAAGGTTAAGAAATGGAGGTAATTAGTGTAGATGATGCCATTCTAGAAGATTGGCTGTGAAACAAAGAAGGAATACTAGATGATAGCTTGAGGAGATAGTAGAATCAAATGATCTTTTTAAAAGTAAGAGGGGGCTTGAGCATATTTATAGTTATAGGGGAAGAAGTCAGTGAAGAAGATTTAAGATGAAAGAAAGCAAATTGAGGCAGTATCTTAAGTGTTATGTTTGGGTCTGCTGAAATAATTGAAAAGGGACCAGATTCTCTTGTCTATATTATTTCCTATATTTAGCAGCAATTGTTCTCTAAATGAGTAATACTATGATGTGCTAGTGAGAGAAAAGAATATCTGACATAGTGAGTTACTTATCTTAATAAGGTTTATCCAAAGATATTCTTTATTTATTTATTTTTTTATTGAGGCAGTTGGGGTTAAGTGACTTGCCCAGGGTCACACAGCTAGTAAGTGTTAAGTGTCTGAGGTCGGATTTGAACTCAGGTACTCCTGAATCCAGGGCCGGTGCTCTACCCACTGCGCCACCTAGCTGCCCCCAAAGATATTCTTTAAAGTCAGGAAAGAAGGCTGGAGAAGTGAATGCTGTTGTTTCTTGGGTCTAAGTCTTGAATAGCATCTCTTGCCATCTAAGCAGCACAGGGACCTGTGGTTTCTGGTCAGCCCATGGAGAGAAAAAACTCATGGGAGTTGTAGGATCATAAAATGGGGGTATGTGTGTGAGGTGCCAACAAGAAGGGGCTCACCAGCTTTCCTTCCCTATATAGAAAAGGTCCCATCTCTGATACACATCAGGGATGTTTCCGTTTTCTTGCCCCTAGGACCTCGAGGGCAAGTGATTAGATAAATGGGATGCCAAGAATATGGAGAGAACACTCACCTTTCTTATCTCAGGTCAGAAGGTATAAATCTTTTATCTTTATAAATGTTTTATCAAACTGGGATTCTACCAAAAATTAGTTCATTTGTACTGAGAACATGAGCTATGAAATTATAATTGTTAAAAACAAAGAATGAACTTCTTAGCAGTCAGGGGTATAAGGCAAAGTAATGAAATCTGTAAAGATAAGCAGACAGATATATCTTTAATAAGAACTAGAGTTCTTTTATCTCTAAATATCATAACCACCAGGGCCTTTGCTTAAGCAGTTGCAAATATCCCTTGCTATATTTCCTTGCAAGCAACATCAATTTATCCAAAAGGAAAGAGGAATTTTTAATACTACAAATGTTAAGGAACATCATATTCTTAAGTACATTATGAAAGTATACAGCAAATACAAATAAGAAATTATGGGATGCATTGCAGCCATCACAATTTAGCTGATCCCAGAAGGCATGGGATCAAGACTGTGTGGAAGGATGAGCCTTTGCAAAGAAGTAAAATGCCAACTCTTCATCAGAGACTGGGGTAAAGGAAGAGAGAAATGGGGATAATGAAGGGAAGTATTAATGTGTAGAGTAAGGAAGAGGAGGGGAACTTGAGACAGATGGAGATCACCTTTATGTTGATGATTCCCCAATGTGTCATTAGCCTTTATGATTGCTTTCCAGATCCAACAAAAAAGAAACTGCTTCCCCTCCTCTTGATATCCCTACCATTTCTGCCACCAGAAATGCATCCATCTCTTTCTCTTGATTCCTATTTGTACCCCACTTTAAGTCTTCACTACTAGAGCATTACAATATCCTCCTGCAGGTTACTCTGACTCCAGTATCCTCTAGACACATCCAGTACACTGGTGCCATAGTAAATTTTCCAGACTGTACTGCTCATTTGCTCAAAAATCATCCATGACTTCTCATTACCTACCACATAAAGTCCAGAAGACTCAACCTCACATTTGAGGTTCTCTACATTTGTCAACTGCCTCCCCACAAAAAACATGGCCCTGCCCTATCTTTGTTAGCCTTTTGTCCCATGACTTTTCACTCACCCTATGTTACAGCTAATTGGAGTATTTGATACTTCTTTCTTTCTTTTATTTTTTTTTGCAGGGCAATGAGGGTTAAGTGACTTGCCCAGGGTGACTCAGCTAGTAAGTGTCAAGTGTCTGAGGCCGGCTCTGAACTCAGGTCCTCCTGAATCCAGGGCCACTGTGCCACCTAGCTGCCCTGTATTTGATATTTCTTGAACATGCCCTATACTTTCTTATCTCTGTCCATGATGTTCCTCCCAACTGGAACATACTCCCCTGTACCTGTCCAATTCCTATTCTTCAAGTACCAGCCCAAACATTAGGTCTTCCCAATGAAGAGGAAAAGAGAGGCAGTTATATCTGGAATCAGGCAGACCTGATTTCAATCTAGCCTTATAAACATTTACTAGATGTGATTATAGGCAAACCTATCTGTCTCAGTTTCCTCATCTGTAAAACAGGCAGAGTCATAAAAAGTCAAGGGATGACAGTATCACGATGAGGCCAATGGTGGATATGCTGGAGTGAAGCTAAGTGAGACAGTACTAACTGATCACACAAAGAGAATGATGCTGTGTACTACATAATTCAATAAATAAAATTGAATGAATATTCAGTGAGGCACCTACTGTGTGGAGAACACCATACCAAGTTCTAAGAAAGAGAAAGAGAGAGGAAACAACAACAACAAAACCCTCCTACCTCATGGGTCCTAAGTCTGCTGGACTTGGAGGCAGGAGATCTTGGTTCCAATCCCAGCTAGCTGTGTATCTTTGGGCAAGTCACTTAAACCTTCCAAGTCTTGATTTCATCACCTGTAAAGTAGAGATGACGATACTTCATTAAATACTTCACAGATTTGTTTTGTTGTGAGGAAAGTACTTTGTAAATTTTAAAGCCCTAAACATGCTGTTGCTATTATTATTGTCTAGTAGGAAAGGTATAACATATTATAAAGGCAAAAAAAAACTATAGTACTTCCATGACCTACATGAACTCAAGTTCAAGGCCAGGGAATTAATCAGGTGGCTAAAGCCTCCTTGTAGGCTTTTTGTAGCTCACTGGAAATGTACTAAAGAACATATGGGTATTCCCTCTACTAATTAAACAAAATTCATCTGGCGTGTGTTGCTATTGACATTACAATTCACCCCTCAAAAACCACAAATTTATATAGCAACTATCATTCACACTTCTTGTGTTTTAAAGTTGTTGCTTGTACTGCTCATTTTAATATTCTGATAAACAAAAATTTTTTGAATAATTTCTTCGAATAATTTCTCTAATAAACTCTTGGAATAAAACTTTTTGTGCCAAACTTGTAATGAATAGTAGAAGGCAATGAGTCACATGTTTATTTGCCCAGGGAAACCACTTGATCCTGAAATAGAAGAGTGCTAATGTAATTTGTTTCATAGCTAATATCCTGCTTTGAGGAAGTAATGGCTAGTTTTTTTTTTCAATCTCACTGTTTAATTTTTTACATTTATTTGCAAGAACAAGTTTCTTTAGAGCCAAGTCATGTAAATAACCATCTTTTTCCTCCATTGTGACTTTTATTTATTATCTCTTATTTAGCTGAAATATGGTTTCATTTAAAATAAATTGTTCTAATCAACTTAAAAAGTAACTCCAAGAAACAACTAATGTATACAAATAAGCAAATATAAAACATAGACAAAAGCAAATATCCACCTCTAATGTTTCCTAACTATGTGACTGTGGGTAAGTCACAACCTCCCTGAGTCTCATGTCCCTCTTCTATAAAATAGGGGAAACAAACAGATGGCTGCTTTGGTCTCTCTCAGCTCAAAACCTATGATCACATGTAATGCTAATTTGGGAGAGGACAGAAAACACAAGTAATTAATACTAAGATAATTCACAGTCAAATATTGCTATAGTATCTTGCTAAATAAGTGTATTTCCTATCAATTATGAATACTGTTCAATGACAGAGAGGAATAGAAATACAAATAATTTTTAAATGGCTTTGAATTATTTTTTGTTTCATTTTTGTACTTATTTAATTGTGGCCATGTCTGATGTTATGGGAAATCTTTTTAAACAAATTAATGAAGCCAAATTGAAATTTTCTTGTCCCAGGAAAAGTGGCAAATATCCCCTTACTCAAAAGTTCATTGGTAAAAGAGTGTGCTGGAGAATTTCCTATAGAACTTAAGTTTTTAACCTTTTTGAGTATCATGGACTCCTCAGAATGTTATTAAACAACTTAAGAAAATGCTAATTTTCAATTAGAAGTCTGTGAAAATATTTTTCCCACCCTAATTCCTGGACCCCCTGAAATCTATCCATGGATCCCTTCTGTGGATTCTAGGTCAACAATCCCCTCTATAGGAGAATGGTCAACATAAGGTTGCCTCAGAAACTAGGTATAGACCAACGTCTCACAACATATACTAAAATAAGGTCAAAATGGGTACATGGTTTACACATAAAGGATTTACACACAAGCAAATTAAGAGAGTATGGAATCATTTATCTCTC
The DNA here is from genome assembly GCF_019393635.1 of Dromiciops gliroides. Classification (NCBI taxonomy): domain Eukaryota; kingdom Metazoa; phylum Chordata; class Mammalia; order Microbiotheria; family Microbiotheriidae; genus Dromiciops; species Dromiciops gliroides. The sequence continues at coordinate 273,020,035 of NC_057863.1, read as the reverse complement.
AGATTTATGGGTAGAAGGAAAAATTAGGACCAAAGAAGATATAGAGAGCAAAACAAAATATAAAATACATCATTATGAAATTTTAAAAAGTTTTTTTTCACAAAAACCCCTAATATAACCAAGATTATAAGGGAAGCAGAAAACTGGGAAAGAATTTTTGAAACAAGTATCTCTGATAAAGATATCTCTGATATCTTGATTATATAGAGAATTGAGTCAAATTCATAAAAATACAAGTCATTCCCCAATAGATGAATAGTCAAAGGATATAAACAGGCAGTTTTCAAACAAATAAGTCAAAGCTATCTTATTGATCACAGAAATGCAAATTAAAACAGCTCTGAGGTATCACCTCACAGCTATCAGTGTCACATATAACAAAAAAGAAAAATATTGGATGTTGGAGGTGATGTGGGAAAACTGGGACACTAATCCACTGTTGGTGGAGCTGTGAAAAGATTCAACCATTCTGGAGAGCAATTTGGAACTATGCCCAAAGAGCTATAGAAATGTGCATACCCTTGATCCAACAATATCACTGTTAGGTTTATATCCCAAAGACATCCCCTAAAAGAAAAAAAGACCTATTTGTACAAAAATATTTATAGCACCTTCTTTTTGTAGTGGCTAAGTATTGGAAATCAAATGAATGCCAATCAATTGGCAAATGGCTAAACAAGCTGTGGTATATAATGGTGATGGAATAATATTGTGCTATAAGAAATGACAAGCAGGATGTTTTCAGAAGGGCCTGGAAAGACCTGTATGAACTGATGTATAGTGAAGTGAGTAGAACCAGGAAAATGCTGTACACAGTGACAACAATACTGTATGACAAAGAACTGTGAAAGACTTAACTATTCTCAGCAATACAATGATCCAAGACAATCCCAAAGGACTATTGTTGAAACATACCATATACCTCCAAAGAAGGAACTGATGTTGATTGAACACAAACTGAAACATGCTGGTTTTCACTTTATTTTTTCTTTAAGTTTTCTTTTACAAAATAACTAATATGGTAATGTTTTACACAATTACACATGTATAACACAGATCTGCTTATCCCCTCAGGGAAAGGGGAGGGGAGAAGGGATAAAATTTGGAACTCAAAATTATAAATAAAATGTTTATTATTTAAAAAAAATAAAGAAACATACCTAATTCCAGAGTATGGATTCACATTCATTAAAAAACAACACAAGGTTGCCTCTATCAATGTCATTTTTGCAACAATACTATTAACACATTATATATATTATATATATATATAATATATATAATGTGTTAATATAATATATATTGTAGTAATATATAATAATATTATATATATATATATATATATATATATATATATATAAACACACATTGGTAATCTGAGGTCTCATCCAAAAAACTGACAACTCAGTCAATATCCATAATGAGTGAGCAAGTTTTATTAAGGGAGTTGTGTATTAAAACATGGCCTGGGTGACAGAGTGGCCAGGGTGGTAAAATGGAGGAGGTAGGGTGATGGAATGGTCCCCAGCCCTAAGCAGGGCAAGGGTACCGACTTTTATAGTCCCTCTGGTCCCACCTCCTTCCTATTCCTGCCCATCCTCTGGGTAGAGCTAAAGCCCATGGTCTCTGAGCATGTTCTATCCCAGAATGCATCTGGTTTGGATTGGACAGGTATATAGTGTGCATGCTCAGGGCTCGGGATTCCCCTTAACCACTTTAGGGGACGTTATTCCCCAAACTATGTTACTCTAAGAGACACTATTTCCGCCGCCTCCCCTCATGCGCAGAACCCAACCTCATCATATCCATCCTTAGACATATACATTAGCTGTGTTTTTTTGCTTAACTTCCCTCTGGCCCAATTTCTTCATCTGTAAAATGAGTAATACTTTTAGGGCATGCCTCACAGAGTTGCTGGGAGAGATTAAATGAGATAATGTATATGAAATGTTTTGTAAAACCTTAAAATACTATTGGTCAAAAGTTATTATAAAGTACATTCACATATACGCACACATATACATATACACACAGAATATATACAGATGCACTACAGCAGCTGTTATGAGATAAACAAAGGGCCTTTTGGGAACTACTCTACAGGAAATAATGTGGCTCTGGATGACAGTCAACTTGTAAATAAAAAGGAAAGTCAAGCTTCTAGGCTAATGACAGAGAAAAAACATGAATCTGTTTGGTAGAAGCCAGGGACCAATGAAGACAAAGAAGTCTCTGGTAGCCTGGTATGGGAAACAGCCTACACTAGAAATAGAAGTAAATTAGGAAAGCAAAGAATGTAGGTCTCTTAAGAGATCCCAGGAAAGGAGCCCATGGACCAAGATGAAAAGAACACAGGGAAAAGAAGAACACATTTCTAACAGGATTTGGGTTCCCAAAGTGGTATTATTTGTATGACCTTATGCAAGTGGCTTCACCTCAAAATAACAAAAAAAAAATACATTAAATAAAAGGATAAGGAGAGAGAGAGAGAGAGAGAGAACGAACAATGATCTCTTCACATGGAAAATCTAACAGAAAAACAAAAGAGAGAAACAAAAAAAAGAGGCCCTAATGCAAGGAATAAATAGCACAGGGTAAAAGTGGGAAGGAATCTCCAAAAGAAAGGATTAATACTGTACTAACAAGAATGAGGCCTCCAGAAATAAGTGAAACACAACACCCTTTACATCAAGTAAGAAATTTAAAGGAAGATATTAGGAGAGAAATCAGAATATTCCAAACCAGAGTATTAACCATTTACAGCAGATGATAGGAAAATTTTACTAAAGAAATGATACTCTGAAAAAGAGAATGACAGAAACCGAATACAAAGACATAGCAATAATTTTTTTAAAAAACCCAAAAGAGCAAAATACTTGGTGTCTTTATAAACCAAAACAACAGACTTTGAATAAATCTCAATAAGACAATCTAGGAATGAATACCTAACCTCACCTCCCCCCCCATAAGAAACCAAAACCAAAAAGCAATTTAAAAAAGAGCTAGAATACTCCATTTCAAGAACTTACTCAAGAAATTCTTCCAGAAGTATTGAAAAAAGAGGGCATAGTGCAGATCAAAAAAATTCCATAGGACACTGTCAAGCTTAATTCACCTAGGAACAGAATTCAACAAGTTGAGACTCTTCAATTTCAACATCATAAATTGTAAAGACTACAAGGAGGAGGAAGTTTACATATGGAGACATTCCAGTTTAAGATGAATAGGGCACTAATCAATAATGATAAAAAAGGCTTCTTGCCAAGCCCAATCCCTCATCTTCTGCCCCAATCATATCCCCCCGAAAGGTAATTTGCCAATCATGCCCTGTCTCAAATCTTCAGTCTTTCCCTACAACTGGGTTCTTAGTCTTCATTATCATTATAAAGTTACCTGAAGAGATGATAGGATGAAGTGTTTATTCCTATTTCTTTTCCCTTTCATAGAATAACACATTTTGAGAAAAAAAGCTCTCTATATACATTAACCGTACTCCCTCTTCCTCTGACAAATGTGGTTCTGATGCCTAAACCAGGGAGAGATTGTCAGAGGGCAAATAAATGATAGACCCATATCTCTGATAAATAAGAATGCAGAAATACTGAACAAAATGTAACAAAGAAGACAATCTCCAAATTATAAAAAAAGGAGACACTAAGACAATGTTATATTTATACCAGGAATAGAGGATTGATTCAATACAGGAAAACTAATAGAACACATTAGTAAGAGCACTAATACAAATCACATGATTATACAATAATAATAGTTAACATTTATATGGTGCTTACTATGTGCTAGACACTGTGCTAAGTGCCTTACAAATACTATCTCATTTGATCAAGAGATATAAATACAACTTTCCCTAATACAGTGAACAATACCTTCGTAGAACCAAGAGCTGACAACATCCATAAAAAAGAAATGCAAGAGGTACTTCCAGTAAAACCAGGGGTAATGCAACCATGTCCACTGTCATCAATATGATTTGCTATAATTGCAGAAATAGTAGCAATAGCAATAATACAAGAAAGAAATCAACTGAGGGGATAAATATAGGCAAAAAGGGGCCAAAATTATTACTTTTTAAAAATATGATATGATGGTTTATTCAGACAGTGCTAGAGATTCATCTAACTGAATTAACTGAAATTCAGACATTAGTAAAGTAGCAAGATATAAAATAAAACCACCAAAAACCCATCAGACTTTCTGATCATTATGACTTATTTTCAGAAGACAAAATACCTTGGAATCAGCTTCCTAAGACACACCAGAGAATTACATGAATATAACTATAAAACGCTATACTTTTTTTTTTTTTTTGCAGGGCAATGAGGGTTAAGTGACTTGCCCAGGGTCATGAAGCTAGTTAAGTGTCAAGTGTCTGAGGCTGGATTTGAACTCAGGTCCTCCTGAATCCAAGGCCAGTGCTTTATCCACTGTGCCACCTAGCTGCCCAATGCTATACTTTTTTTAAAAGGAGTGACAAATAGAAAAGAGTTACAGTAGTGCCATGTTAATATAATAAAAATGACAATATGACTTAGTTTACAGATTTACTGCCATACCAAGCAGGGCAGCTAGGTGGCGCAGTGGATAGAGCACTGGCCTGGAACAAACAGGGCCTCAGACACTACCTGTGTGACTCTGGGCAAGTCACTTAACCCAATTGCCTTAAACATCCAGGGCCATCTCCAGTTGTCCTGATATATATTTTGCCACTGTACCCAGATGGCTCTGGAGGAGAGAGTGAGACTGATAACTTTGCACAGCCCTCCCTCTCTTAAATCCAATTCAGTGCAAGTCATATCACCCTGATATCATGGTCCTCTCTGAGAATGAAGGACAAACAACAACATACCAAGCAAGCTACCCAAGAACTACTTTACAAAACTAAGGAAAATAAAAATAAAGTTCACCTGGAAGATTAAGAGGTCAAGAATCTCAAGGAAAATAAATTTTTACAAGTAGGAAGAATAAAGGGACTTAATAGTACCAAATCCCAAACTCTACTACAAAATGGTAATCATGAGGGCAGCTAGGTGGCGCAGTGGATAAAGCACTGGCCCTGGATTCAGGAGAACCTGAGTTCAAATCTGGCCTCGCATACCTGACACTTACTAACTGTATGACCCTGGGCAAGTCACTTAACCCTCATTACCCCACAAAAAAAAATAAGTAAAATAAAAATAGTAATCATAATAACTATTTGGACTGATTGAAAAACTGATCGGTAGAAAAGATAATGTACACAAGATCCAGAAATGATTGAACACAGTAACACTATTCAGTGAAAACAAATACACAAGCTCCTGGGCTAAGGACTCACTATTTACAAAGAGTAGTGGGAAAACTGGGAGGCACTCTGAGAGAAATTAGGCATAGATGAATATACTACAAGTAGATACATAACCTAGTAATAAAAGATTATATCATAAATTAGATATAATGGAAGATAATACCTTTCACAGCTATGGATAGGGGAAGAGTTCTTGATCAAATAAGGAATATAAGGGATCACAGAAGATAAAATGGATTTTCATGATATAAAACTTAAAATTTGGCAAAAACGAAAGCAATTCAGTTAGAATTAGAAGGAAAAGCATTAAATTGCGGGGGGGAGGTGGAATCTCTGCAGCAATTTCTCTGATAAAGATCTGAAAGTCATGATATACAGGAAATTGATTCAAATATTTAAGAGCAAATGCCAACAGATGAGCTGCCAGTTTTCAAGGGAAGAAATCTAAGCTATCAATAACCATATGAAAAATGCTCCAAATCAATAATTGTAAGAAAAATACAAATTAAAATAACTGAGGCTTCACCTCACTCTAGTGAACCCAAGTGGCAAAGATGACAAAAGATAAAAATTACAACTGTTGGAGGGGCTGTATGAGAACAGTTGGCAGAATTGTGAATTGGTCCTATAATCATAAAAGGAATTTGGAACTATATAGAAAACATTGCTAATCTATGCATTTGCCCTTTGTCCCACTGGCAGCCTACTAGGAAAATCACCTAAAGAGATCACATATAGACTAAATTTATTCATTTATTTGTACAAAAATAATTTTGTTGTTGTTTAGTCTTTTCAGTCATGTCTGATCCTTCATGACCCCATTTTGGGTTTTTCTGACAAAGATACTTGAGTGGTTGGCCATTTCCTTCTCCAGCGATTCAATTTGTCAGGCAATAAGAGGTTAAATGATTTCCCAAGGTCACACAGCCAGGAAGTGTCTGAGGTGGATTTGAACTCATGTCTTCCTAACTCCAGATCCAGATTCAGCTGCCTCTAAAAATTGTTATAATACCAGTATTTATCATAGCAAAACAGTGGAAACAAAGTGAATGCACATCAGTTGGGGAATGGAGAACAAAATATCTTATACTAATGTAAAGGAATATTATTGTGCTGTAAGAAATGGTGAAAGGGGTTGATTCAGAGAAATTAGTATGAACTGATACAGAACAAAGTAAGCAGAATGAGAACTATTTTTAAAATGACTACAGCCTTGTAAAGAAAAACTACTCTGGAAGGCTTAAAAATACCCATTGATGCATGACCAATCATTGTGGAATTATCCCCGGGAGACTGATGATGAAGGATGCCTCCTACTTCTTGGTAGACAGGTGATGAACAATGAAGAATGAGACATCTTTTTCTTTTCTTTTTTTTTTGTTTTGTTTTGTTTTGTTTTTGCAGGGCAATGAGGGTTAAGTGACTTGCCCAGGGCCACACAGCTCGTTAAGTATCAAGTGTCTGAGGCTGGATTTGAACTCAGGTCCTCCTGAATCCAAGGCCAGTGCTTTATCCACTGCGCCACCTAGCTGCCCCCCATCCTTTTCTTTTTTTATATATTTTTATCATCTTTTTCAATACAACCAAAACAACATAAATTTGTTTCAGTTAACTGTACTTAGGTTTACAAGGCTAGGCTTTAATTTGGGAGAGAAGAAATGATACAAAGGAAGTGATACCAAAAAAAAATAATAAGAAAATAAAAGAAGGTAAATCATGAAATATAGTTACTAAAATAAAAACCCCCAACCACTGTCTAATAAGAGCTACATTTTCACACCCCATCGTCTGCTTCTGGCCTTCTTTGTACATGGAGAAGAGGCAGCAAGATATAGTAGATAGAAATCCACCCAGGGGGATGGATGAGTATACATCCTGTCTCTGACATATACTGACCACATGACCTTATATGTTGCTTCATTTTTGCGTGCTGGATGGTGAAGGTGTCAAATTCATGACCTCCCCAACAAACTCGCCTAGTGTAGCCAAACCAGATGAAAATATAGGGAGTTTTCTATACTAATGAAATGACAGATTCAGTCCCTATCCCTTTTGTATATGGAAATGTTCATGTCTACCACTGATTTTCTAGTTCATATATATACATATATATATACACATACACACACATATATATATGCACATACATATACATACATGTGAACTAGAAAATTAGTATATGTATATATATATATATATGTACACATTTCCCATTTGAAATAAGCCAAAGACAAATTATATTTATTTTTCCAACATCACATAATACTTTTACAAAGCCTTTGTACTGGAACACAAAAACTCAAATGCAATAATATTTTTAAAATTTACTATCTAAAATATGCATCTTAACGACACAATAAAAATTATAACCAACATGAGAAATCTTTCAAGAAAGTAGACCTAGAGACTGAATAATAATATTCTAAATAATAAGAACAAATCATAAAACCTACAAATATTTATACTAAAGAGATTAACAATGAAAATATATCAGTTGTAACTAAAACAGTCAGAGAAAACTATGTCCACTTATCCTAAGAAAAGATAAGTTTAATGAATTTAGTGTATGTATCATTGTAAAAACTAAAAAAAGTATAATAAAAATCCAAACGTGCAAAAAGAAATTGTGAAAATAAAAACCCTAAAGTGGATCCATGAAGAATTGGACACAACTGACAGGACTGAACAATAACAATTGCAGAGCAGAAAATTAAAAGAGGAGGTAGGGGACTAGAGAGTCTACAGGAGAATTGGAGAAGCAACAGGAGGAGGAATTCAGTGCTAAAAGGCAGGTCTCAACCCAAAGGTGGGAGTGGTTCCCACAGAAGAATACTTCCATGGAAGAAATGTGTCCCAGCAATATTTCCTTCACAAACTGAAATACCGATATAAAATAAGAATCAAAGAAAAAAAAGAAAGAGATAGATAATGAAATAAAACAAATCAATTAGGTTAGGTAACCTCTCACCCCTTCAAACTAGAGAAACAGTAGGCAAGAGGGAGCAGGAGATGAGACCTTATGGGAATAACAATAATTTAAGAATCACAGGGGCAAAGTATTGACAAAGAAAGGCAATACGAAAATAAATAAATAGAGAAAAACACATACATAATTCCATAACATTAACAGATAAATAATATGAAATCTAGCCTAATAATACAAAAGAGTTAGTTACTTAAATCTGCTATTTTTTAAAAGCACATCTAAAACGTGAAAAAAACAGAATCAAAATGAGTGGAACAAAATTTACTATACACAAAATATATATAAAAAAGCAAACTGCAAACATATCAGACAAGATAAAAGTAAAACTCACAATGCCAATAATTATAAATGCCGATAATTAAACAAGGAAATAAACAAAGACAACATATCAATTATCAATATTAAACACATAAAAAACTTCATTATGTTTAAATTATTTTTTTTTAATTAAGTGAATGGGGGCAGCTAGGTAGCGCAGTGCCTAGAGCACCGCCCCTGGCGTCAGGAGGACCTGAGTTCAAATCCAGCCTCAGACCCTTGACACTTACTAGCTGTGTGACCCTGGGCGAGTCACTTAACCCCAACTGCCTCACCAAAAAAAAAAAAATTAAGGGAATGCATAAAGATATAGCTAGTAACAGAGTAATTAATAGGAGACTTTAAGGTTCCTCTCTCAGAAAAATAAACAAAAAGGAAAATATAGAATTAAAAAAACTGTTGACAAATTTAAACCTAAAAGATTTATGACATCTTTTGAATAAGACCTTTAAAGACTATACAGAGTTGTCAGTACCACTTGGCACTTAAAAAAATTGACCATGTATTAGAGGAATGAGAAAACACAAAGAAATGTTATATTTTAGTGTTTTGGAAAGAAAAAAAAAAGTACAAATTCCTTAGCCCAGCAGTCTAGGCCCCCTACGATCTGGGCCCAAACCCTCTCCTGGTCTATTTCCTCCTCCTCCTCCCTATTAAATGACATGTTTTAGTCAAATTGAATGGCAGTCTCCAAATACTACCCAAAGATCGGTTTGGTCTCCAGGTGATGAACTTTTCTGCCATAGGAATTCATAAAACACAAATGTGCATGATCTTTGATTGTAGAGAGACACATAGATTAAGTTAGAGAACTTTGAAAGTATCAACATATGAACATGTATATGTCTCAGGCAGGTATTTCCAACGTCAATGTTTATACAGTGCTTAATCAAAAGAATATAATTTCAGTTTATTTAGGGCCTGCAACCTTAGTTGAAGGATGGAACCTATAATGAACTTCTTCTCTACTCTGGAGTTAAGTTAGTTTCTTCAAAACCAAACAAGCGGCTCAAGTACAAATATTATGTACTCTGTATTGGTCTAAAGAATCTGATGTAGTCTGTGAATAGGACTGTCTTTCCTTTTATTACTTCAACCTTTCTTTTAGTTCCTTTCTGATCCCTTTGGACTATGATCCTCCACTACAAATGCAATAACAACAGTTAAGTACAACTAACAGGGTCAGACCTCCTAAAAATTCCACATTATTTCCCAGTTGTCCCCAGACATAACCTCCTCCATCATCCTGTATCAACCTAATACTCAAGTCACAGACTCAATACTTGTTACAACTGACCTCATTGGATCATAAAGATCATCTAATCCTTATTTTATAGATTTGATGGACTTTGTTCAGTCCTCATCTGTCTTGAATTCTGCAAGCACTGATAAATGATCACTCTCTTCTCCTGAGTACTAATTTTTTTTTTTTTTGGTGAGGCAATTGGGGTTAAGTGACTTGCCCAGGTTCACACAGCTAGTAAGTGTCAAGTATCTGAGGTTGGATTTGAACTCAGGTCCTCCTGAATCCAGGGCCGGTGCTCTATCCACTGCACCTCCTAGCTGCCCCGCCTGAGTACTATCAAGTACTGTTACACTTTACTTCCTTCCCTCCATGGACAAACAGTTCTCTATTTACCTAAGTGAACTTGGGGAAGGGAAAGAGAAAAAGAAGGAGAGCAGGGAGGTAAGAGGCCTTGCACCTGTGGAGGTAGGTGGCTGGCTCATTATTTTAAGACACATGGGCCAGGGAAGAGAAGTGAGGGCAGGGGGAAGAACAGAGGGAACCAGAGTCAGCCATGTGGGGGCCTGGCAGAAATGATGAGGAAGAAGTGGGAGAAGACACTTGAAGCTATACACGGATAGGAGAGGATGGGGGCATGAGGAGCCTGGGATAGACACTCAGTACCAAGGGTCAGCAAACTGAAGATAGACACACAGGGGCAAGTGGACAGAGTAGGGCTGGAGGTTTCAAGCCAAAGCCCAATCCAGTTCTGCTTTCACTTGGAGGGGTTTTTTTTTGGGGGGGGCGGTTTGTGGGGGGATAGGAAGCTGCAAAATGCCACTGATTGGAGGGCAAGAGCAGAGAGTGAGCACAGCACAGTAAAGATAACTTAGGTATTTTTTTGGAATGCAGATTTCTCTCAGAATTCTTTTACTAAAAGTCAAATCTGCCTAAAAAGTGAGAACTATCTGTACTCCTCCACTCAACAACTCAGTGAGCCTTCTCACCATCCGTCACACATGGCACTCCAAGTCCGCCTACTGACTTCTTTTAAGACTTGGCTCAAATTCTACCTCTTGAATTAGGCCTTTTCAGGTTCCTTCCTCCCCGCTTTCTCCTCCTCCTTCACTGCTACTGCCTTCCCTCTGGTCAAGAAGACCAGAGTTCAAATCTAGCCTCAGACACTTACTGGTTCCATGAGCCTGGGCAAACCACTTAACCTCTGTCTGCCTCAGTCTGGCTTATATCTATATAAATGGGGATAATAATAGCACCTACCTTCCAGTATTGTTATGAGGACTGAATGAAATAATAGTTGTAAAGAACTTTTCATACCGTAAAGTACTATATAAATGCTAGTTGATATTTTTATCCTTATTATTATTATTGTTATCTATCTACTTTGTATATATCTTGTAAGCACTCAGTTGTTGTCTGTCTTTTGTTTTCAAAGAGAACCAATGACATAATGGGGTGATGTCTTGACTCACAAGTGAACTGGAGTTGAACAAAGTCATCAGCCTCACTTTCTCTTCCTAAGTCATTCAAGTGCAGCAGCAAAGCAAAAGACAGGACAATGGTGATGACCTGGGATGCAGTGGATGACCTTGGGTGTCTTAGATACCTGACCAAGCAGCTCCTTGAAGCCACAGGTGAGAGTTGGGTGAAGGTGGACACCAGAAGTAGATGAGCAACCCTCACACCAGAAATCATAGTCCTCCCTGAACACCCTAAAGTACCTGTTGTTATAAAGTCCTTGTGAGTTATTAGTTGTTCTCTCCCCCATTAGGATGTGGGCTCCCTGAGGGGAGAGCTTGTGTTTTTCCCTTTCACTGTACCTCATTGTTTAGCACAGTTCTCAGCACACAGTAAGTACTTAATAAATGCTCATGGATGGACAGATGAGGAAACTAAGACCCAAGAGATCTGTGTGACTTTCTCAAACCCAGAAATTAAATATGGCAGAACCAAGACTAGAAAACATTTCTTAACTTCCTCTGGGAAGGCAATCGGAGGTGCTAGATGACTATAAATTATCAATCCCTACTCTTTTTATTTATTTATTTTTATTAATCCCTACCTGTGTGGCAACCCAAAGTCTCACTCTGATGGACCTGGGTTCAAGTCTCTATTCTGATATACAGGCTCTGTGGCCCTTGAGGACAACCTCAATGTCACAGGCAGCTAAGACTACAAACTGCAGAGCAGATATTGATCTGCATTAGTTATCAGAAGTTCCCTCTGTCAGTGAAATCACAGGTTTGGTCCAACCAACCACCACCACCCACCACCAACAACAAAAGCCCTTCCTTATAATTTCCACTACCACCACCAACAACCAACAACAACAACAACAAAAGCCCTTCCTTATAATTTCCACTACCACCACCAACAACCAACAACAACAACAAAAGCCCTCCGTTATAATTTCCATACTGTTGTTAAGGTACTTATTAAGTCCCATTGGTGCAAAACATTCCACCAAAAGTCTATAATGCTTTCTCACAAGTAAATACAGAGTCCATGGGAATGTGGGCTCAGACTTAGAAAGTACTTGAGGCAAAGGTGTAACTCATAAATTCTGGTTGCTGGATGTCCACTTCTCCCATTTATTGGTAGATTAAGACATTCCCCTTGGGCATGGTGTAGTTTTTGTTTTGTTTTGCTAAATTCTTGGTGCAGGCATGAATCCAACTCAATCCTGTTCTGGGTTCTCAACGCAAACAAGGCCATCAACTGATCAGGGGCCATAAACCCTTTGGAGAGGAGACCTGCCTTCTCAGGAGTATATTGGAGAGCCAGGGTTACTCCAATTTATGGAATTAATTTCTTCTAAATTTTCTTGATAATTTAAAGACATCCCTATTGGGGAGGGCCAATTTTCCTAAACACACCTATGTGGTGGGATAGAGAACAGGGCTTGGAGGAGAGAAGATATGAGTTCACATCTGGTCCGGCATACTTACTAGCTGTTGTGACCCTGGGCAAGTCACTTAACCCCATTTGCCTGAGTTTCCTCATCTGTAAAACGAGCTAGAGAAGGAAATGACAAACCACTCCAGTATCTTTGCCAAGAAAACCCCAAATGGGGCCATGAAGAGTCAGACACAACTGACCAACAAACATAATTCCTGTGTAATTCTCACCTAAAGCATCAAAACTAAAATGGGGTGGACAGCTTTAGACTCCAATTTTATACATATATTATCTCCTTTCATCTGTATAAAAACCCTGTGGGGTACATTCCATGATCATGATCTTTATTTTACAGATAAGAAAGCTGAGACTAAAAAAAAAGATTAAGTGATATGCCTAGAGTTACACAACTGCTGGAGATGAACCCTAGGGCTCTTTCCTGGGATCTTTACTACTTTCTCAAGTGAGGACAAGAGATCACAGGGACTTAATTACCATCTATATGTCTATGGCTACCAACTCTACATTTCCAGTTTTATTCTCTCCTCTTGAGCTCCGGTATCACATTAATAATTACCTCCTACACATTTCTAACCAGATAACCCATAAGCATCTCAAACTGAATATGTCCAAAACAGGTATTCTTTTTTTTTCTTCCAAAATCGACCCTTCCTTCTGAATGTCTATATTATTCTCATGAGTACCATCATCTTCCTGGTCTTCAGGATTCACAAGCTCAATATAATTCCTGGATCCTGGCTCTCTTATTTCACCTGTCAAATCAGTCACAAAATATTGCTTTTACCTCTTCAGTGTCTCTTGCACCTGGCCCCTTCTCACCACTCACAAGGGCTCTGCCCTGGCTCAGGTCAGCCGTCACCTGGGCCTCTAAACTAGTCCCCCTGACTCAAGTCTGTCTGCTCCCTCCAACCCGCCCTCTAACGTGGCTGCCAATCTGATTTTTATGAAGCCCAGGCCTAATCATGTTACTTCCCCCTCTTCACTAAATTCCAAAGATCAAATTTAAACTCCTCTGTTGGGTACTTAAAGCCCTTCACACCAGGCCCCAGTCCATACATGTCTTCTAGCAAATAATGAGAAAACCACACTGACCTTATTTCTCCTCTTACACTTCTTCCCACCATGGTTTTCACTGGCTATTCATTATATATTCCCTCTTCACATACCTCAGAACCTTTAGTTTCTTTCCAACATTCAGCTCAAAATATCAACTTCTGTTGTTCAGTTATTTTTTAGTCGTGAACCACTCCTCAGGACCCCATTTGGGATTTTCTTGGCAAAAATTCTGAACTAGTTTGCCATTTCCTTCTCCAGCTCATTTTACAAATGAGGAAACTGAGGCAAACAGGGTTAAAATTACATGCCTGGGGTCACAGGGACTGTAAGTGTCTGAGGATGGATTTGAACTCATGAAGATGAATGTTCCTGATTCCAAGCCTAGTGCTGCACCACCTAAATACCAATTTCTACATGAAACCTTATCTGATCTCCCTAGCTACTAGCATCTCTCTTAAAATCACCTTGTATTTATTTTTAATGTTGTTTCTACCGGCTAAACTATAAGATCCTTGAGGGCAGGAATTGTTTCATTTCTGTTACTGCATTCCAGTGTCTGGACTATACTAGGCTCCTTATATTTGTTCATCAGTTGAGAGGGAGAACAATTTAAATAGGATATGATCATAGAATCATAGATTTACAGCTGAAAGAGACCTTTAGAGACTATCAACTGAGGCTGAGAGAGGCTAAGTGACTTGCCCAACGTCAAACAACTAGAGAGTGACTTGGGCAGGATTCAAACTCAGGTCTTCCTGACTCTAAACTTTATCCATCGTGCCACCTTGTTTCTCCCTTCATCCAATTCAGGGAATGGGAGTATTCTCTCAGAGTCCCAGGTCTCAGTTCCCACATGCCCTTCATAATTCATCCAGCAGAGTGTGAACCTATAATATCATCTCTGTCATACCTGCTGCATAGGCTGGCAGAGCTAATAAATGAGACAGCCTTAGTCAATCTCCTTTCTGGTTAGCAAGAAGCACCCTGCCAAGTAAACTTTGACTTGGCACTTTTTTATGGGAAGGGGGGAAAGGAAATAAGCATTTATATAGCACTTATCATGTGCCTGGCACTGTGCTAAGCACTTTATAAATATGATCTCATTTGAGCCTCACAACTAACCTTCCTAGGATTTCTGGTTAGCTAGAAGAATCCTGCTGAGTAAGCTATGACTTGGCACCCTTCTCTTACCTAATGGAGGGGAAAAGGAACTAAGCTTATGTAGTGCCTACTATGTGCCAGTCATTAAGCTAAGCACTTTAAAAACATTATCTCATTTGATCCTCACAACCACCCTTGAGTTAAGTGCTGTTTTTGTCTCCTTTTTACACTTAAGGAAACTGAGGCACACAGAAATTAAGTGACCCGCCCAGGGTCACACAGCTAGTGAAGAGACCAGACTTGAACCCAGGTCTTCCTGACTTAGTGCTTTATCCACTGTGCCATGTAGCTGCCTTAGCGGGTGTGGCAGAAAAAAAGAATAGTTAGATGATTATTGATCATCCTATAATAGCATCATACTTATCTGTGAAGCCTGTTTGAAGGGTGATTTTTTTTCCCCCTTAATCATCAGTTTTCCTGCCACCTAAATCGTTTTACCTTGTTTTTATTTGATTCTACTTGAGGACAAGTCCTGGTTCTGCCTCTCCTGAAAAGCTTAGTTGAATGTAGTGAAAATAAAATTTACATTCAATTGTTTCCATAGCAACCAGCCCAGCTCCATCTGTTCTGTATTATAGGATCAGATAGGGTTGCCTACTTTTAAAGAAAAGATTTTTTTAAAAAAATAAACTTTTTTTTTTGTATCATGGACCCTTTGGCTGTTGGCTATAGACTCCTCAGAATGATGTTTTTAAATGCATAAAATACATCAGATTACAAAGGAGACTAATTATATTGAAATTCAATTACCTAAGTGTTAAAAAAAAAAAGTTCACACACTCCAATTTAAGATCTCCACTTACAAGAAAAAACAAACCCCTGGGCCCCTTCTAGCTACAACTATATTATATGGATGATTCGAGAGAGTTTTAAAGGTAATTTTGACTATAAACAATTTTCTTGTTGACCCAAAGAATTTAGAACCTAAGTCTCTTATAAGATGTAGTTGTCCCATAGTAGGCTTCTTTAATGGAAGCTAGTTTCCAGTAGGAGAGAGTTTTATTCATAGGGTCATAGATTCAGAAGCCATCTAGTCTCACATGACTTGTTCATGGTCATATATGTTGTAAGTGGGGGTGCTGGGATTCAAACTCAGGTCCTCTGACTTTGGTCAGCTGACCTGGAAAATAGATCCAGGAGAGATAATTTGAAAA
This sequence comes from Dromiciops gliroides, assembly GCF_019393635.1. Taxonomy (NCBI): domain Eukaryota; kingdom Metazoa; phylum Chordata; class Mammalia; order Microbiotheria; family Microbiotheriidae; genus Dromiciops; species Dromiciops gliroides. The sequence continues at coordinate 273,003,896 of NC_057863.1, read as the reverse complement.
TCATTGGACTACCTGAAAACCATGACCAAAATAAGAACTTAGAAACCATCCTCCAAGAGATTGTCAGGGAAAATTGCCCTGATATTCTGGAAGCAGAAGGTAAAATAGAAATTGAAAGAATCCACCCATCACCTCCTGAAAGAGATCCCAAAAGGAAAACCTCCAGGAATATTATAGCCAAATTCCAGAACTCCCAGGTCAAGGAGAAAATATTGCAAGCAGCTAGAAAAAAGGAATTCAAATACTGTGGGGCACCGATAAGGATAAAGCAAGATCTAGCAGCATCTACATTAAAGGATCAGAGGGCATGGAATATGATATTCCAGAGGGCAAAGGAACTGGGACTACAGCCAAGAATCATGTACCCAGCAAAACTGAGTACACTCTTTCAGAGGAAAGAAGTGGGACTTCAATGAAAAAGAGGACTTTCAGGCATTTGTGATGAAAAGACCTGAACTGAATAGAAAATTTGACTTTCAAATACAAGACTCTGGAGAAGCATAAAAAGGTAAACAGGAAAAAGACTTCATGAGGGATATTAAAAGATCAAACTGTTTATATTCCTACATGGGAAGATAATACTTCTAACTCATAAGAACTATCTCAGTAAGGAATTCACAGAAGACACAGGTCTGAACTGAATATTAAGGGATGATAGCTGCAAAAATGTTTTGTTCTTTGTGGGGCAGACAGGGTGGGGTGTCTTATGTCTGGGGCTGGATTTGGGTTTGGGGCCTCCTGGGTCCAGGACTGGTGCTTTGTCCACTGTGCCACCTAACTAACCCATGATGACATCTTTAAAATAGGGTTATGGGGTAGGAGGAATAGACTGGGCCGGGGGAAGGAGAGAGATGGTCTGGGGAGAGGTAGTCCACATGAAGGAAACAAAAAAAAAAGCTTATGGAGGGGAAGGGAGGAGGGGGAAGGAGTTGGGAAGTGAGCTAACCTTAATATCATCAGAATTGGCTCAAAGAGGGACTAACATACACTAAAGTAGGTATAGTAATATATTTTTGCCCTGATGGAGGGGAGGGAGAAAAGGGGGGAGGGGGAATAGGGGAAGCGGGGAAGGGCAGATTTGGGGAGGGAGCAGTAAAAAGCAAAACACTCTCAAGGAAGGTGAAGATGTTCTGCATAACTGTACATGTATGACCTATATTGAATTGCTTGATTTCATAGGGAGGGTTGAAGAGGGAGGGAAGAAGAAAAATTTAGAACACAGAATAAGCTCAAAGACCTTAATCTCATCAGAGTGGGCTCAAGGAGGGAATAACATTCACACCCAATTGGGAGGAGTAATCTATTTAACCCCACAGGAAAGTAGGAGGGAAAGAGGATAAGGAGGGAAGCGTGAAAAAAAGGGAGTGCAGAGTGGGGGAGGGAGCAGTCATAAGTAAAACACTACTGAGGAGGAATGGGGTAAAATAAGATAGAAAATAGAATAAATATCCTGGCCTTCACTATTCTTACAAACCTGACTGGACTCTTTGCCACTTGAACCTTCCATGCTCCACACAGCCCCAGTAATTGGCACTTGCCTCACTATAAGATCAGAGGTAGATAACCAACCATCACCTCTGCCTCTATGAAGCCCCCATGGGAAATTTAAGGTCCTTGAGGACAGTGTTGAAAGGAAAATTCTTCGTTTGGGATTTTGTCCTGATTAACAAGGCAATACGCAGGACAGAGAATTAAAAGGATTTTATTATAAGTATGTAAAGGTAGCAACATGTATGGGTTGATCACTGAAGAACAGTAATGGCTTCAAGGTGGGGATAGCTTTTATAGGTAATTTTAATACAATTCCGATAGGTCGTTGGGTTGGGTCCTTGCATCTCAGTTTTTTCCCAAGGTAGCAAGAACAATGACTTGCAGGATGGGGTTCATGCCAAAGAGCAGGTGATACAGAAAGCTTCAAACTTCGGTATTTCCTTCCCCACTAGCCTCTCCCAACACTGGTTGATAAGCAGGGCTGGGAAAAATGGGATATGGAGTCACCATAACTTTCAACAACAGAACAATTTAGTGTTTCTTTTTATTTCTATATCTCAAACTCTTACGGCAGTAGAACTTAAGAAAACTCTAAAACAGAATGGAAGGATGTGACCTTGGTTTCCTTCTTGGGGGGGGGTGTCTAAGATGTTCACATTTCTTCAAGGATCACCCCCTAGGTTAGGTAATTCCTAAACCTCTCTTCAAATTCCAGCCCTTCAATTTAACAATCTGACATCTCAAAGGAATGAATATATGCGAAGTGCTCTGCAAATTTTACAGCACAATATAAATGTTAGTTCTTATTATCTCCATCCCAAGGACATACTCAAAATTATCTCATCTTCCCCTCTAAGTCTCTCTCTTACTCTTTTGTTTGTTTGTTTGTTTGTTTTTTGCATGGCAATGAGGGTAAAGTGACTTGCCCAGGGTCACACAGCTAGTTAAGTGTCAAGTGTCTGAGGCTGGATTTGAACTCAGATCCTCCTGAATCCAAGGCCAGTGCTTTATCCATTGTGCCACCTAGCTGCCCCCTCTCTCTTACTCTTAACCCCTTTTTCTCCCCATTCATACTGATGAGATCATAGGTGAAAAGGTTATGCCTATATACAATATCACCCTCTCCCCATAATCCCCAGTGCTAATGGATGCCTTGAGAAAGAGAACCCCCTTTCCTTTGTTCTCACCATGTAGACCAGAAGGAGTGTCTTGGACTTCTAAGTTCTGGAACTCAGGTTTCTACTGAGAGAAAAGGGAGCTCTTAGGCAGTGTCAACCTTTCAGGGAGGATTGCAGTTGGATGGACTGCAAGGGATTAAAGCCATAACAGAGAGGAGCAGGGAACCGAATTCTGCCTTCTGTGATCACCATTAGTTATTCTGTCACTACAGGTTCATTGGGGAGGAGAGAAGAGTGCCTCTCTGACAACACCAAGTTCATTTTCTATCTAGGGAAGTTTAAGCTCTTAGGGGGCCCATAAATCTGGATGCCTGTAGGGGTCATTGGGACAAAACTGGAATTTATGATATCAGAACATGCTTTTCTAAGCAACTACAGATTCGCATCCAAGAAACACGGTGGAAATGTGCATCCCCTTGGACCTTGGGGTAGGGGGGACTGACTAGAGAGAAAGGAGAACTGTATCAATTATTTTCAGGCCACTTTGAGTTCTATTATAGGAGGTCATATTTACAACACTCTAGCTTGTTTCCTTCATTCCTTCTCTGAATTTTCTTTGTAGTGGAAAAAAAAGGGGGAGGTGCTAGCCTTTACTTGATATATATTTTTACCTTAGATCCTAACATGGCAACTGAGGATCTTTTGACAAGTATTAGTGGAGACTGAAATATGATTTATATTACAAGGCGGCCAAAGATGAGTTTAGGGAAGCATACTCATAAGACTTAGTCGATCTTTTGTAAGCCCTAGACTTTGGAGTACTGAGGCAGCCAAGGTGAGCCAGGAATTAGGAAGCCCTGAGTTCAAATCCAGATTTACACACTTACCAGCCATATGACTCTGGATAAGTCATTTAACCTCTTTCTGCCTCAGTTTCTTCAACTGTAAAGTGGAGATAATTGTAGCCCTTTGTCTTCTAGGGTTGTTGTGAGAAAAAAGTAAGACTTACCCAGGGTCACGCAGCTAGTAAGTGTCTGAGACCAGATTTGAACTCTGGTCCTCCAGACTCCAGGCCTGGTATTATATCCATTGTACCACGTGCCTGCCCAATAAGATGTTAGCTGAATTAAATTAACATACAACTGAGATCTCTTTTTGTACTTATATTAAATTTTGTCATTTGCTCTTTCCTTGGTGAGAAAGCTCCATCCACCCCCATGACTTGTCATCTTTTTAGAATAATGAACATTTTTGTTTGGTTAATCAAGATGCTAATATAGGGTTATATACCTAGTCAGCCATGGAGCTTAGAATTTCCCTTTAATCTTTTACTGGTAAAAAGATATAGACATGATAAAATGGCCACACTGATTTGTCAAGGCAGAAAAGGAAAGAACAAAAGGAAAGGCAGATTGTAAACTCCTTAAGGGAAGGGACTGTCTTCTGTCTCTTTCTTGTATTCCGAGCACTTAGCACAATGCCTAAATATAGCAGGTGTTTAATAAATATTTATTAATTGATTGAAAATGGTAAATCTAAACTTAAAGTAAGAAAGAGCTAGCAAACCATGCAGATCGATCATGGGACCCATAAGTTACAACTGCTGAACGCAGTTTTTGCTTCTTTGAGCTTCAATTCTGTGTCCCAGCTTTCCTAACACTCCATCCAAATACTAAGTGGAAGTTGGTGGAATGGAGAGTTTGGAAACAGGGATTTGGCTGTGGATTACTTCAGGATTTTGGGCTTTAGACTTGCTTAGGTGAGCCCAAAGTAACATCCAGACCTCTGTAACCAGGATCTCCTGCAGGGAGCACATTCTATTACCCTCTTCATTGTCAAGGTTTGTGAAATGGAGGAGAAAGAAGAAAAATAAGTCTTCTAGCATTGTACTAAGTACAGCTGAGATAAAACACACTTCTAATTACAAATGCAAATACAAATGGTAATGCAGACTTGAAAAGTGATATCCAGGCTGTGTAAGAAATATCAATAGTCTTATAATATCCTAAAATCAATAAACCTGGAAGATCCCCTATGACACTTAGGCATTAAAATGTGTTATCAACTGCTCAGAGATGGTGGCTTCCTAGCAGCCTGACCCTAGTAGACTTCAATAAATATTTATCAATATGCCATGAAATGCCTTCCTTTAATCATTTTCCTTTAGACTTTACTACTTTTAATGTAGACTTTAAAATCAGATATATTTTTATATGCTAAGCTAAACTGCTTTATATTGATAGTATCTTAAATATCAAGAAATGAGTCATAACTCTTCTTTGGGGTATAATTTTCTAATCAAATATTCATAATTAATTTTAGCAATTAACTGAAAAGCTGACTAGAAACATTCAAAACAAGCTTTTAGGTTAATAACTGAAATAATTAACTTCAAAACATCAAAGTTAAGCTAAAAGTTTATTAGAAATCTTTGGGGCTCCTTACTTTCATGTATTAAAACATAAATATCATACAGTAGATAAATATAACATAGTTCTATCTTCCTGAAAAAGGATGAGGAACAACTTAGACAATCATCAAGAATATATGGTTTTGTTACATAAAATGACAACTGGGGAAAAATGGATAAATTGCAACAAGATTGATTCGGATGTGACAAAGGAGGATTTTCTTGAATCAGCATCTCAGAGTTATAAAGGACCTAAAAGGTCATCTAAAGGTCAGCAAATCCCTTACTGAAGCACAAAAATCTTTCTCTAACATCCCCTCCAAACGTCCATCCGGTGCCTATCTGAATGCCTCCAGTGACTTTGCAGTTTTAAACTCATGAGACACAGCATTCCACCTTCTCACATCATTATCAGGAAGTCTTTCTTTATATGGAGCCCAAATGCTACTCTATAACTTCCCTTGAATTGGTCTTAGTTCTTCCTTCTAGGTCCAAGCAGAATATTTAAACCTCCTTTCCCATCACAGCCCTTTCAAATATCTCTGGAATTTTATGACAGAACAACTTGTGATCTCTCCATAAACTGTCCTTTGTCTTGATCTCTTTCCTTTGTCTCTACTAACAATCAATCTTGGATCAACTTATTGGTATGGTGCCATCTTTCATTATCCCACCTTAGCATCCTCTCTTCTACTTCAAGTAACTTAATGGTAGGAACTACGAAGCTGAGGGAGATGAGAGGCTGCATCCATCAGCCAGTTTAAACCACTGTCACCACCTTGGCCATAACTGGACCTGTTGTGGTGAGCTGGGTGTAAAAAAGAGCGGAAAGGTAGGGGGAAGGCCCAGTTATATAGGGCTTGGAATGCCAGATGATTTTATATTCCATTTTAGAAATGATATGGAGCCAATGGTAGGGATTGGGTGGGTGGGGTGGGTGACATGGTCAGACCTGTGTTTTAGAAAGATCAATTTGTACTGAAGTTAAACAATAGAATTTGATTTTTTTTTTTTACCTAATAAGTTTCTCTGGAGAACTGACTCTGTGACTTGATACTTATTAATACTTATTTTTAACGTATTCTTACCTAAGAAATAAAAGCACTTGGTGAGGTGGGTTTTTTTTAATTCTGAGAAAAAAATTCACAAAAGAAAAGGGCACTTCAGTAGAAGACAAAAAATTTAGTAGAAGCTTGACTGCTGCTTTCTGTCTTCTTATTTTATGCAAAATACATTCCTACCCAAGTTCCAGGGATTCTTACTTAGTTATCCAACTCTCTCTCTCTTAAAGAAAATACTTTGTTACCATAGCAATACTTTCCCACCCTGATATTATTTCCCACTAGCTGGGTCTAGGGTTTTGCACATAGCAACCACACAACTCCCTTTTGCAAACTGTCAGGATTACGAGGCTCTTTGGCGACATTTAGAAATGAATCTATCTGTAAATTACAGGAGCATTCGGCTGAAAAATCATACTTTAAAACATTCCAAAAGTGTCATCCAGGCTGAATTCTCTCCCCAATCTGTCTCTTCCTATGAATAGCGCATCTCGACTAGGGAAAGCTATACTACAGAAAGATTGTTTCAAGTTGTTCCCTGAGCCTGTGTTGTGGCTATTAAACACACAATTGCTTACATTGACAACTGAACAGCTGATGATCATAGTCCATGTGTATTTTCTACTCTAGATACTTGTTAGCTACAGATTAACAGCGGTACTTTTATTTGGATTCTGAGTATAACCTATTGTCTGAAAAGATTTGAAAATAGTCTTTGCAAGTAAATTTGGCTGCTGGTATATCTTTGAGTCTATGGAATATTTGTGGTCTGTCTTGCTTTATTATTACATTTTTGTGTAGCAGTAACTCAAATGGAAAATAAGGCCATTTAAGGCAACTGGACTCAATTGTCCTCATGAAAGTCCTTTTGCAAAAATGTTCTTGTCCCTTGCATTGCAATTTGATTTTTGACTCACTCATGCAGCTTTTGTGTTTAAAGCCTTGTTGCTAACCAAGACACCCACAATACAGCTATACATTAACCTTGACTGTTCATCGGATTTTGAATTGCATTGTTATTATAGAATGCAAAAGGAGGGAGAAAGGTAAGGGTAGCAGAACAGGAAAGGAAGAAAGGCAGTATAGGGAACACAAGTTTAAATCCCAGCTCTGAAACTTAATACACGTCTGTGGGCAAGTAACTTAAATTCTTTTGCTTCCACAATTATAAAATGGGGGTGCTAGACAAGATCCTCTGAGATGCCTTCCAGCTCTAAACTTATGATCCTACAAATTAGACAGAATAAAAATGATTAAATATCACTGACAATTCACTAGATTTTACAATTAAGGTTAACTACACTCCTCCCTATCCCAAAGTAAAATGCTTGTTTTTTCACTATTAGCTCACTTGTTGTTCCACTGAAAAGGGTAGGGAGTTAGTTGATAAGATAGGGGAATTCTTTATAAAAGTTGTACAGATTGGCAACTTTTGCTAATCTATGAATCATCACTTATAGTATATGATGGGTTTTCTTACTCTGAGATGGAATTGAAATGAGTCACTCCTTAGGGTAGAAATGTACTTAGAATTTCACTTTCCTTGCTATGTAAACTACAAATAGGAAATGGTAGGAAATAGTTTACCATGAGAAGTTACCCAGCTAACCACAATTTTTCACTTAAATGTGATCATCTCAAAAAAAAGAGAAATGAAAATTAAATGTACAACATCCATAGGTTAACTGGTGCTAATTTCAAATTCTAGTCATATAGAGGAATGTAAAACATTACACAAAAAGATTAATAAACCATAGAGGAGTTCCAACTCTCATTTTGGTTATTGTTTTTGGTCATGTCTGAATCTTTATGACCCTTTTGGAGTTTTCTTGCAAAAGAGACTAGAATGGTTTGTCATTTCCTTCTCCAGCTGATTTTACAGATGAGGAAACTGAGGCAAACAAGGTAAAGTGATCTGTTCAGGGTCACAGAGTCAGTATGTATCTGAGGCCACATCTGAACTCAGGTAAGCCTGGTACTCAATCTTCTGCACCACTTAGCTGCCCAGCTCTCACAGATATACACATCTGAATCTTTAAGATTTACAACAATAACAATGACAATAGCCAAGTTATTTTATCTGCATGTGGTAGATTTTAAACATATGAAACCAAATACCTTTTATAAAAAGAAAAAAAACTATTCATTTTTAAGATTTCCTTCACTTTATTTAGAGATACCAAAGCAAACTCTGTCATCAGATGGCCATTCCTGTTAAATAATAACCTTATAGCTCACATTAACATTGCACGTTAAGAATTCCAAGGCACAGTACATAATCTGATAGCTTAGAGAATGTTCTCTCACATGTTTATTTAAAGTATAAATAAGTTCCCACAAAAGACTGAAGCAAGAAATGAGCTTTAATAAATTCAAGAATTACCTGTTTTATACTTAGATTCAAAGTGCAAATTGTTCTTTTTTGAGGGAATGTTTAAAGTAATGCTTTATGCACTGATCATGGGTTTTAGCAGATGAAAGCAGAGACTGAGATTGGCTTACAAGGTATGAAATGCAAGACCAGAAATTCCATCGTATTTTTTAAATCAGTCAACAAGAGCCTATTCTGTGGGAGGCACTGTGCTAGGTAGGCACTCTAGATAGGAAGGCAAAAGTAAAACACTGCCTCTGTACATAAGATAAGGACCAGGCTTGAGATTCATTTAATGCAAGAAGCTTCAACTAATGAAGGTAGGCATCTTCTCTGTAATGTGTAGTCTTGGAAAGTTGCTCATAACACTGAGAAGGTAAAGGACTTACCCAGGGTCAAATAAGCAGTATGGTTCAAAGGCAAGGCTTGAACAGAGAGGAATCATTGTGGATGGAGCACTGGACTTGGAATCACAAGTCTCTTAAAAGTCTTTTAAAAGTCTCTTGTAGCTCTATATCTATGATCTAATAAACTCAAGAATTCCTGGCTATAGGCCAGCCCCCTACCCCTTACATCATATGTTGCTTTTTTTGTATAATAGACAAAATAATGTAAAATGGAGGCAGAAGAGTAAGGCACTAACAGCTGAGGACATCAGAAAAAGCAAAAGATGGCATTTGAACTGAACACTGAAGGAAACTAGGGATTCTGAGAGATGTGACTAGGGAGCACATTCCAGGTATGGCCAATATAGTCAGTGCAAAGGCATGGAGGTGGGAGACGGTAGATGATGGTAGAGAAGGCCATTGTGGCTGGATCACAGTATAATGAAAGAGGTATAAGGCTGGAAATGTAGGTTTAACATGGTTTTAAATATCCAACAGAGGAGTTTATAGTTGATTCTTGAAGTCAATGGATAGCCACTGAAATTTATTGAGAAGAGGAATAAAATGATCAGACCTGTAATTTATGAAAATTACTTTGGCAGTCCTTCATGCTCACACACTACCTCTTTTTGGAAACCTTTCTCTCCTTATGAGGGGCCAAGTGGTGCAGTAGATATAGAGCACCAGGTCTGAAATCAGAAAGACCTGATTTCAAATTCAGCTTCTTATACTTACTGGCTGTGTGACCATGGACCAGTCACTTAACAGCCTCAGTTTCTTCAACTGTCAAGTGGGGATAATAATATTTCCTACCTCCCAGGGTGGTCATGACGTTAAAAAAGAGAATAACTGTCAAGCACTTAGCACAATGCCTGGTACACACAGCAGGTTCTATATAAATGCTAGCTATTTTTATTCTTATTCTTATTACTAAGCAAGTAGTTGAAATAATCTGGTCATTATTCAAGTCAAAAATATTCGTTTAAGGGGAGGGCATAATTCTAGGTGATGAGGATTAAACAAAAAGTCTGCCCTCAGCATGCTTATAATCTCCTGGGGTTGCGCAGTGGGAAGTAAGTAAAATACTATACATATATTGTATGTAATTAAAATACTATACTATATATACTATACATATGTATAAATACTATACCTATAATAATAAAATACGGGGCAGGTAGGTGGCACAGTGGATAGAGCATTGGCCCTAGATTCAGGAGGACCTGAGTTCAAATCCAGCCTCAGACACTTGACACTTACTAGCTGTGTGACCCTGGGCAAGTCACTTAACCCCAACTGCCTCACACACAAAAACGAAATACTATACATATATGTGTATACTGGGTGTATATATACACACACACACACACACACACACACACACACCTATACATACATAAACACACACATGTGTGTATATCTATACAGGGCAGCTGGGTGAATAGAATGCCCAGCCTAAAGACATCTTTGTAAGTTCAAATCTGGCTTCAGGAACTTACTAGCCGTATGACCCTGGGCAAGTCACTTAACACTAGCTGCCTGAGTTTCTTTATTTGTCAAATGAGCTGAAGAAAGAAATGGCAAACCACTCCAATATCTTTGCCAAGAAAACCCGAAATGGGTCACAAAGAATCAGGCATAATTAGAAAAACAACTGAACAACAAATAGGCAATACATGTAAAATACATATATGTGTACACATCTATACATAAACACATGTCTATATGTAAATAAACACAGATGTACATATCCATGTAAATAAGGACAAAGTAAAGTAATACAAAGTTGGAGTACCAACAAGCTGGAGGGATCAGGAAGCATGGAAGGTGGAGGTGAGCAGAGAAAAATCCACAAAAGTCTGGTATGGATGCTAGGGATTGTAAGAGGGGAAGGATGGTGAACAAGGAGCACATCCTAGGGATGAAGCCAACTTGGATAAGGTCCATAGGAAGGAGAGGGAATGTCACCATCAGGAATAATCAGAGGCATCTATCTGCAACGGCACCAAAGCATGAATCTGAAAAGGTAGGTTGAGGCCAGGTTTTGAGACTTTAAATGCTAAGCTGAGGAATTTATACCTTTGGAAGTGACATGGTCAGCTCTATGTTTTAGGAATACTGGAGACCAGAAGCAGGAAGAGCAGCTAAAAGTCTACTGAGGGGAAGCTAGGTGGCACAGTGGATAGAGCACTGGCCCTGGATTGAGGAGGATGTGAGTTCAAATCCAGCCTCAGACCCTTGACACTTGCTAGCTGAGTGACCCTGGGCAAGTCACTTAACCCCAATTGCCTCACCAATGCCCCCCAAAACAAAACAAAACAAAAGTCTATTGAAATAGTCCTGGTGAGAGATGATGAGGGTGTGAAAGAGGGTGATCATCCTCTGACCAAAATGAAAGGAAGAACGGGGGATGGGAGAATGATGCAAGAGATAGGTAAAGGGAAGAGTCAACAGATTTAGCAGTTTATTGGCTGGGGAACAGGGGAAGTGGTGAGAGGGTGGAAAATTGTCAAGGTTGACTGTAAAAGTGCTAATCTCTTTGACTAGAAGGAGAGTAGTAGCCTAAAGAAAAATAGGGAAGTGTGGAAGGATGAGGTGTCAGGACCAGTATTTACTAATCCTCCAATAGGGATTAGTGTTCCCTAAAAGACCACAGAACTTGGTTGACCCTTGCCTCCCCCCACATAGCCTCCTGAAGTCACCTGAAGGCATAACAAGTCCCACCTCCAGAGTAGGGGCCCCTCGAATTTGGTGCATGTCTAAAGATCATAAAAGTCTTCACACCCTGCCATGCTGACATAAGGCATTTCTGTATGGGGGAAAGTAGAGGGGAGGGATCAGCTAGATAGATGCTATGTGCCACTTTAACCTTACTGCATATCCTTGCTATGTTTGGGCAAAGTAAACCTTTTGTTAATTATTTAATGACACATTCATTTCCTAACAAAATTGAACTTGAAGAGGGTTCAGGCCCAGCCCTAACATATGGACAGATTTTTGGGAAGACATGATAAGGTTCATTAAAAGCCAAGATGAGACTCATAAAATACAATGTTCCACCATGTTTTCATTTGTCTGTGACTAAGGCTCATGTATTAGAACACTATTCACTAAAGGGTAGAATTGACACTAGGCATCCATATAATCATTATCTAAGATGACTTAATTATTGGGATACTTTAACTACCTCAGTATCCACTAGTCTCACCTCTAAAGCAAATCTATACCACGGATACTTGAAATTATAATATGTGTGTGTGTGTATACACACACACACACATATACACATACACATACACATACACATACACATACACATACATATACATATACATATATAAATAAAAGACCTAATAAATATCAAATCTAATTCTCTTATCGGGTCACAATTTCTTTTTTTTTTTTTTAAGTGAGGCAATTGGGGTTAAGTGACTTGCCCAGGGTCACACAGCTAGTACGTATTAAGTGTCTGAGGCTGGATTTGAACTCAGGTACTCCTGACTCCAGGGCCAGTACTCTATCCACTGTGCTGCCTAGCTGCACCGGGTCACAATTTCTAATCATTGCACTCCTCCTTCTGCCTTGCAATCCCAAACCCAGTTCTTTGAACTCAATGGGGCACCCAATCCCTCAACCTCTCAGTACTTTCCCAGGCCATCATCCTTGCACTGGTTACACACTCCTCATTTCCTCCTCTTGACCCCTTGGGCAAATCAGTCCAACTCTACATTGTTCTCTTCTCAAGAGTTACTTGCCCCTTTATTCTATCACCAATCTTATCGTGTCCAATCTTCCCTTGTAATTACTCCTCAAACCACTGCCTTTGTTCCCACTCACATGCTGTCAAAGTAAAACTGAAGAAAAATCATGAAACTGTGCTGACTGGGTCCACTACAAATGTATGCTCCATAATTTCAACTGGACCCTCATTAAGGCAAAGCAATTTTTATACTTCCCTAATCAACTCACTATCTCAATCACTGTAGCAGCTTTTCTGGGACCTTTTCTTCCCTCCCTGAACCTCCCCCTACATCCTCTTCTCCTCACCTCCTCAGCTGAGAACATTCCCTCATATTTCACTGCAAAAATTAAGGGTATTCACTATGATCTCCTTCATCTCCCCTCCTCCTCATTGCACATCACTCAGATTCCTTTTCACATGAAGACATGATACTTCTCCTTGCCAAGGAAAACCCCTCCACAGGCACAAGTGATCCCATTTAATCCTGTCTTCTCCAGCAAACTGTTCCCTCTATCTTGACTCTCAGTTTTCTTTTATTTTGGAGGTTCTTTATTTAGTATTTTGTTTTTTCCTAACTACTCTCACTTTTCTTTCTTTCTTTTTTTTTAAGGGCAATGAGGGTTAAGTGACTTGCCCAGGATCACACAGCTAGTAGGTGTCAAGTTTCTGAGGCCAGATTTGAACTCAAGTCCTCCTGAATCCAGGGCTGGTGCTTTATCCACTATACCACGAAGCTGCCCTCCTCTCACCTTTCTTTAATTTCTTCCCATCTACTACTTTTGTTTTACTTCATACTTCATACAAACATGTTCATGTTATTTGATCTGCTCGTCCCTTAGACTTTACTTCCTCCAAATTGTGAGATATAGTAACAAGCTGTTAAAGGAGCAAACTCTTCTCAGTTAGGGAAAAGCATCCCATATAAGGAACAGAAAGGCAGTATTATCTAATGAATTATGTCAACAAGAATGTGAGAAAAGTAAGTTTTTCAGAGTTAGAGGGAGAACTAGTTAAAAAAAAGTTTAAACTGACTCTCACCAGTGTTCTAGTAAAAGTATGTAAAAGTTCAACCCTAGTCACTACTGTGCTTGATTAATAGACTTACTAATATTAATTTCTCCTCCTATGCCTAAAATCTCCACCCCATTTTCAATCATGGGTTGCATGAAGGTGTATGTGGATAGGAAGGGTAACATATCAAGGAGAATTTAGTTAGAACCCTTCTGGGAAGATTGTGAAACCAACGTAACTCACCTATGGTGACTCAGGGAAGGGGCTTATTGTGTTAAGGCTTATGTTAAATACAGGCTGCACACTCTTAGCACTTGCACTCACTGATTGTTTTTACTGTGGGTGCCTATTCTCATGAAAATGTAATAAAAAGCTTTTGTCCTACCCAAATTGCCTCTGAAAGAACTTATTTTGAGAAGTTTGTCTGCACATGTTTCTCATAAAATGTATTCTTCATACCAATGACACTGGTCTCTTTGCTGTCCCTCACACAAGATTCTTCATCTCCAAACTCTGGGCATTTTCACTGGCTGGCCCCTATGTCTGGAATGCTCTTCCTCCTCATCTCTGCTTTCTGGATTCCTTGGCTTCTTTCAAGTGCCACCTAAAATCCCTCCTTCTATAAGAAGACTTTACAAACCCCACTTAACATTAGTACCTTCCCCATATTGATTATCGACAATTTATTCTGCAGATATCTTGTTGGTACATAGTTGTTTTCGTGTTTTCTCCCCACTAGACTGCTAGCTCCATGAGAAGGAGGACCGACTTTTTTGTCTTTCTATTTCCAAAGCTTAGCACAGTCCTGGCACATAGAAAATGCTTAATAAATGCTAGTTGACTGTGACTAAAATTAGTATGTCAGCATCTGATTCACCAAATTTTCTGTTTCCATATGATAACAGCTACACTTCTAAGTGCTCTGATTTGTGCCAAAATTGGAGGCAAATCCATATTCAAGAAAACAGATCCATGTTTCTCTTCCAAAACTTATACTACTGGCTGTGGAACCCTTCCCACTCTTAAAACTCCTGTAGAAAGGAAAGTTGTTTTTTTTTTCCTTACAAAATTGCCAAACTGTCGACTCAATGAGAAGATTTAGTTAATTTTGGGGGTTTTCTTTTCTTTCAAATGAATCTGGTATAAGTTTTGGTACTAGAGGAGACCTCCATCAGAGGACTTAATTGCTCAATGTACTTCATGGCTAATAAACAGTCTAGAAAAGGTCCAAATAACATCCTACCCTCATACTTCAAAAGGGCCCTCGGGAAGCACCAGGTGCCAAAGAAACACCTTGTTTTTAAACACAGAGAAGTATACTTTCTCTTTCATTACTTTTTTCTAATACTTTTGTATGAAATCAACACTAACAGTTAAATGGTGACTGCTTTTTTGGCCTGCAGTTCTTCTAACAGAAATAATATTTTTTGACAGAACCACTGACTTAGGTTACAATAATATGCAAGTCATTCAGTTCTTGAATGCATTATAATGCATTCAAGAACTGAATGACTTGCATATTATTGTTTAACTAAGTCACTCCAGAGGCTAAAAATGCCCTCGTGCTAATACGTATTTTAATTGGTTTAACTTGTTTTAGAAAATCCTTGAAAATTAATGTTTGTTTAAAACAAACATAAATTACTTATGACATCACAATTATTTAATCAACTCAAGATATTACTGAGAAAGTAATAGATCACATATTTGAATAGATATAAGAAAACAAAGAGAAGCATTATAGCACAGAAGACAGAGGGCAAGTCTTAGGAATCAGGTCTAGCCTCTGAAATACACTAGCTTCATAACCATGGACAAGTGCCTCAGGCAAGTCTAAGATGACAAATTACAGAGAAGTTGTCCATCTGTACTTGAAGTGCACTTCATAGACCATCTCTATGGGTCATTAATTCAGGTTTATGTCATAGTCAAGATGACAGACATTCTTCATCCATTTAGTTTTTCCTGTGTGGATAGTTAGGCTAAATTAAGTGATTACAGCTTTCATTCAGGAGACTCTGCAATATCCCAAAATTTGATGGGATTTACACAATGTGAGTCACAGACAGGAAGCTTTGGAGGACCTCACTTCCATAGGAAATCACTCTTCTATTTGGACTTTTTGCTGGACTTCCTTCATGAAAGTGTCAAATACCTCTGGCCAGCACATTTTGGAAAGGGGAAAGGAAGGAAAAAATAATAAGTATTTCTATAGCATAGCATTATGCTAAGCACTTAACAAATATTATCTCATTTGATCCTTACAACAACCCTATAAAGTAAATGCTGTTTTTATCCCCATTTTCCATGTGAGGAAATGGAAACAAATAGAGGTTAAGTGCCTTGCCCAGGATCACATAGCTAATAAGTTGGTTTGAACTCAGGTTTTCTTGACTCCATTGGCCCACCTGGTTGACAACACTGGCCTCAATTTATGTTTCATTTGATGTTACTAATCAGAGGATTACTAAACAAAGTTATCCCTAGTTATCAGGAAGATGGTGAAGCCTGGAATTTATAATATAACAGTGGAAAAAGGTTCAGGGGTCTTTAGGGTACATAAGTAGTAGATCAGATGGCAATGCATAGGGTCTAGAAAACATAGCTACCAGGCAGACTGCAGGATCCCAAGGTAAAATTTGATGAGCCCCTCTAGACCTTAACCAGGACAATAGTTGGGGTACTCCAGCTCATTCAAGTGCTATGAACAGCCATGTAGCTTTTACTACCCAGAGCTAGGGTTAGGGAGGGGGAAAGTACCCCATTAGATGTGATTCTTTCTCCCAGAAGCCCCCAGGGATCTAGGTGGCAATAACAACAACAAAAGAATCATTGGGGGGGGGGCAGCTAGGTGGCAACATGGATAAGCACCAGCCCTGGATTCATGAGGATCTGAGTTTAAATCTGACCATAGACAATTTACAGTTACTAGCTGTGTGACCCTGGGCAAGTCACTCATTGCCCTCATTGCCCTCAAAAAAAATAAAAGAAAAGAAACATGTGGAACAGAGTCCAGAAAATAAAAGTATAAACAGAAATTCTAGACATCTTCAATCAACGATTAAAAGCAAAAACCCAAAGGTTAAGGTAATACAAAGCAATGCAAAGAACAAAATAAACAATTCAATATCACTCAAAAACTTTACTTAGGAAATTTGAGAAACAAAGAAATCAGAGGAGAGAAAGAAAACCTCCAAAGGAGAATATGGAAAATTTCTGGTCATATATAGCATTCACAAGAAGTCCCACACAACAAAAATGGAACTTGGATCAAGGGCAAGGCAGGAAGTAACATAATGTGTGACAGCACAGTTACATCAAGAAAGATGGTTAAAATTGGATTTTTTTTTTTTGTAAAAGAAGCACACCCAGAGAAGATTCATAATTATTGGCTCAAACTTTTTATAAAGGCCAGTGAATTACAAGCAAAGTACTTTACCACCTTCCTCTCAGATACAAGCCTGATTCCATCTTTCTTAATAGAAAGCTTTATACCTGGTACCAAAAAATGAGAACACCAAGGACCCCTCCAAATATAGTCCAATAACATGCTACTATATACAAAGCATTTACATCTCGTGTTACCCCAAAATTCTAGAATACTTATGAGAAAATAATACATCAAACAAAAGGCAAAAAGGATTGAAGTCTCTAGGGTCTAAAGAATAACTCATTATTGATTCGGTAATTGAATAAGCCCCCAAAGTGTCATAACGTTTATACCACCTTTATTATCATGAAACCTTTAACTCTATACTTATGGCTTTATTCACATATTTTAAATACATAAAAAAGAGCTAAATAGAATGAGTACCCTATAGCATTTCATGTTTACATAGAAACATCAAGAAAAATTACAGTAATATACGATACTTTAAGCCCAATGTGGTTCTGCCTACCATTAAAGCTATCATTATCTTTCCTGAAGGGAACTGATTAAGGATTCTAAGTCAAAGAGGAAGTGGCATTACAACATCATACTAATCACTTCCTGTATATGGATAACCAAGTGATAGAGTTCCACCAAAAAAAAAAAAAAACCCTCCACACTAAAAACTTTATCCCACAGAAATTTTTGTCAATGATACGAAAATGCCATTTGGATTCAATTAGCGTAAAACTCTTCATGTATGCCAAGGAAAACAGAAACTGAAGGATATAAGGTCAAATTCAGAGCTCAAATAGAGCTAGTGGATAAAGGTATATCTTTTCCAGGCAACACATATCAAACATACAATTATTATCAAGGAGGACACTGGCTGTACAGGTCAAGAAACTTACTGGAATCCTGAAGTCAATGCTGAATGGCAAGAATACATTTATAACAATTTATACTTTTTGCATTACCATATTCAAGGCACACTTTTGGAACAGTAAAATGGATGGCAATAAACTTAGAAAGTATCCAAACAAGACTCTGTGTAATATTAACAAAACGTAGTACCCACCATCCCAAAGTCATAGAGAAAAAAGAAAGAAGACTAATAGTTGTGCTCAAATTATATGGGAATTAGGTTAAAAACTGACAGATATACTTCTGGACCATACTCAAGTTCACAGAACAATAATAGATACATGTCATCAGATTCATTGACTATAATCAATACTGGTTTTCTTCTAGATGCAGCCTATAAAAAAACAAAAAACAGGAACCAAGAGGCCTGCTATATGTGACATTCACATAATGTTAAACCAATACTTTGTCAACATAGAAGTGAACAAATGGCTGAGTTGTTGTTGAGATTTGTCTATAAAAATGGACAGATTCATGTAATCATCAAGTAAGACCAGGTGATTGCTACTGGAAATTACAGAAAGGTAAGGATGCCTGAATTACTCATTAATGAAGATTATGCAAGGATAATATTGAAAATATTCAACATATTGCTGCAGAATGCAGAAATTACCATTTATTGAATAGCTATAGCAAAATATGATTAAGCAATTAAGAGTATATAATAAAAGTTTGCTATTCTTCGTAAACTAACAGATAAGAAATCCCCTTGCTATAAATACAACCCCCAAGATATCCTTGAAAATTAAAAAAATAAATTGTGTTTAAATCAGAGAATTATCATAAATAACACTGCTACGCAAAATGGCACTGACCTGTAAAAATCTAAAACCATATTTAATAGATGTCACCATGTTATGGATTCATAATTTCCAAAATGTGAAATAGAAGACACTCAAAATATAGGATCCAATGAAGTAAAAGGCCAAAAGAGGAAATTAAAGCAATATGAAAACAAAAGAAATTAATAAAAATCTATTAAATTAAAAAATGGAGACCTACTAGAAGAAACAGAAACCCTGTTATATACCTGGGTGACCAGAAGTTTGTTAGTGGTCCCCATAGAAATAGAAAATGATGAAAGAGGACTGGATTTGGGTGAGAAGATAACAAATCCCAATTTGGACATACTACAAGAAATTCAGGTGGTGATGCTTTTGGCTATGGAGGCTGACTTGAAAATGCTTTTGTTGAGTTTGCAGAAGATGACACTTATATATATCCTAATATTTTTATCTAACCACAAAACTCAATCACTTTCTTCATCTGAGCCACAGTCAGAACATTAACCATAAAAGTACAATAGTAGAATAGTAATTTGTCCCATCATTGTCTTTCTCTGAACTCCATCTAACACTGGACTAGAAAAATAAGGAAGAGGAGGCCACTAGACTTGGGGGAGCAATAAAAAGTGGTTCCAACTTTTCAAGAAGAAAAAAGCAGGGATAGCTGACAGCATTTATATAGCATTTTAAGGTTTATGAAGTGCTTTACAAATATTATCTTATTTTATCATCCAATGACCCTGGGATGTAGGGGTGCTTATCCCCATTTTATAGATGAAGAAACTGAGGCTGGCAGAGGTTAAGTGACTTGCCCAGAGTTACACCCTTAGTAAATGTATGAGGCTGAATTTGACATCTTTCTGACTCTAGGTTCAGCAATCTCCACTGTACCACCTTGCTGCTCTGAGAAGCTGTGATTTTACTGGGGTAGTAACTTCCTAAAAAGTAAACTCTCTATAAATGCAGGATGGTGCCTTCTATTGCCTTTGAGAGTCACCTAAAACACTGAGAGTTTAAGTGACTTGGTTTGTCTCACACACATAAGAAGAACATTAACACCAGTCTTACTGACTTCACTGATGGCTTTGAAAAGAATTCTAGAGCTGCCCACAAATAGAATGGGTTACATCTCAAGATCTAGTGAGTTCCCAGTAACTGGAGATCTGTATGCTAGGAGTAAATGACCAGGTGTCAGGGATACTGTAGATAGGATTCGTGATTCAGGAAGGGATAAGACCAATCTAACAGCTCCTTTCCAGTTTCTAAGCTTAGGAGGTTACAAATGTGAGCCACCATAATGGTCAGGAATTCCATTTAAAGGAGTATAGTGAAATGTGTTTTAATTGACTATTTACCTAAATGGCACTTGGATTTCTGAAGCAGTGATTTTATTTCTTAAAGAGTGGACAGCTAAACAAGCATTTCACAACAGTATGGGCTGTTGACAAATCATCGTTGCTGTTTGTCCTTTGTTCTTGAAGAGGACTGTGAGAGATGTCAAGAATTGAATTTAAGTGAGGAAAGGCTGTACAAAGTCACTAGCCTTGGGGGCAGCTAGGTGGCACAGTGGATAGAGCACTGGCCCTGGATTCAGGAGGACCTGAATTAAAATTCGGCCTCAGACACTTGACACTTAACTAGTTGTGTGACCTTGGGCAAGTCACTTAAGCCCGATTGCCACACAGACACAGACACACACAGACTCAGACACACACACACAACCAAAAAAACAAAAAACAAAGTCACAAGCCTCACTGTCTCCTCTGGAGCCATCTGGGTTCAGTAGCAAGATGTAATCAGGAAAATGGGAAATCGCCCTGATGCAGTTCAGTTGGGGGCCTTGATCTTTTTTTTTTTTTAATTTTTTAAATTTTATTTATTTATTTTTTTTTAGTGAGGCAATTGGGGTTAAGTGACTTGCCCAGGGTCACACAGCTAGTACGTGTTAAGTGTCTGAGGCCAGATTTGAACTCAGGTCCTCCTGACTCCAGGGCCAGTGCTCTATCCACTGTGCCACCTAAGCTAAGGCCTCTCACAAGTCTTAATTTGCTTGAGGCAACACCCATTCAGTGATTAAAGCTAGGTGAAGAGGGAGGCGAAGGGACTGGAGGAGTAGGCAGTAGTTTGAAGTAAAATATTAAGAGAGTCAAAAGTAGAAAATAGATTACAATAACTTACTCTAAGTCACTCATCTTAAACTTGTTCTAGTTTCTCAATCCCTCTATATCCCGAAATTTAAAGTCTGTCTAAGGAATCCTACTACACTGGAATGTGAGACCATAGCCAGGTTTGTAACTGACTATATAAGGCTTAGAATGCAACACTGGTAGCTGCAGGATGATGGTGGTGGTGGTGGTAGTAGTGGAGGATACTAACAATAGCATTTATATAGCATCTATTATATGCCAGGCATGCATTAAGCACTTTACAAATCTTATCTCATTTGATCCTCACAACTTTGAATAGTTGAGTAAACTGAGGCAAAGAGGCTAAGTGATTTGCCTAAGGTCAGACAGCTAGTAAATTTTATGAGACAGGATTTGAATTCAGATCTTCCTGACTTCAGCCTCTACCTAGATGTTTCCTCTTAAAATCTGCAACTGTATTTAAAACACTCATATGTAATTCAAAACCATACCAGAGTTTAATATTAGTTTCTAAACTGATAAAAATAAAAGCTCATATTTATATGGTGCTTTAAGGTTTGCAAAATGCTTTACAAATATTATCTTTACAAATATTATATGCGACATTATATACAAAATTATCTTTACAAATACTACTTTATCCTCATAAAAACCCTGGAGTGGTTCTATTAATATTCCCATTTTATAGATAAGGAAACAAACAGATGGAGGTTAAGTAACTTGCTCAGGGTCATAGAGGTGTGAGTGGCTGAGGTTGGGATTTAAACTCAAGTCTTCCTGACTCTAGATCCAATGTTCTATCCACTGTGTATGTGATCTATCTTATTTTTTTTGACAGGCCAAAGAGAGGTAGGAAAAAACACATAATTCCAAATCTCTTCAAACATTCCTGTCTACTACCACAAAGGCATACACAATGATATTTCGTAGATGTTAAAATTTCACCACCAAAAAATAAAGTCGCTAGTCTATTCTGTGGTTCACTGTGAAAGACAATCATCACATAGTTTGGAAAGACCCCTTAGTACCTTAAATATTTATTTCAGACCCCCTGCTCCAAAACCCAAAATAAACACTTGCAAAATTCAAATTTATCCATCCGGCTTTTCTTCCTTCCCTCCTTTCTTTCTTCCTTCCTTTCTCCTTTTCTTTCCCATGTTCCTTCTCTCTGTCTCTCTGTCTCTGTCTCTGTCTCTCTCACACACACACACACACACACACATACACACACACCAACAACCCTTCCTCTCTGCCCACACTTTAGTTTAGGCCCTCATCACCTCCTGCCTAGATTTTTGCAGCAGCCTCTTACCCTGTCTCTCTACCTCAAGTGTCTTACCACATCCTCCATGCTGCCGTCAATGTGATTTTCCTTATCAGGCCGACCAAATGTACTGAATCTTGATTGTGTTTAGGACAAAATATTAACTTCTCTCTAATTTTTAAAGTTCTCTCACAATCTGGCCCCACCCGTGCTTTACTATATGTTATTCCTGAGGAACTGGCCACCTCCCAGGCCTAGAATGCACTCCTTCCTCACCTAACTCCAGTTCCTTTAAATCATAGCTCCAGCCCCACATTTTCACTAAACTTCTCCTGATCCCTCAACTGCTAAAGTCCCCCTGCTCAAAAAACCCTGTATTTAATTATTTTGTATTTATTAGTATTTTGCTCTACATATTGATTCTGGAAATATTTATACAGACAGTTCTCATTTAATGTAAGTGGATCATTCTACAAACCTCTATGTAAAGTGATTTTTATTTAATATGAATTTGCCCCTACCCATGCAATTCATTTAGCTTTTACAATAAAGGCATGCACATAACAATTTTGTTGTTGTTCAGCTGTATCCAACTCTTCATGACCCTATTTGGGGTTTTCTTGGCAAAGATACTAGAATGGTTTGCCATCCCTTCTCCAGCTCATTTTACAGATAAGGAAACTAAGATAAACAGGGTTAAATGACTTGCCCAGGGTCACACAGCTAATAAGTGTCTGATACCAGATTTGAACTCAGGAAGATGAGTCTTCCTGACTCCAAGCCCAGTGCTACTCTGCCACTGTGCCACCTAGCTGCCCACACAAAATACTTTTACACAAGTCAAAAAACATGCTAAGATGCACATTTTAAATAGAATATAATATAATGAAACAAAAAGTAAAGTTAATGATAATGTATACAGTTCTGTAAAGTTAACATAGATATGCAATCTGTTGCTTCTTCCCCACCCTCAGCACCCAGCCTTTATACCTGGAAGTTGGCTGGAAACTTTTTTTCATGAAGCTATTGAGAGATTTTTGGACAACGATTCTCTTTTTTGCTTTGTATATCCAAGGATAGCAAGCAGTATTATCCTCAACTAGTCTTTGAACTTTTAAATATCTTTAATTATTTGGATCCTTCTTTTCAATACAAAGAAAAAAATACACTCAAATGAGGAATTGCTTCTGCCAACTGCTTCACTGCCAACCTCTTTGGTTCAACCTTGGGCTCTAAAGCTTCCTTTTCTTCTTCTGCAGTCTTTGCAGCTAGCAGCTCAATCACATGTTCATTCAGACTCCTCACTCAGATATCTTTCTGAATTCTTTACATAAAGCTGAATTTGTGTTATGGAAATTTACCTAAAGTGAGAACTGTCTGATATGTACTTGTTGTTTTCCCCATTAGAATGTAAGCCCCTTGTGAGTAAGTATTGTTTCACACGCTATCTGTATCCCTGGCACCTCGAACAGTCCCCAGCATAGAGTGGGTGCTTTATATTGTTGATTGATTTCTCAGGAATGACCGTATTAAATTTGGGAGATCTCAGCTTAAATGGATGATTATAGTAGGGGGAAAAGGACTATATAGCTGCTGTCTGGTTTCTTATGTCAATGATACATTTTGCACTTAGTATCACTACACAAATAAAGCTTAATGCAAATTTAAAATATATTTTATCCGGGGCAGCTAGGTGACACAGTTGATAAAGCACTGGCCCTGGATTCAGAAGGACCCGAGTTGAAATCTGGCCTCAGACACTTGACACTTACTAGCTGTGTGACCCTGGGCAAGTCACTTAACCCCCATTGCCCCGCAAAAAATGCATATATATATATATATTTATATATATATATATGTGTGTGTGTGTGTGCATATACATATTATTCTTTTAAGTTAATGGCAAAATCATTTGTGTTTATTAACATAACTTTCTAATTAGGAATCTCTTAAAGATGAGGGGGATCAGAATCTTAGATCTGAAAAGAACTTTAGTTAGTGTGAAAAGAAATCTGGCTTTGGAATCAAAAGATTGAGGTTCCACCTTAACTACTTCTTCGTGACTTTGGGCAAGTCACTTAAGTGTGCTGTGCCTCCTTTTCCTCATCTGCAAAATGAGGGGTGCAGACTACATGGCATCCAAATCCCTTCTAGCTCTGACTCTATGATCACATACCATCTAGTCCCAACCCCTCCATTTCACATTTGAGGGAACTGAGGCTCAGAGTTCTCACAACTAATATCGTGTTCTAAAATTACCAGGCACTTATTTTTCAAATCTATGCGTTTTAAATAGAATTTGGACTAAAAATTCAAATAGAAAGAATAACTGCATACAAATGCTTCACATTTTAAAGTAATAAGCATCTTGTTCTTTCATTCCTAAATACACAGTTGGCATAGGAAACGTCTGCTAATATGACTTAAGATTCTCCTGAGCAAATTATTCACATAAAATAGGAAGAAAACATTTAGAAATGGAGCCATAGCTCATTATATTATAGAAAAAATAGAATATAAACTTAAAGGTCAATGCGTTACCAAGGTCTACCTACAGAATAATTATCTGAGATAAAACTGTGGGAAATAAGCCATTATATTGTACACAGAAAGGATTCCAGAACAGTATGGTAAAGAGGACCATATTATCATGTGACTCCCATTCTCCCCCTTTTGGACACATCACAATGAATCAGCAAGTGCTTGCTGTGAAAATTTACTTTTTCATGAAGCTGAAGAATGTTGTTAATGCTTAAAGAGAAGAATCCATAAGAACAGAAGATTGGTCAATGAAAAATATTGCATGCTGTTAAAGTGAAACCAGCTTATGTATTTTATGCTGAGATCAATTATGAGAGGCCTTTGTTAGACACTCAAAGAAAAGAACTATATGCCCTACTCTGTAGGTCCTGGGAATTTCTCTTATATACCCACAAGTAATTCCATCTCTCAGCTCTGGGCATTGTCTCTGGATGTCTGTCCCCCATGCCTAGAGTGTTCTGTTTCCTCTGCCTCCCAAATCCCTGGATTCCTTTAAGTCCGAATTAAAATCCCACCTTTTATGGGAAAGCTTTCCCAACCCCTCTTAATTCTAGTGCCTTTCCTCTTCTAATTATTTCCTTTTTATCCTGCATGTAGTTTGTTTATACATACATATAGACACACACATATGTGTGTGTCTATATGTTTATATACACACATATGTGTGTGTATTTGTTCACATGTTGCTCCCATTAGATTGTAAGCTCCTCCAGGACAGTGACTGTCTTTTACCTCTTTTTGTATCCTCAACACTTAGCCCAATGCCTGGCACACAGCAGGTACTTAATGAATGTTTGTTGACTCACTGGCTTTATGGAGAAGTTCATATTTCTATATATTGGGTCCTATGTTCCTTTACAAGTAAACAACTGAATTTATAATGAAGATAAAATGGGAAAAGGAATAATCGCTTTGCAGGCATCTGGTTTCCTGGAAAGAAGGCTAACTTTACATTATACATTAATAATAAATGGCAATTTTTCATATAGAAGTAAATATAAAAATGCACAATCCTCAACATTCCTTTGGGGAAACTGAACAAAGGTCTCCATTTTATCTTCTAAATATATCATTTATTATGTAGTTCATGATATAGAAAGGCAACACAATACCTGCGTTCACATCACACTTTTTTTTTTTTTGGAGGGAGGGGTGAGGCAATTGGGGTTAAGTGACTTGCCCAGGGTCACACAGCTAGTAAGTGTTAAGTGTCTGAGGCTGCATTTGAACTCAGGTCCTTCTGAATCCAGGGCTGGTGCTCTATCCACTGTGCCACCTAGCTGCCCCCTCACATCACACTTCTGCTAGTTATTGGTTTTAGAACCCTGGGGAAGTCTCTGAACCTCTCAGTGCCCCCAGGGCAATCATAGGTTTTAGAGAAGGTACTGACCTGCACTGGTTTCTTCAAGAAGGCTCTCCTCATGCCAGTGAAATTAAAGACCCAGTCTATCCCTATAATTATTACATAGTTGTCCACCACTGAGAATTCCTTGAATAGCATCAGTGGGAAAAAAAAAGGTAGTCTAATGCTGTAATATACCTCCCAGAGAAAGTTCTAACCTTTAATTTGGCAAACCAAAAAAATGTTGTTTACATTACAAATGTCAAAGATTTAACAATATAAATAAAACAAGAATTGCAAGTGGCATATTACTTTAATTCCCCATTATTCTTTAACTTAAATATCTGGTTTGAGCTGTGTTATCAGTCAATGGGAATGATAAAGTCACATCATCTAGAAAGGGTAGTTTCTTTATATGACTCTTCATTCACACGTTTTAATCTTTCTTCCAGATCCTGATTTTAAAAAATCAAACCACCAGCTTTCTTTTACTTACGAAGTAATCCCATGGAAGTTCTTAAGTGACTATTACTTAATGAATTGTAGCACAGCCTGAGATCACAGAAAATACTCATGTCCTTTGGGGTGAAAATCTGTGTATCATCTCACATGGCACGATGCCTGGGAGAGTACTTAATTATTCTCAACAATATTCAAAAAATGCCCTCCAGATGCATAAGTGTGCCCAACCTCCAAATTCTGCCTACACTCTTAATGTAGGATATTGAGGCTCTATACTTTCCTCTTATTCTCTCCTGTCCTTGTAACTTGGAAATTTTAAAAAAGAAAAGCACTCAGGGAATTCTGTGGAAATGTTTTTTTTTTAAATATAACACTTTAAAAATGGAAAACTAACATTCTGTTCTTTCAAGTTGTTTCTTTAATATTTTAATTTATATTTTCAGATTTAACAGCTAGCAAGATGTCTCTTGGGAGAAAAAGAAATGAGGCATCCTTCTTTACACTTCAATTATTTATCCTTGTAAAGGTTTCCAAGTATCTATCATCCTCCTAAGCTACCTCACTTGGCTTTCAGGGGCCATCCTTCTCCCAACATATTCATAGTATATGTGGGTCCAGGTTTCAAAAAGAATAAAGAGAGAAAAGGATGACTCTGGTTTCCATGTTATAAGAGACATCTGGTGGTACATCAGATAGATCTCTAGTCCTGGAGTCAGGAAATCCTAAATTCAAATCCAGCCTCAGACAACTGACTAGTTGTGTGACCTGGGACAAGTCATTTAATCTGTCTATGGTAAAAGGGGGATAATAATAGCATCTACCTTCTAGGGATGTCAGGGTTATTTTGAGGATCAAAAAAGGTATTTTTAAAGTGCTTAGCACAGTTCTTGGCACACAGTAGGTGCGCTGGGACAAAAGTCATGAAGGGGTCTGATGTTTTAATAACTTTTTGAAAATTATTTTTTCTTTGTTTTTCGCCATTTATGATATTTGAGTTTTCACACATAATATAAATTCATTTCCTAGGTATATCATATTTGATGCTATGGTATTATAAATTAAAATTTAAAAATTATGGGGTTATTAAATATTGGCAACTTTTGGTCCACCCTCTCCAGAACCAGGTATCAACACCCTACTACAAAGCCTCTCTAACCCCTTGCTAGTTATGGCTCTGCCCTTATGAACATGCAGTCTCAGGTCAAAAGGGTCATAATCACTGGCAGTGGTAGCTATTTTTTGGTATTTAACAAACTCCTAAATCATTCAGTGGTTTCCTCCAAAGACAGAATAACATATTGTCTGTTCGAGGTACCCAAGTAGCTAGACCTGGTATCAGGAAGATCTGAGTTCAAATTAAGACTCAGACACTTATTAGCTGTGTGACTCTGGGCAAGTCATTCAGCCTCTGTCTGCCTCAGTTTCCTCATCTATAAAAGGAGAATAAGAAGAGTGCCTACCTTCCAGGGCTGTTGTGAGGATCAAAAGAGATATTTGCAAAGCACTTTGCAAACTCATACAA
The DNA here is from genome assembly GCF_019393635.1 of Dromiciops gliroides. Lineage (NCBI taxonomy): Eukaryota > Metazoa > Chordata > Mammalia > Microbiotheria > Microbiotheriidae > Dromiciops > Dromiciops gliroides. The sequence continues at coordinate 272,975,949 of NC_057863.1, read as the reverse complement.
ATGCCAGCTAACATTATTGTTGCTTTATTAAGTTATATGACCTAATGATGTAAAAGATCCACACCATGACAGGTACTCTGCAACACCATATCACACGGTAGTTCTTCAGCATTTCTTGAAGGTGCAGAGAAAAAGTCTGGGCCAGGAACTTAAGCCCTTCTAAGCTTATAATGTTGATATGAATGTTGATGATGGAATGACTGCATCATCAGGATGAATTTAAGGATTAAATCCTCTTACCAGAACAGGGACTGTTCCAGGTGAAGAAAATCATTACACAGAACTAACTTTGAAAATAAAAAGTTGGGGCAGCTAGGTGGTGCAGTGGATAAGGCACGAAGCCTGGATTCAGGAGAATCTGAGTTCAAATCTGGCCTCAGACACTTGACACTTACTGATCAGTGTGACTCTGGGCAAGTCATATAACCCTCATGGGGGGGGGGGCTGGAGAGGAAGAGATGGGGGGGAAGAGGGGGGGGAGAGAGATGACAACCAGCCTCTAGCTAAATATATACATACACATATATAATAAAATATATAAATGCATAATATAAGATATAGGATATGACTATATGACATATGATTGATATATAATCCTCCTCACCGTCATAATTTTGAATTTATTCATTTAGCATATGTATGCTCTTAATCCCTTTACAGTTTTAACTTCCTAAAATAGGAAAATGCCTGCATGTGATCTTTTACTACCATTCTAAAGAACAATGTGCCTACAGATCTGATATGATGCAGTGCTAGCCAAAGTCACACAGTTCTTTCCGCTTTACTTTAAAGGCCTTACAACTTGTTGACAAGTTTGAAGTCTCTTCCTCCATCATCCTTTTCTGGTTAAGGAAACCCCCAGATTTCATTTTATTATCATTAACAGAGCTCACATTTATACTCTATGGTTTAGAAAGAACATTCCCCAAGCAAATGTGCAAATATTAGCCCAGTTTTTATAGATGAAGAAGCAGGCTCAGAGGAGCTATGACTTACTTAGTCACATAACTAGTCACTTGGCACAGACTCTAACCTAAGTGTTTCAGCACGTTGTTCTATTCATTCTATGCTACACTGCAGCTCCATTTTTATCACAGCAACAATGTCAAGGATGTTCCTGTTAGAGTATTAGCCAGCAACCATGAAGGGCAGGTTATACAAAGTTCCTGATCACTCTCTCTCTCCTTCTCTTTTTTCTCTCTCTCATTCTTTCTCCCTTCTTCTTCCTCTATTTCTTTCTCGCTTTTCTTCTTTCTCTGTACCTCTCTCCTCTCTCCCCTTTCTCTCTGTACCTCTCTTCTCTCTCCCCTTTCTCTCTGTACCTCTCTTCTTTTTCTCTTCCTCTCATTCTTCCCTTTTTCTCTCTTCCTCTATTTCCCTTCCTTCTTTCACTTTCCTCCCTCTCTCATTCTCTCTTCCTCTATACCTCTCTCCTCTCGCTTCCTTTTCCTCTCTTTTCTCTCTTCCTCTTTCCTATTTTTCTCTCTTCTCTTCCTCCCTTTCTCACTCTCTTCCTCCCTCTTTTCCCCTCTTACCTCTCTCATATGTTACTACTTTAAGTGAGCAAGATTTTATTTTAAAAGCAATATATTAAGAACTGATACTTTATGTGTCCCATTTTATTAGAAACAAAAGAAATTCCATTTACTCAAAAAAGAAGCAACATGTATATTTTAAGGATAAGTATATATTTTAAAATAATTTTAAATGTTTTTTTTTTAATGAGAGGCAGAGTAATATAATTGATAGAGAGCCAGCCTCAGGAAGACTTGGGTTCAAGTCTTGTTTCTTGGGTTTGAGTCTTGATGGCAATGGCTATGTGGCCTTGAGCAAGTGACAACCTCCCACAACACCTACAAGGTATCTCTGAGATGAGGAATGGTCAGTCAATAATCATTAAGAGCCGACTATGTACCAGGTATTGTGCTAAGCACTGAGGGTAAAAAAAGGCAAAATACAATCCCTGCCTTCAAGAAGCTCACAGTCTAATTGAGGAGACAACAAATATGTACAAACAAGTTATAACAGGATAAAAAGGAAATGATTAAGAGAGAGAAGGCACTGGAATTAAGAAGGGTTGGGGAAGGCTTCCTTCAGAAGATGGGATTTTTGGGGGCACTTAAAGGAAGCCATGGAAGTTAGTAGTCAGAAAGGAAGAGTGAAAGCATTCCAGGCATGCGGGAACAGTCATAGAAAATGCCTGGAGATGAAAAGATGGAGTGTCTTGTTTTTACAGCATCCAGGAGGACAGTGTCACTGTAGGAGGGGGCTGGGTTATGCAGGTCTTTGAAGGCCAAACAGAGGATTCTGTATGTGATCCTGGAGGCAATAGGAAGCCAGTGTTGGGGAAGGGGGAGAGTGACACCGTCAGATTTGTACTTCTGGAAGATAGAGGACAGGCTGGAACGAGGAGAGACTTGAAGCAGGCTGACCCCACCAGCAACAGCCAGGTGATGACAGCCTGCTCACCAGAGTGGTGACAATATCAGAGAAGAGGAGGGGGCATATTGGAGAGATGTTGCAAAGGTGAAATTGGCAGGCCTTGACAGCAGATCGGATATGAGAGGCAAGACATGATGGGGAGTAGAGGATAGCGCCTAAGTTGTGAGCCTAGTTAGTCCCAAGTCTCATTTAACACTTAACATACTACCTTTCACCCCTTCCTGTGTCCCCAATTTCCCCTAAAACAGTGCTCTACCCTTAGCAGATGCTGAATAAATATTTGCTGAATAGAATTGATATCAAAAGGTTCCTCCTTGCCCCCTGAAGGATAGACTTGGGATTTCCCACAGTAGGAAAGTCCCTGCTACTTAATGAGTAATCACAGGGATTTCCAGGTGGCAGGTTTGGGGAAAAAAAAAAAAGAGCCAGGTACTGATCATATTCTTTTCTCTCCTCTTTTCCAGATACTCTCAACACACCCTAATCAAGGGAGCATTTTCCCACCCTCTAGTCAAAGGGAAGCAGCCAATTTTCCCTCTATTACCCCCTCAGGTGGGGCCAGCACTCTTTCCTCCCACCCAAAACACGGGGAAATTTTACCTAAAAAAACCAAAGCTGCTCCTGGAACTTGATTGGCCCCAGCTTTTTTTCTCATACAGCTTCCTCGTCATCTAAGGTCATGAAAAGCCCTAGCCACATGGAGTCTAGGTGCTCAGACTTGATGGATTTCTGAAAACTGCCTAAGTTTCCACATCCTCCACCATATTCTCCTCTGAAGACAAGACATTTCCATGTGGAGACAAGGGAGACTGCTCCAGAGAAGCTAAAGACCCTTGCTGGGTCAGAAAAAATTAAACCACCTTTTTTTAACTGTTCAATGACTTGTGAGTCCTTCATTTTTGTCCCAATATTGAACCTAAATTAAGAGAATGATGGTGTTGGGGCTACCTCTACCATTCCTGTCTTCAGGTCCTAAAGAGAATAAGACTATACCTGATTTGCTTTGGGTATGATGGAGCAATAAACAGACACCACGTTCATTCTGAGACTCCTAGGGTCATTTTGAACTTGATCCAGAATATATAACAATACCTCTAAATCAAGGTTTGAACTATCCCCCTGGAGTCCTTTTTTTTTTTTTTTTCAGGGCAATGAAGGTTAAGTGCCTTTCCCAGGGTCACACAGCCAGTAAGTGTCAAGTGTCTGATGCCACATTTGAACTCAGGTCCTCCTGAATCCAAGGCCAGTGCTTTATCTACTGTTCCACCTAGCTGGCCACCCCACCCCACCCCCAAGTCCTTTCAAACAGGTTGGACTACTTTGGATTTCTCTGGATCAGTAGAAAGACCTGGACCCAATCTTTTCCAATTTTTTTTTCCAATTTTTTTCCAATTTTTCAGGGGCTGGCCTAAAACTGGACTAATCTCAGGGAGAAGTCAGTCAGTCAAAGATGCTGGATTCCATATCTACTGTGAACAGGAAAAGGGTAACTAACATTCTGGATAATCAGATGCCTAGTTATTAATCCCACTCAACTTTCACTTGCACCATGATTACATTTCTGGCTTTTCTCTGATTTTTTTTCGACTCTAGAGGGGAGCCCAGTCAAGCATTTGGTGATTTAGGAAGACAGACACAGTAGGCATTTGGAAAATAGCTACTATGTAGTTTCAATGAAAAGAACTGGAAATTTTCAGGGCAAAACTTGGAATTTGACTCAAGGCCTGGAAGGTCTTCCTTTTACAATACGCCCTCACCCACACCTCAATCTCAGTGGTAAATCATACTACAAATCTGGGGTTCAAGTCATTTATTTGAAAAGGGCTTTCATATATTTTGGTAATTTCAAATACCTTATATTTTGGTAATAAACAGGAAGCAACAAGAAACTTCTCAAAAATATACCCTAAAGCACCTAATAGTTTCCTACTATGAATTTACCATCTATAATTCAGTATTCAAATAAGTTCTCAGTCTGTTCTCTCTATCTCCCTTTTCTGTTTGTCTTCCTAGAAAAACAAATTATCCCTTACTAATATTAGGGCAGGATGGGAGACATTTTCTCCCCTCTGAGAACACCCAATATATGTTTATACTGTGAAGAGAATTCATATTTTGGTAACTATTGCATGTAGATGTCTAGATGCCTCATTTTAGGACAGGAGACCTACAGTTCATAAACATAAACTGACCCCACTTGGAAAATTAGTGACAGCCAGAATTATAACCCAGGTCTTATCCCAGGGTTATTCTCACTGTAGCTATAGAAGATGGTAGGATATGAATACATGAATTTTGATTATGACCAAAGCCAGTTCACTTGAATTATGCTAAAATAGTTACATCTGAAAGTTGTACTTTTATGTCACACTCACAAAAAAATGAATCCTATTAAATTTTTTTAATTCAATGATTTCTATTTTTGTCTTTTAGCATAGTGCCCAGAACATAGTAGGTGCTATATAAATGCTAATTTCCTATTCTCTTAATCCCTCCTTCCTTAATTAGGAAGGTCAAAGGAGGACCAAAGCCAATGAATATCTGTTTTTGAGCCTGTGGGAAAGATATATGAAAAAAATATATACAAGAGAGAAGATAAAAACTTGTTTAAGGGGAAATTGTCTTTATAGAGTTTGTTTTTGTTTAAATCAACTTTGCTACACAGACAAAAAGGGAGTTTGCATTTTTATTAAAAATAGATACCAGTATATGAACTGTACAGCTTTCTCCATTTTGTTGAAAATGTCCCACTGACAATTATTCAAAAAATTTTTACAATATTTTCAAATATTTATTATGGCAGTTTTGCACACTGACAAATTTTCTAAAGCACAATACCCAGTTGTTTTCCAAATACTACTCATTCATATATGTAAGTCCTACCTTCTACAGGAAGCCATCCCCGACTCCAATTAATTATAGTGCTTTCCCTTTATCAATTATCTCCTACTTATCATGTATGTAGCCTGCTTTGTATATAATTGTTTGAATATTTTTTTCCCAGTTTGATAGTAAGCTCCTTGAAGGCAGGGACTGTTTTTTGCTTCTTTGTATCCCCCATGCTTAGCACAGCAACTGGCAAATGGTAGCTTAATAAATGTTAACTATAATTGATTGATTCCTTATATTTTAAAACTTGGCCACTATAAATATAAAGCTATTTCCATTAAAGGAAAAATAACAATAATTAGAGAGAATATATGGTTATGCCAAAGAAATGATGCACTTCAATTATGCAAGGGACCAAGAAATTTAATGCTATTGTGTTTTGGTGTGTGTATGGGTGTTGCTGTCATTGTTCAGCAGACTATGATGGGAAAGAACCTTTTTCATCATTTGAGAATACCTCAAATTAGGTTTCACTGTACTATTCATACTCCTTTAAACCATAATGTCAGAACAGTGAGATTTAAAAATTTTGATAAAACAGCAAATGTGTTCGTAATAATAGGAATACAATTATAAGATCATAGATGGTTGGCTTATTACATACCTGTGGGTTTTCAGGTTTCTGTGCTTAATCATGCTCCTTCATTCTTTTATTTTCTGTTAATTTCTGGCAAGTCTTACTCTTGGCTTCAATAGTGCCACCTGTAGTAAAGAAGAAGAAAAAACTATTATCCTTTTAGAAATCTTTTCGATAATTACAAAACAAATAGCAAAATAACTGATCTGATATTAAACTTTCCATTTATATGACCTTTAGAGCAAGGGGGCATGGGAATGAGAATTTATTAAGTGCCCCTTATGTACCAAGCACTGCACTTTGTTGTTCAATTGTGATTCAGTCACATATCTTTTTGTGACCCCATTTGGGGTTTTCCTGGCAAAGATCTGGAGCTGTTTGCCATTTCCTTCTCCAGCTCATTTTACCAATGAGGAACTGAGGCAAACAGGCTTAAGTGACTTGCCCAGGGTCACATAGCTAGATTTGAATTTAGGAAGATTAGTCTCTAGCCTCTATTCACTGTACCACCTTAGTGTGTTATAAGTAACTCCTTTGATTCTGACTAACTAGATGATATTTATGATCCTCACTGTACAGTTGAGGTAGCTGAGGCAAATAAAGTGACTTTATCCACAAAAGGAATAAATGCTCAATTAGACATACTGAAAAAAAGATATGTTCAGCCTCCTAACGGGCCATATATTAGCAATTGGATACTTTAAAAATAACTACATAAAAAAATTTTGTTTACAGAACCTGGTTGCACTTACATTTTAAGGCATTTCACAGCTTATTTAAAATTAAGATAATTCTATCACATCACTTAATTGATGGTTTGAAATATTTTCTCATAAAATCAAAAACAATCATCCATTATTGAAAAACTCATTTTTAAATGGCTGTAAACCAATTCCAATCAGTACCATAAAATTTCCCCTACTCCTCAAAGAATGTCACTAAATCATGTAAATCAAACATTTGTGTGGTTCTATTTTAGTACAGGTGTGTTCTATTCTATTAGAGAAATGGGCAATGAATAAATTTATTTTTAAAAAACCAGAAGCGACTGATGGTAAGCAAGGGCATGTTCCACATTATTTAGTCTGTTTTTGGCAAGTACTACTGCACATATCTAATTGCTTCTCTCTCAAGAAATTATACAGGAAGGCCATCGAGATGCATTCTTTTCAAGCTCTGTTAGCTAGGTCCATAACAATTTCTTCATAAAGGAGTCACATAAAAAGTATCAGGTAACACAGGTACAAATGTAAACTGTACTTAATACCATCAAAACTAAATTTCTCAAGTCAGAAAAGCAGCATTTTTATCAGCACTGGAGAAGATGCCTTCTTTTTTTTTCAGCAACTACTTACTCTTTTGAAATGTATCCGATTTCAAGGCATAACAAATTTTTACAATAACTTCTCTCCTTTCCACTTCACCCCCTACTTCTTTCCAGACTCAGAATTAGTTCCCAATTGTCCAATACCGCCTACAGGTACAAAAGGAATCACCTTCGGAAAAAAAAACCTGCCAGGAAAAGCGAGCGCACGGACCTCACCCAAGAAGCTACTACATACAGAGTGCCGGGGGCACCCTCCCCGGGATCAGGGCGCTCCTGAGCCTAGATACAGTATGTGGGACTCCGGTTCCTGCAGCTGGTTGTTAGTGCTTGGGAAATGGGGTGGGAGGGGGGCACCACCCAAAACTTAATCTTTTGAAATTGCTGCCCCCGAGGCGCCTCAAATCAGAAAACCGCTGGAGAGATAGATGGTGAAAGGCAACAAGGGCTGGGTTGTCCCCTTTGCCTTGAAAAGGGTGGGAGGCATGTTTCTCAACACCTCCTTCCTCCGCACACCTCCCCACCTCCGCTGTAACACCTGCCCGCGCACAACACACACACACACACACACACACACACACACACACACACTCACACACACTCACACACTCACACACTCACTCACTGAGGGTGCTTAGCCAAATCTTTGCCCCAGCCCAACGAAGAGTCGCCGTTGTCAATGCGCTGGAGCGCAGCCCACCTGCGCACACCGGGCTGGCTCCCCAGCACTGGGCTGCCCGCCTCCTCCTGCCGCAGCTCCGGGCAGCATGCCCCTCCTCGGGCTCTCTTCCGCCGTCGCTCCGCTTTAAACCAGGGAGAGCAGCTTCGCTTCAGGGCCCCTGCAACCGCCGCCAAAGGATTCCCCGGCAAGCGCCCCTCTCCCCACACCACGACCACCGCTGCGACCGGAGTTGCACGTTGTGCAACCCAGCGAGCGCTTCTGCAGCCTCTCTCTTCCTCCTCCACCTCCTCCTCCTCCTCTTTCTCTTCCTCCTCCTCCACCCAAGTGAGCTACCTAGAGGGCGGGTCCTGCCCACAGTAATCCTAGCCGTAGAGCAAGCCCCTTCCCACCCTGGCACCTACCCCCTCTTCCTGTCGGAGGAACCAAGGTACAGGACGTAGCTTCCAGCGCGCTCGGGCGTGCAGCTCCCCTGCCAGACGGGTGGAGAGGATGCACACACAGCAACATGCCCCGGGTCTCCTGCAACACAACCTGATAGCGCCGCGCTCTGTGGTTCTGCCCCTCTGGCTGCACCTTCCCTGCGCTGGCCCCGCCACTCCCCACCCCCTTTTCCTCTCGCAGCAGCATCCCCCCCTGGCAGTGTGCACAGTGTGCACAGTGTGCACACGCTGTCTGGCCCACCTGTCAGGGCTTCCGCCCTGCTCCACCCACCGCTTCCCCTCCCTCCTTCTTTGTAGGAGAATATTCAGAGCCCACCAACCACTCCGCAGCCTGCCCGTGAGCCCGCCCGCCCGCCCACTCAGCTGTGCACCCAGGAGAAGGGCGGAGGCACCCCACCCAGCTTTGGCTCTCAGCTCTCTTTCTCCCTATTGCCCTCTTCCTCTCTCAAAACGGAGCCTTCCGTAGTCTCAAATAAATTGAAGGTTGGCTCTTCCTCCTTTTGATTGGAGTGGAAAGAATGTGTCTCTTAGTGGAGAAGAAAAGAGGAGAGGGAGGTTATGCTGCTGATTGTGGTGGTGGTGGGGAAGAAATTACCATGTAAACTGTTCCTGTACAAGTTTCTGCCTGTGTCTTTCTTCTGTTACATTGATAAATGAGTGATCTGGTGCATCTTAAAAATATGCCAGGAACAATTTTGAGGTGCATTTGTATGCATTTTTTAAAAATTTTGCAGTTAAGGGTTTCGGAGGTTTTACATTCAACCCCTATGAGAGATTCAGGTTTCTAAAAAGTTTCCCTTAAAATATACATTTATGTAACCACGATTTTATTTTTTTAAACTAGCAAAATATAAATAACAGAACAGCTGTGTTTTGCAGAAACAGAACTTAGAAATATGTTACTTGAAATGCATTATAATTATTTTAATTAGGGTTTAGGGGGTTAAATGTATTTTAGTGATTTTAAAAAGAATATTGACTTTGGAAACCAGTGTTTGAGATACTAAAACCGTCGTGTGTGCTATTTGCCACAGTTCTAACATTTCATTTTAATAGGAATCATTAAATGGTGTAGCCATTTTGAAAAAATAGATCTACCCATACCCCTCCCCCACTTTAGGATTATATTTGGTTTTTAGACTTGATATAGAACTGGGTTTTTTAAACAGCCAAGAAAAAAATTTGCATTTTTATTCATTTGTTTAGTAACATTGGCTTCATTGTTTTTCTGCTTAACTATGCTTTTCTTTGTAATTTTATTTTAAATAAGATTTATGGCCACATCCAGAAGGTTATTAATATTGTAAAATGAGGTACAAAAATTAATAGTAGCCCATTCTCAGGATGGAAATATTTAGAATAGTGATTAACAATTTCTTTGCTTAGTGTTATCACTGTTGTGTATTTAACTGGACACTTGAAAACTGAGGCTTTAAAAAAAATCATCAACTAAATCCTACTCTTAGTTACTTCAATGTCCTGCACAAAAATGCTTAGCAAATATTAATTAAATTCTGAACAGTTCACTAATGGAAATAACTTATGAAATGTGTACAAATATTTTTCAGGCAAAGAAGTTACCAACTGAACATTCTTAATAAAGAAATTTTAAAGCAAAGAAAGAATTCACTAGAAAATGGTGTTCAATGCCAATAATTATGGAAAGAGTGCTCACTGCCTCTCTTCAACCACTGGTCAAACAAAGGCTAAGTAATTGCTTTGGTTTCATGGATATGCTTACTTTTTTCTCCTTTTCACAGTAGTCAGGTACAAAAATATTGCTCTAATGCAGTGTGTTGCTCATATTGCTTAGTTTTTTCATTCCTTTTGATCATATGTTGAATATCAGCTATGTGCAAACCACATAATAAAATCATCATTTTTTAAAAAAAAACATTTAATTCAAGTAAATGTTCCCCAGGTGAATTTAATTTCAGATTTTAGATTTTGATTGTATTTAAACATAGATAAAATTAAAACAAGAAAGGATGCCTAATAATAGATTCTCATCTTGTCTCTCAAGATTTGTATTCATTATTATATTCAGTACAAATTGACCTTTGACTTACTTTTATGTAGATTTGATACACTTTAAAATATTGCCTAATTAGCTGCCTTTTCTAATGTGTTCTTGTGAACTACTCTATCAAACAGTTTCTCCATACAATAAGATAATTAAAGAAGGAACAACTAACCGTGTTGGTCTTCCAGAAGCATGGTTCATTCTTTCTGTATTACTCAACATGACTCTTTAGATGGGCTAATGGCATGAAAACTCTATTTGAAGTCAGGAAGATTTAGGTTTATATACTACCTCTGTCCCTTACTATTTTTGTGATTTTGCAAGTCACTTCACCTCAATTTCCTCATCTTAAAAAGAGGGTGTTAAACGTGTTGACCTCCAATATCCATTTGAGAACTAAATCTCTGATCTTCTAAACTATTTACATTGGACAGTGAAATTATAGCCCAATATCCTGCTGGCCACCATCTTCTTTCTTTGTTATTAATCTTCTCTGATATTTTCATTAAGGTTTAATCTAACATAACAGCCAGAAGGGTAAAAAATGCTTTTCCAGGTAATATTTTAATGGGGAAATTATAACTGGGTTTTCAAAAAAAATTAAGAGTATATACAATTTGTAAAAACAAATGCACAGAAGATAGGGTAAGATGAGTGAATGGAAAGTTATATCTAAATCCAGTTTTCCTTCATTTCAAAAAAGTAAAATATGCACCAAATAAAGTATATGTCGGGGGCCAAGGAGGAAGGGGGAAGAAATTCCTAGGGGAAGGAAGCCAAATAAATTAGTAAACCAAAAGTATTCATTATCAAGTTTCTTCTAATATGAAGGAAAAAGGATATAAAGAGAAATCTTCAAAAGAAGAGATTAATTTTGTGGTGACTACAACTAGAATTTCAGAAAAGAGAATGGAACAATACAAAGATTCACAGATTAAATGAAAAGATTGCTATAACATTTTCTCCACCCTTATTGTTTCGACCAATCTCCCCTCTAGGACTAGTACTGAAGACCTCAAGGGGTAAATATTTTGGATGATGGCCAAGCATCTTGGGATTTTTAGTTTTGGCTACTGTATAATTAAAAAAAAAATAAGTGATACTACATGGGCAGCAGCATTTTTTTTTTTTGGTGGGGCAATGGGGGTTAAGTGACTTGCCCAGGGTCACACAGGTAGTAAGTGTCAAGTGTCTGAGGTCACATTTGAACTCAGGTCCTCCTGAATCCAGGGTCGACGCTTTATCCACTGTGCCACCTAGCTGCTCCAGGCAGCAGTATTTTTAAAGAGCTAGAGAGAGAAGCCAGGGGACTGGTTAGGTAGCAAAGAGCAAGGGGAAGATAATGGCGTACCCACTCCCCAAAGAGAACATTTAGAGCCTGGCTTTATAGATTAAAGCAATTGTGTCTGAGAAGCTGAGAAAACAGCTCAGTTTCTCTACTTGCTTCAACTATTTTATCCTTACAAATAAAGATTTATCCCCAGAGTTTACTACTCTCCTTATGCTGATCCTTTACTATCCTAATGGTAAGGAGCAATAAAAATCAGAGTCCTTAAGATAAAAGATATTGTCTGGCATTGTCTATAGAAAAAAGTCTTTGGCATTGTTTCAGTGTTCAGAGAGTAAAAAGAGGGTGATTGAGTAGGGTTTATATTTTCAGACTACTAAACTGGAATTCTTTCATTCCAGTTTGGTGGCTTAGAGAACAAAATAAAGAGAGAAAGACAAAGACAAAAGTAATTTTGTTTCATTTTACCAATAATCTAATAAATCTTCTAACAAGCAGAGGACCTATAAATGAAGTCTATGGTTGATTCAGGGAGTCTATCTTCTCTTTCTCTTGTGTTGTGATGTCCAGTTGTAGATTGCAAAGAGTGCTACTCTTGGGCCCAAGTAGCTCCAAATTGGGATGAAGGTACGGGGAGAGAAAGAAAGAGTGGGTGGTTTATAGAAGGGAGAATCTCACTGTAGGTAGCCCAGTGGTCTGGCAGGATTTTGACTCCTTTCATTCCTTGAGAAGAGGGAGAAGTGAAGAGTGTCTAACTAACCACCACAAGGCAATGGACCACCATAGTGACAACTAGTGGTTACAATAGTCAAAGAACTGAAGGAAGAGACAAGGAACAAAATGAAAGTTCTTCAAAGAAAGTTCAAAAGGAGACTTGATGGTTTGGAAAAGTGACAAGAAAGAAAAAAAAATTAATAATAAAATAAAATAAAAAAACATGTTGAAAAAAGAGAATGGGAAAGACAACTAAAAATAGCAAAAGAGAGCACCTTTGGAAGAACATATGAAGTTTTTACAAGCTAAGGCAACTATATTCTTTAAGGTAGAATTGAGTGAGACATTCCAATGATTATCTGCTTTCTGGAAAAATACATGATGAAAAGGGATGACCAAACACCATGTTTCAGAAAATCATAAAGAAAATTGTCCATTAGAACTAAGTAGCAAAGTAGAGGACAATAAAACCTGTCAGGAACAAGCAGAGAAGAGCTCTAGATTTAACTCATTTAGAAAAGATAAGCAAGACTTGGAAATAAATTCACACAGCAATCTAGTATTCACCTAACCAGGAACACTTAATTCAAGAGAGAGGACTCTTTATCTAACAAGAAGTAAAAAACAAGAACAAACTTAGAAACTCATCTGGCAAAAATTAGGCTTAGACCAGAATCTTACACCATATTCCATATAATTTTCAAGTGGAAAAGAAGTCTAAATATAATCATACAATTTTAAAGGAAAATGACAGAAAAATATATAATTGGATAGGAGACAGAAGAAATTTGAAAAGACAAAACATCTATTATATAAAATTTATAAGCTTTTATGCAAAAATTAGAATCAGAAGAAAAGATGGAGATTGAGAGAAAATTTTACATTAAATGTTTCTGATAAAATCTGATATCAAAAATCTATAGAAGTATAATCTTCAGGAGTGAAAGGAGGACCCCCAGTATTAGAATACTGTTCCAGTAGTTACCTTTTTTTCACTTAATAGTATTTTTTCCCAATTACATATAAAGATAGTTTTCAACATTCATTTTGGTAAGATTTTGAGTTCCAAATTTTTCTCACTCCCCTCTATGAAGAAAGAACTCACTTGGAAAACAGGTCAAGGAGAGATAATCTAAGAATCATTAGACTACCTGAAAAAAATGAGTAAAGAAAAGCCTGAATTTTGTATTTCAAGAAATCATAAATGAAAACTGTACAGATTCTTGGAAAACGAGGAAAAAGTAAAAATAGAAGGAAACCATCAGTCACTCCCTGAAACAATCAGGAATTGTCAAAGCCAAAGTCCAGAGCTTCCAGGTCAAAGAAAAAAAATACTATAAGCATCCAAAAAGAAAGAGTTCACATACCAAGGAACCACAGTAAGATTCATCAAAGACTTGCCAGTATTGACCTCTAAGAAGAGATCTTTGAATGCAATATTTCCAAAGGTAAAAAATAAAGTACTACAATTAAGAATACTGCCCTGGGGCAGCTAGATGGCGCAGTGGTTAAAGCACTGGCCCTGGATTCAGGAGTACCTGAGTTCAAATCCGGCCTCAGACACTTGACACTTACTAGCTGTGTGACCGTGGGCAAGTCACTTAACCCCCATTGCCTAAAAAAAAAAAAAAAGAATACTGCCCTGAAAAACTTCTAATACTATAGCTGGGGAGGAATGAATCTTTAATAGAATAGAGGACTTTCAAGCATTTTTTATGAAAAGACCAGAGCTGTGTAGGAACTTTAAAATGGAAAGGTACAACGTAAGAGAAAGCTGAAGAGGTAAATGGAGTTGAACACTTGGAAGAGGGTAGAGAATATCAAAATGCTCACATACTAACAGGTGGAGGGAGAAAAAAAATGACCCTTTAGGAACCTGCTATCTCCATGGGTCATAGAGAGAGTTCAGTAAGTTTAAGAGAAGGCTTGAGTATGATTTGGTCTATTTTTAATGGTTTTAAGACAACATGGAAAAGAGACCTATATTAGGGAAGAAAGGAAAAGAAGGAACTTACACATACAAGATGTTCACAAGATAGAGTATACAAACATGGAGGGAACAGGCATTGTGTAAACCCCACTTTCATCTGTACCAGACCAAGTACAGTTGACAACAACAACAACAACAACAACAACAACAACATACATACACACGCTCACACTCACACAGAAGTTTGGCATAGAATTACGTTAAACTCAAGAAGGAAATAGGGAGAAACAGAAGAGAGAATGGGCGTTAAGGAGGAAAGTTAAGATAAGGGAGAAATAAGTCATAAGCAAAAGAAGCTCCAACATTGGAAAGTAGATTGGATTTTGAAGGGGAGATGAAAAGGAAGGAATGAAAGAACCAGAGTCTTGACAACAAGAAAAGAAAAGGAACAGCCAAATTACAAGAGACTGCTTCTATTACAGATCCCTAGTAGCGCTGTGGATAGAATGGACAGGCCTGGAGTCAGGAAGACATCTTCCTGAATTCAAATCTATTCTCAGACACTAGCTGTGTGACCCTGGCCAAGTCACTTATCCCTGTTTGCCTCAGTTTCCCCATCTGTAAAATGATCTGGAAAAGGAAATGGCAAACCACTCTAGTATTTTTGCCAAGAAAACCCCCAATGGAGTCATAGAAAGTTCCATACGACTGAGAAACAACTAAACACAACACACTATTAAAGATATTCCTCTTTCACTTTCTTCACTGTGAAGATAAAGGTAGGGAAAAGAAGAGAAAAGCATAAAAGAATAGAATGGAGGGAAATACATAATTAATCTTAGTAATGAATGTGAATGGAGGAGTTCACCCATTAAACAGAAGAGGATAGCATAATCTAACAATATGTTGTTTATATGAAACATAATAGAAGCATAATAACTCATACAGATATAAAATAAGAGGTTGGTGCAAAATCTAGTATTCAGGTGAACTAAAAATCAAGTGTAAAAATCATGTTATCAGACAAAATAGTGAAATTAGACATGATTAAAAGTTTATATGTACACATATAAACATATATACATATACATACCTATATACATATACATACATAGCATCTAAATACTTAATAGAAAAGTTAATTAAATTATAGAAAACTATAATTGGGAAAGTCAAACACAATTGAAACAACTCAACTAAAATGATACCTCTTTCCTTTCCTTTCTGTTAATAATCCAAACTTCAGGCTTGGAAAATGGTGTGCCATCAGACACTATCATGCTATTGGGCATTTTTTGCTGAATTGATTTTGGGGAATGTCCTTTGTAAGGGGAAGGGAGTTGTTTGAGTATTTGTTAGGAAATGGACTGTTTTAAAAACAAGAGTAATTTTTTAAACTTTGTTTTGTTTCTTTAAAGAGCATATCTTTTTCTAATACAGACAAAAGTAGACCAACAAAATCATCAGTGCCCTGTTATCAATCACATCATTGAAAAGAACAAATCTAAACAGTTCTTTTTCTATATCATCACTACCAAAAATTATTCAATCCATTTACCAAACATTGTAATGTTTTCTGTTGTATGCCTTTTCAGTTCCTATACTGCTGAGAACTGATCTTCAGATAATAGTGATTCAACTTTGCCACTGCTATTAAGTCAGTATTAGCCTCTGTTCCTTTTCAAGAGTATCCTAATTATTTATTCTTTTTAGAACTTAGAAAAATAGAAGTATTGTGCTCCAATGACTACAAATATCTTTAAAGGCATATGATAATTTACTATGTTCAGATATGAACATCTAGTAGAAATAATTGGTCCAGAGCCACACGAGTACTGAAACTGAATGCTGATCTTTTGGTCTTATGCATAGGTCCACTGACTTTCCTAAAATTTTGTAATAACTTGTTCCTATTGGAATTATTCTTCCTGATATTTATTCTTGTTTTTTCCATCTTATCTTAATTTTTGCTGTGGTTTAAAATTCCCCACTATATTCTCTCCAACTCCAGTCCTCCTACTAAGGGGAATGTTGACATAACATATATTCTTTCAAACACTCTAAACTTTTAGCTCATCGATTTTTTTCCCCCACGATTTATTTATTCCTCTGTCCCACCTCAACAATATAAAAAGACTGTCATTTCCTTGGTCTTGCCATCACCCACTCTTATTCAACTCTCACCTCCATATTCATAAACTCTGAAATTTTGGATTTCTATCTCTCCCTCTACCTTACAATTTCTTTTCTTTTCTTTTTTTTTTTTTGTGGGGCAATGAGGGTTAAGTGACTTGCCCAGGGTCACACAACTAGTAAGTGTCAAGTGTCTGAGACCGGATTTGAACTCAGGTCCTGCTGAATCCAGGGCCGATGGTGCTTTATCCACTGCTCTACCCAGTTGCCCCCCTACCTTACAATTTCAAACCCTGCTCTTCATCTACACTGTGACTTCTCAAATTGGTTATTAATGATCTAAGAAATGTAAGGAAGCATAATGTAGAGGAATATGACCTAGATTGGGAGTCAGGATGCCTGCTTTCTAATCTTGTCTCCGCCAATAACTGGCTATTACTGACACTTGGGAAAATAAATTCATTTCTCTGGTCCTCAACTTCCTCATCTGTAAAATAAAGGAATTATATTAGATTATAACAATAATAGCTTGCATTAATTTGGAACTATGCCCAAAAGGCTAGAAAATTGTGCATATACTTTGACCTAGTAATACCACTACTAGGTCTGTATCCCAAAGAGAGCAAAAAAAAAAAATAGACCTATATACACTAAATATTTATAGCAGCTCTTTTCTGGTGGCAAAGAATTGGAATTTTTTTTTTTTGGTGAGGCAGTTGGGGTTAAGTGACTTGCCCAGGGTCACACAGCTAGTAAGTGTTAAGTGTCTAAGGTTGGATTTGAACTCAGGTCCTCCTGACTCCAGGCCCAGTGCTCTATCCACTGCACCACCTAGCCGCCCCAAAGAACTAGAAATTGAGAAGATGTCCATCAACTGGGAAATGGCTGAACAACTTGTCATATATTATTATGATGGAATACTATTGTGCTATAAGTGACAAGCAAGATGATTTCAAAAAAACCTGGAAGCACTTATATAAACTGATGCAGAGTGAAATGAGCATAACTAAGAGAACATTGTACATAGTAACAGGAATATTATACAATGAATAACTGTGAATAACTTAGCTATTCTCATCGTGCATGTATATGTGCATACATACATACAATACAAAAATGTTATCTGCCTCCAGAGAAAGAACCAATAGAGTCTGAATGTAGATCAAAGTATACTTTTAAAAAACTTTGTTTTTCTTGTTTTTGTCTGTGTTTTCTTTTGCAACATGGCTAATGTGGAAATTTTTCACATGACTGCACATATATAACCCATATCATATTACTTGCCTTCTCAAGGATGGGGGAGGAGTGGGAGGGAGGAAAAGGATTTGGAACTTCAAAGTTTTTTAAAAAGAAAGGTTAAAATGTTTTATATCTAATTGGAAAAAATAAAATATTAAACAAGAAAAATAATGAATAGAAAATCCAATGGCTAACATTTATAGAATACTTTAAGGTTTGCAAAGTGCTTACAAAAGTATTTTATGTAATTTATTTCATTTGATCCACACAACAATCATGGGAAGGAAGTATTACTCTTTATCCCCATTTTATCGATGAGGAAGCTGAGGTAGACACTGTATCAACCAGCTACTTCTAGATTCTAAGGTCATTTATAAATTTTTTTTTTTAGTTTCCCAAGTTTTATTAAAATACTGTGAGGCCACAGGGAGATACCAAAGAGATAAGTGTCTCCTAAAAATTCTAATATTCTATAATGCTATGTGATTTTGCCTTCAGTAAGTCTTTCTTTTGCATTTGCTAAATGTAATTCTGTTGCCTTACAATTTTCTTTTTTTTTTAATGATAAAAGTGGCCAAAAGTCATGAAAATAACATGTTTTCACATATGGAAAGTCAATGTAATGTAAACTATTAGTCATTATCCTTTCAACTCAACTTTAAAGAATGTGTATGTAGAGAAATTTTCATTATTATAACACAAATACAGTTTGTAATAGTAATTTAGAGTCGCACAGTTATGCTTTGAAAAGACATATGCCACACTCAGGTTGTCTCCACTGTCCTAGGGATTCAAAAAACCTGAGGAACTTGGCCTCAAATTCTTATTAAAGAGTGGAGTCACAGGGGTAGCTAGGTGGCACAGTGGATAAAGCACTGGCCCTGGATTCAGGAGGACCTGAATTCAAATTTGACCTCAGACACTTGACACTTACTAGCTGTATGACCCTGGGAAAGTCACTTAACCCTCATTGCCCCACAAAAAAAAGAGAGGAGTCACATGGGGATCCCCAAGCCAATGTCAACCCTGTTATACTGAGCCAGTATTGCTCACACAGATATACCAAAGAACACAGAACCGCATAACTATCCTTATACTACCCCCCAAATTTAGCTATCCATTGCTTGCCTAAATAACTTCAGAAAAAAAAGTCATAGAAGCTCATCATCAGAGTGCCCAGAAACAGTCAAATTTAAGCAATCCCCAAACAGGACTTGCCTCCATAAGATACTGGATGTCTTCTTTTAGTCTTTGCTAAGGCCTCTGTTTAGAGAGTTGTCCACTTCCACCAAAGGCGGCACATTCCACCTTCATTAGCTGTAATGAAATTCCACATTCCATAGCTTTAATGGAGCAGAAGTTTTCCTTTGCAGAAAATCTAAATCTACCACTCTTTAACCTGTACCCATTACTCCTAGTTTATGCTCTGGGAAAAGAAGAAATTTAATCCCTTTTCCACTTGACAACCCCTGTATTTTTGGAGACCCCTGAAATGCTCTCCCTGCCCCCTTCTAAATATTTTTCTTTATCAAGGAAAATATCTCTAATTCCTTTTTCTTTTCTTTTTTTGGGCAAGCAGTCAGGGTTCAATGACTTATCCAGGGTCACCCAGCCAGTGTCAAGTGTCTGAGGCCAGATTTATACTCAGGTTCTACTGACTCCAGGCCCAGTGCTCTATGCATTATGCTGACTAGAGATGTCTTACCTTCTCCTAGCTGACATGTATGCTAGTTCAAAATACTTAGGCATTTTGAAAATGATGAAGCTCATGCTTGCTTCCAGATGGACATGTGAAAGATTCAGATTTTTCAATGATGATGAAGTAATCGCCTTATTGGCCACTGAACCTGAAGAATCAGTGACTCAGTTTACCTTTAAAAGGGAGTAACCCACTCTCAGCCACTCTCTTTTCTTTTTGGTTTTAGATCACATCAGTAATATTTGAACCTTTTCTAATGAAGGCCAAGAGAGGTCTAAATGATGACTTCTATGTGGTAGCTTAATGCGCTTGAGTCTGGGACTTTCACTGCTTCTTCTGATTTGTGTTTCTTTGCCTGATAATAGGTGACTGAACAGTAATCCTGAGATGGATGCATTAAGTTCTGAAGACAACCTTGTGAGTTCTAGGTGAGGTTGAAAATCCTTAGTTCCTTGGTCAGAGTGACTGGCAGCAAGACAAATTTCTCATTAGAAATATGACCAACAGGAGGAGGCCTCAGCCCTTGGCCTGGCTTGCTAAAAAACATGGACTTGGGTAGGGGTACAAAGGAGTAAACATTTGTATGGAGCCTTCTATGTGCCAGGCACTGTGCTAAATATTTGATAATTATTATCTCATTTGATCATCACAATAACCCTGAAAGGTAGGTGTTATTATCCCCATTTTACTGAGGGTTTTGTTGTTGTTTGTTTGTAAAGCAGGGCAATGAGGGTTGTGACTTTCCCAGGATCACACAGCTAGTAAGTGTCAAGTGTCTGAAGCCAAATTTGAACTCAGGTCCTTCTGAATCCAAAGCCAGTGCTTTATCTACTGTGCCACCTAGCTGCCCCTCCCCCCCACCCATTTTACGGTTAATAAAACGGAGGCGAGCAGCAGTTAAGTGATTAATCAGGGTCACACAGTTAGTGTCTGAAGCTGGGTTTGGATTTGGTCTTTCTGACCCAAGAACCAGCATTTTATATGTTTCTTCAGAGAGTTATTTGGACAGTGAAGAACCTAGATGAAAAATAAAATGAAGTTTACCAGTTTCACTAAATGTTTTAAGCCTCGGTTTTCCAGCAGATCTTAATAGTTGTTGTCAGTTAACGGCTACTAATTGTTTAAGCAATCTTGTTTATCAATGTACTCATATGAGTAGATTAGCGTTTCTTTTGTGTGTAGAAAGTTAATGTTTGCACTATACCTCATTAGTGCTGTACATTAAGTATCTTTCTATTTCCCTTTTGGGGGAGACCCTGGACATGAGCCAAACTTAAGCTTTAAATAAATCTTCCCCAGAAACACCAGTGTCAAGTATAGCAAGCCAAGAGTATGAAAAAAAAGAAGTTAGAGCCACTTCTAGGTGCCCATGATCCTGAAAACAACCCTACATAAGTAGATTTAGTGCAGAGGGATCCCATGGTGGAGAAGAAAAGGAAGCAGCACCCTAGCCCTTGTGGGTCTCAGCAGTGACTGAAATTGTTAGACAAACTAACATTTTTTTAAAAAAAGTTAAATAACATAGAGCCAAGCACAGGACAATAGATCACTCTAGTGGAGAACTCCTGCCAAGTTGACATTGAACCATTAACGGCTATTCTTTGGGTCCAGCCAGCTAGCCAGTTTTCATATCTTCCTAATTGCACTGTCTTCTAGTCATATGTCTCTGTCTTTTCCACACGTATAACATGAGGTTTTTTTTTTAACCAAATACATTGCTAAAATACAGGTAAAGTATTTTTTTTAACAGTGGTTCCCTGAGTTGCCAGGTTAGTAAAACTGTCCAAAAACATGTCCAAAAATGACACGAGGTTAATCAACCATGACCTGTTATTGAAGAAGTATGCCAGCTCTTTGTGGCCACCTCTTTTTCTAGATGTTCACAGGTTATTCCTTTAGAAATACATTATTATTTTTGCCAGGAATGATAATCAAGTACACTGACCTATAGTTTGCTGACCCCACTCTTCCCTGCTTTAGAAGATAGGGACTTCTACGCTGACTTGTCTAATTCTGTGATACCTTTCCCTTTCTCCATGATCTTTCAGAGATCACTGACAGAACTTAGCTTTTATGGCCAAGTTATTTCATTTCAGGCAGTGAGCATTATTAAGTGCTGAATCATGCTGAGTCAGACAAGTGGACACTCTATAGCTTTGGGGGTTATATGTGGGAGCTTTCATTATCCTGGAAAAGCAGTAGAATGTCCCAGATCCCCACCCACCACCAACTCTTTTTACTTGACTTGGATCTAGTCAGGATTTGAGTGTCATTATCTAAAGTTAGGCATCATCTACCAAAAGGCATAGGGAGAAGAGGCAAATAGCAGTAATTGAAGATTTTCCCATTTAGTAGTCTGCTACCTTCTCAAGACACGTACACGGGTTAAGACAGAACAGCTCCTAAGGCTTGTCAAATCAAACTACTGCTACTCACTAGCAGGCGTTCACATGGGAAAAAATCATGCTGCCTGAAGAAATCTGAAAAGCATTGCTAAGGTTTTTGAAGGTTTGGACAACAAACTAAAGACCGTAGTGGCTCAGGTGGTGTTTTAACCACTGCTGCAGATTGAAGGTAAGAGCTTTAGAAGAAAAATGGAGATTTGGAAATTGAATAACTGGTAAAAGATCGTGCTTGAGAATAGAATAGTATTTGGATTTATGTACCACTTCTTTTTTTTTTTTTTTAGTGAGGCAATTGGGGTTAAGTGACTTGCCCAGGATCACACAGCTAATAAGTGTTAAGTGTCTGAAGCCAGATTTGAACTCAGGGACTCCTGACTCCAGGGCCGGTGCTTTATCCACTGCGCCACCTAGCCGCCCCTGTGTACCACTTCTTCTTTTTTTTTTTTTTTTTGGTGAGGCAATTGGGGTTAAGTGACTTGCCCAGCGTCACACAGCTAGTAAGTGTTAAGTGTCTGAGGTCAGATTTGAACTCAGGTCCTCCTGAATCCAGGGCCGGTGTTGTATGCACTGTGCCACTTAGCTACCCCTGTACCACTTCTTAAAGGATTGACATGACTAGCTCCTGACCTAGGATTAAAGCAGACCTAATAAGGCCTGGTGAGCTTCTTCTTGCCTAGAATCTTGCATATCTGATCAATTAAAAAATCTTTTATTAAGATGTGTTATGAAAAAAATTTTTTTTTCATATTTGGCATATCACCCCCTATCAAATTACTCTTCCAAATCACACTGCCATTATTAATGAAATTTGAGTCTCCAGAGGAATGGCTGTTATTGTTCTCAATGTCTGAGGGGTAACCCTGTGTGTGTCATTTCTCCTGATACATTAGCTCATAACCCCCACTGGTGTGCTTTCCCTTAACATGATTGTAATTTGCTTGTTTGTTTGTTTATTTATTTTTTAAATCAAAAATAGTAATCAAATGGCATAAGAAGAACAATCATTTTACAAAGCATTTCACACAAAATACAGGGAGAATCCATAGGGGAAGAGTGGTTACAAAGTAAAATGGTGGTGAGATACATATGTAGGAACAAATGGGCACAAAGCAACCTACAACCCTGAAGATCCATGATCTCAATGTCCTTTCTCCAGAGGGTTCTCACAAAGTTCACTTGTGGAGTATGGTGTTAGTGATGGATGAGTTACTCTTCAGCTTCGATGGCTCTTCACAAGTTATGCCATCACTTCTGTTTGACTTCTGCTTTCATATTTACCTCTTTACTTTTAGAAAGGAATTTTAAAATGGTTCTTCTATTGTTATGTTGTTGTCTTTGACCTCCTGTGTGTGTGTGTGTGTGTGTGTGTGTATCTTTCTAGTTCCCCCTTTTTTCCAGGGGTAATTTAATTTAATATTTGTGCTTTCCTTCATTGCTTCATTTACTTTTCTTTTATTTTATCTATTTTGGGGTGTTTGCAAGCAAATAATCTTCTAGTATCTCTTTTGGGGGTAGTGAAACTTCAAATACTCCTCTTTTATTGAATATCCATCTCTTCATTGATAATTAGGCTCATGTTTGCAAGATATGTCACCTTGGATTGTGTCTTAAGCTCCTTTGCTCTTCAGAATACTTTATTCCACTTCTTCCTTGATTGCTGGTGAGCTGCTGTTATTCTAATTTCCTTTCCTTTATACTTGAAGGTCTTTCTCCTGGTTACTTAAAAGATTTATTATTACTCATATTATTTATTTATTTAACTACTATATATCTTGAAGTTTGCAACACAATGTGTTTTTTTTTTCTGTATGCTATCCGTGAATTATTTTGATTGATGCTTTCTTTTCTATGATCAGAAGTTTTGGGCAAGTTTCCTATATGCATTATGGTGTTCAGGTTTTTTGACTTGTTACATTCTTCTGGAAGATCTATAATCCTTAAGTTGTCTCTATATGTCCCATCTCTGTATTTGATATGTTTTGCTTGTATACCAATCATGTTTTCTTTTAACATTATTACTTCTTGCTCTTCTTCTTCCAGAGTGTCCTTCACTTCTCTGAATTTGTATTTGTTTTCCCTTCTATTCCTTTAGAGAGACTCACCCCCATAAATTAAAGTTTTTCTGTCTTGACAATTACTGCTGCTTTTAGGCTATAAATTCTGCTCTTGTGATGTTTATTTCCCTCTTCCATCATTGGAGAACATCCTTCTTTGGTTCTATACCCTTTTGGAAATCCATAAGGCCTTCTGCCTCATTAGGTTGATTCATTTTCCTTTTTTCTTACAATATTGATTCAGAGATGTTTAATTTCATTTGGATATCATGGAAGACATATTTCTTTTTTATTCATATATTCCTTTTTGATTTATATTCTTGTGCTCTAAGTTTTTAGCTAAGATTTCTTCCTCCTGAATAATTTGGTAATTTCATTCTTTTTCCTTATATTCCTCTATTGTTCATTTTATTACTCCTTCCCCATTGATGGTAGATCAATCAATTAATAAAAAATTTATTAAACACAATGCCAGGCACTATGCTAAGCAATGGAGATTTAAAAAGAGGCAAAAGATAGTCCCTCCCCTCAAGGAGTTTACATATGAAAGGAGCTTATCCTGAAGGGGGGAACCTCAAGATTGTTTCAGCCTCTTCCCACACTGGGGAATTCACTTTTCACTAGCCTCAGTCCCTGCCTCAATTGACTTCTATGGGGATGGATGCTCATACCTTTTCCTTTAGGCCTGGTGCAACTTTCCAACCCTACAACCCACCTTCCCACTCATTGGTACACTGCCTCATTTCCTTTTGTTCTTTAGTTCCCTGGAAAAGTGTTGCTATATATAGCAGGCAATGAAACCCAAGGCAAAGCACATATCTGATTTCTTATATCTCTACCCCGTCCGCACAGGGTAATTGGGGGTAGAGGATAGGAGAGAGAGTTGAGTTCCATTGCTTACTGCCACAGAATGGTGGAGTGAGGGCAGAACCAGGGTACACTGGTAAATATTGTAACAGTCGTAAGAAAACTGCTGAAGACGCAAGAGCAGAAGCTGATTTTGCTCCCCTACTAGAGTATGGAAAATGGTGGAGGAAGAGGTGCTGAAAGAGCACATTGGGGGTTATGGATAAGACTTCTCTGGTATTAATTCATCAGGTTGTTTATTTCCTTGTTTGAGTTCTTTAGGGTTATTGGTGTCTTAACCTGAGGAGACAGCTGCACTTTACCTCTTGTGCATCATTGTCATCTTGGGGAGTTCTGAGAAATCACAAGCATGAGAGAAAATCCTGGTCACACCTATGATTGTTAATTGTATGTTTCCTCTATCATATACTACTTTAGCCCTTCCCCCTTTTACAGAAAAGAAGTTAGTGGGAGAGAAGTAATATTATCAATGCTAGTGACCTACTAAAGTTAATTGGTTTTGCTCTATTGCCCCTCCTCTTTTCCGTTGCCTAGACTTAGGTCAGTGGTTCTTGTCTTTTCTTTCCTTTTAATCCTCTCTTATAATATACTCTCAAAATCTGAGGTTTGTTTCATTTGAGTTTGTTTATTCCCTCCTTAACTTTACTATCCCTTTTAAATCCCACCTCTCTCTTTCCCCAATATTTGCCTGTTTCATTGTAGAGTTTAATGTATTATTTCATCAAACTCTGTGTATATGTATGCATGCATGCATGAGTGTCCAACCTTTAGTCTAATTCAAATGAAAATGAAGGTTCTTGCAATGCCCACTCTGGCAACCCCATTACTCAATTTTTGTATATTCTTCTTCTTAGTGCTTTAATTGGGAGAAACAGTAAGTCCTCTCCTTTCTTATTTTTAATAAGTGAATTCCTTCATTTCCTTTTCTTTCCTCTCTTAAGACCATCAAAACAGAACAAACTCTCTCCTAATCCCTCTGTTTATTTTCTTTAATTACCTATATGATTCTTGAAGTCATTAGAATTCTTAAGGGATACTTGCCTCTTCTCCTCCTATTAAATTATAAGCACTTCATCATTGTTTAACACCTTCCAGTTGCTCAAATGTGTTTATCTTTCTAGGTTTCTCTACACTCCTATATTTACATTTCAAAGTGTATATGCAGCACTAGTATTTACACAGAAATTCTTGAAAATCCTCTTTCACTAGAGGTCCTTTTTTCCTCTGTAGGAATATATTCAGTCTTGGAGGGGAAGTTATTCTTGGTTGTAAGACTTTAACTTTTCCTTTTGTAGTATTATGTCCTAAGATATTACAGCCTTTGTAATGTGAGAGGGTAAGGGATGTTCCACCCCCAACTCGGTGTTATCATGGAAGACCAGAATTGAGGAAGTCACAGAATCAACCAGCAAATCAATGGAGTAAAAATGTAATCATAAAGTATAAATTATGTGTGGTGGAATTTTCCTGCAACCCTACCACAGTGTATGAAAGAGGCTGTAATCAATTAGGAAGGATATAGAACTTTGGTCATTGGGTGAAGACAAATGACAACATGCAAGATACCTCTTGTCATTGGTTGAATAAATCAGCTCTCCCTATCACCACCAATATTGGACTTGTGTATAAAGAAAAAAAGTCAGTTCATGGAAGAATTCCTGGTTTAATTTATCATGAAAGAGTTGGAGTGAAAAGGGGAAGAAAAACTAGGTCCCTGAGAAGGCATTGCTGAGGTGATGATGAGGATTTTTAGGTTTTTTTCCTCTTCCTCCTTTTCCCTCCTTCCCCCATTGACCATGTTATCAGATAGAATGGATGAGGAGACAACTCATCCTGCTGGGAGCAGAGAGATATCCTGAGAATAGATAAATATAGAGAGACAGTTACCTGAGAAAAAGCCAACTTCTGAGAATTGAATAGGTTTTGCATCAATGAAGAATGAATATGGGCTCAATAAAAGAAAAAAGAAAAGTAGGTCATTAAAGTATCTATTTTTAAAAATATATAGCAGAAAAAAAGTCAGAATAAGCCATGGACAAGCAAAACAACTCTGTAAGTTATATAATAAATTCATTATATTTGTAAACATAATATAATATATAATATATATAATATAATGTGTAATACATTCATAAATATATTTAAAAGTCAAAGCAATATGTACGTAATAGAGACCCAGAGTTTCACTGATCTCCTTTTCTGTTCTACTATGCATATAGAAATGCTCTTTTTATTTAGTGTTTATCAAATTCAGACTTAAAAAAGAAAGAAAAATGGTAATTCACAACTCTTGCTACATTAAGCCTGAAAGTCTCTTTTTTTCTTTTTCTCTTATCTTATACATGTGCTTTGAACCCATTCTTTCCGTGACCTATGTGTATTTGTGGGAGTCTGTTTTCTAGGCTTTTGAGTGCAATATTTTGTACCAAATATTCTTGATATATTACTAAATGCTTTTGTTAAAAGCTAATTAGGTATATTAGATAATTGTTAATGGTACACTGGTGGGGGCTTATGAATAATAGTATTAGAAATAGAGCCTGTACATATTACCTCTAGTATTCCAAGTAGCAGTTACCCTTTAGGAACCCAATCTCAAATATGAGTACAATAGGGGTAGTAGTGTTAGAATAGGTGTTTTAATAGCCCCAGATCTATATGATCCTGACTGTGATTTCTTGGCACTTGAACTATTACATTCTATCTGTTTGTAGTACTTTTTTTCTTTTACCTAAAAGCTATGGATTTTGGTTATGACATTTCTAGGAGCTTTCACAGTGGGATTTCTTTTATAAGGAGGAATCATTCTATTTTTACTTTGCCCTCTGGTTCTAAAAAATTAGGTCAGTTTTTATTTCTGATTTCTTAAAATACAGTACCTAGGCTTTTAAGATCATGGTTTTCTGGGATTTTGATGATTCTTAAATGATCTCAATCTATTCTGAACGTCAGTTTTTTTTTTCTTCTAAATTTTTAATCTTTTGATTTTGCTCTAATATTTCTTGTCTCTCAGAGTCATTGAGTTCAATTTAATTTATTCTGATTTTCCAGGAGTCTGCTAAATGGTAATGTTTTTCATTTTCTGTTCTAAACTATTCATTCTTTCTCCACATTCTCCCCAACCCCCCATCCAGGAATCTTGTTTATTATTTTATCTCCTTTTCCAATTCTGTCAGGTTGTTTTAAAAGCCTCGTGGTCCAGTCTTTCTTACTTAAGTCCCTCCTGGAGGGTACTGCTTCTGGTTGTTGTGGAGTTACTTTCTTCTATAGGTTTTCCTCCTCATCAATTCTTGACTAATATTTGTCTATAGCTTTTAGAATCTTCTTTTCTTATCTGTACTAGGGCTTTTCTTTACCTCTACCTGTCATCTTGGATTGCACAGTTAATGACTTGACTTTACTGCATTTCTCCTGCTGATTTACAATAAAAATTATTTTCGATAAATGGTCTTTAAAGTTTGATTAAAAGTTAATTGGAAAACAAATAATCTAATCTTAAAGAATGGGTGGGTCAAAGAACAAATTATAGAACAATAACAATTTTCATTGGAGATAATAACAAAATAAGACAACATACCAAAATTTGTGGTATGCAACCAAAGCGGTACTTAGGGGAAAATTTATATATCTAAATGTGTATATCAATAAAAATGAAAATTATAAGGTCAATAAATTGGGCATGAATCTAAACAAAAACCTAAAAACTAACAAATTAAGTATCCCCAATTAAACACCAAAATGGAAATCCTGAAAATCAAAGGAGAGATTAATAAAATTGAAAGTTTAAAAAAACCCCTTCAACCAATAAATAAAACTGGGACCTAATTTTATGGAAAAAACCAATAAAATAAATTAATCATTGGTTAATTTGGTTTTTTTAAAAGAAGAAAACAAAATTGCTACTATAAAAAATTAAATGAGTGAATGCACCATCAATGAAGATGAAATTAAAATAATTATTAAGAGTTATTTTGCCCAATTATATAAAAAAATGACAATCTAAGTGAAATGGACGAATATTTGTAAAAATATGAACTGCACAGATTAATAGAAGAGAAAATATAATACTTAAGAACCCTATCTTAGAAAAAGAAATTGAACAAACCATCATTGAGCTCCCTAATAAAAAATCCCCAGAACTAGATGGATTCACAAGTGAATTCTACCAAACATTTAAAGAACAATTAATACCAATACCTTGTAAATTATTTGAAAAAATAGGTAAAGGAGTCTTACCAAATTCGTTTTATGACACAATTATGGTTTTGATTCCTACATCAGGAAGAGCAAAAAAGAGAGAAAAAATTATTGACCAATTTTGTTAATGAATATTGATGCAAAAAGTTTAAATAAACTACTAGCAAGGAAATCATATCAATATATCACAAAGGTCATACACTATGACCAGATGGGATTTATACTATGAATGTAGGGTTGGTTCAATATTAGGAAAACTATCAGCATAATTGACCTTATCAATAATAATAACAAAAATCACATGACTATAACAATAAATGCTGAAAAAGCTGTTGACAAAATACAGCACCCATTACTATCTATTTTTTTTTTGGTGAGGCAACTGGGGTTAAGTGACTTGCCCAGGGTCACACAGCTAGTAAGTGTCAAGGGTCTGAGTCCGGATTTGAACTCAGGTCCTCCTGAATCCAGGGACGGTGCTCTATCCACTGCACCAACTAGCTGCCCCATCACCCATTACTATTAAAAACAGTAGAAAACATAGGAATAAATGGATTCTTTCTTAAAATGATAGGCAGTGTCATCTATCTATCTATCTATCTATCTATCTATCTATCTATCTATCTATCTATCTATCTATCTATCTATCTATCCATCTATCCATCTGACTGTCTATCTTTTTAAAGTGAGCAAGCATTATCTGTAATGGGGATAAACCAATTATAAACCAGTAAGATCAGAAGTGGAGCAAGGGTGTTCATGATTAACACTATTAATATGAAATGCTAGCCATAGCAGTAAGACAAGAAAAATAAATTGAAGGAACAAAAACAGGCAAAGAGGAGACAGAACTATCATACTTTATAGATGGCTTTATGTATACTTAAAGAACCCTAGACAATCAACTAAAAAAAAAAACTAGTTAAAACAATTAACAACTTCAGCAAAGTTGCAGGATATAAAATAAACTCACATAAATCATTAGGATTTCTATATACTACCAACAGAACCCAGCAGCAAGAAACAGAAATAGAAATACCTTTTAAATTAACTTCAGATAATATAAAATACATGGGAATTTACAAGTTAAGACAAAACCCAATTACAAACACACAAATACAGACAGACCTAAACAATTGGAGAAATAATAATTGTTCATTGGTAAGCCAAGCCAATATAACAAAAATGAAAATTCTACCTCAGTTAATTTATTTACTCAGGGCCATTCCAATCAAATTGCCAAAGAGTTATTTCTTGGAGCTAGAAGAAATTGTAACAAAATGCAGAAGAACAAAAGGTCAAGAATATCAAGGGAATCAATAAAAAAGGTGAAGGAAGGCAGTCTAGCAGTTCCAGATTTCAAACTATATTACAAAGTAGTAATCATCAAAACAATCTAGCAATGGCTGAGAAATAGAGTAGTAAATCAGAGGAGGAGATTACGTACACAATACACAGTAGTAAATGACCATAATAATCTAGCATTTGATAAACCCAAAGACCCAAGATTTTAGGGCAAGGACTCATAAAAAATTACTGGGAAAACTGGAAAGGAGTTTGGCAGAAACTAGGGATAGACCACAACATCACACCATATACCAAGATAAGGTCAAAATGAATAAACAATTTAGACCTAAATGGTGATATTCTAAGTAAATTAGGGGAGCATGGAAAAATGTACCTCTCAGATTAATGAATAAAAAGGAGTTTATGATCAAACAAGAGATAGAGAAGATTATGGGAAACAAAATAAATAATTTAATTACATGAAATTAAAAAGCTGTTACACAGACATAATCAATGCAGACAAAATTATAAAGAAAACAGAAAACTAGAAAAAACTTGCAGTCAATTTCTCTGATAAAGGTTTCATTTCTCAAATAAATAGGGAACTGAGCCAGATTCATGAAAATAAGAGCCATTCCCAAGTTGATAAATGATCAAAAGATATGAACAGGCAGTTTTCAGAAGAAGAAATCAAAGCTCTTAATAGTCACATGAAAAAGACTCTAAATCACAACTGATTAGAGATATACAAATTAAACCAACTCTGAGACACCACCTCACCTCTATCATATTGGCTAACAGGACAGAAAAGGAAAATAACAAATGCTGAAGGAGATGTGGAAAAATGGGGTCATTAACACCAGTTAGCCTCAGTTCATCATCTGTAAAATGAATTAAAACCATTCCAGGATCTTTACCAAGAAAATCCTAAAATGTGGTTATACATAACAGAAATAACTCAACAAGCAAAAAAATGCATTGTTGGTGGAATTGTGAATTAGTCCAACCATTCTGGAGAACAATTTGGAACCATGCTCAAAGGATTATGAAACTGCACATATCCTTTCACCCAGCAATGACACTACTATGTCTGTATCCCAAAGAGATCAAAGAAAAGGAAAAAGGACCTATTTATACAAAAATATTTATGCCAACTCTTTTGTAAAAATTGAGGGGATATCTATCAATTGGGGAATGACTGAACAAGTTATGGTATATAACTGTGATGGAATATTAATGCACTATAAGAAGTGATGAGCATAATGCATTCAGAAAAACCTGAGAAGACTAAGTCAGTGCAAAGTGAAGTGAGCAGAACCAGGAGAATATTGTACACAGGAACAGCAATATTGTAAGGATGATTAATTGTGAAAGACAACTACTCTGATCAAGGCAATGATAAAAAGGTTATATATCTCCAGAGACAACTGATAAATGCAGATTGAAGCATATTTTTAAAAAACTTTATCTTTATTGTTTTTTTCTTTGTTTTCTTTTACAATGTGGTTAATATGTAAATAGTTTTACATGACTTCTCATGTATAATCAAAACCAATTTGTTTACTTTCTCAAGCAGGGGGTAGGTGCTTGATGGAGTAACAAATTTGGAACTCAAAATGTAAAAAAATGATTGTTAACTTTTTTGCATGTAATTGGTCTGGTCTTTATTTGAATTGAAATGAAAACTGAACCCATGGCAGGGTGTGAAATACTCACCAACAGTAGTGTCCTGGACTCTCCTCTTTTCTCTCTACACTGTCTCAATTAATGATCTCTTCAATTACCATGGGTTCAGTTTTCATTTCAGTTCTGCATCCTGGGCCATCATCAGTCTTCTTGACTTTTGCCACTAGACTTTGATGACTGGAAAAGAGAATGAGGCTGATGACTTCGTGCAACCCTACCTCACTTAAATCCAATTCATGCATGAGTCAAAACATCACCCATGATATTATTGGTCATTCTTCTTTGAAAACAAAGGACAAACAACAACAATATGGGGATAACATTCTCAAATAAAACAAGTGTAGATAGATATATAAATAGATACATGTGCATATGCACACATATATGTAATATATACATGTGTATACACATGTACATATAAATATTATTTGAGATATTGGTGGATAGGATGCATATTAGCTGAATATTCTGTACATGACTATTGGTACATATCATCCTTTCTCTATTGTCTCATTTAATAATAAGCTATCTAAATTCCTATAGTGGCACCCTGTCCTAGAATGTGCTTCTGGCTGGTGTTTGGTTTAAAAATCTCCACACCTCCTCCCACACAATGAAATTGTTTTCTTGGGTGTTAAGAATTGCTAGTTATGGCTCTGCATTGAAGCATGCTACAGACTACCTGGACAGAATGATTAAATTAATGAAGAATTCAGGAAACAGACCACAAGTGTGACAGGAAGACATTATATAATAGTGATATTTGGACTTAAAATCATCTAGGCATCTGTTACAACTCTCTCTCTCTCTCTCTCTCTCTCTCTCTCTCTCTCTCTCGTCTCTTTGTTTTTCTCTCTGACAAAGCAGAAAAGCTAATAATTTCTTGACTTGCTTTAATGATAATTTCACACTTCAAATTGTGATGGAAGGAATGAGAACTTTTATTCTGGATACAATGCTCACCAATACAGAGAAATGGCTTGCTATAATGGAAATGATGGGAACTTTGAAAGGAAGCAAGCATTCCAACTTAGACTTGGTGAAAGAGAAAGAGAGGAAAGGTGAACATAATCTGACAAGCATGCTAGTCTAAGCTGGGGTAACTGTTGGGCCCACAGGAACTGGCATACTTCTGTCACTCCGTGTTCCATACCTAAGTGTATGATTTTGATCAAAATCAACCCTGGGGGAAGCCTGTCTCTAACGAGATGGGACTAGGAATGGAACTTTTCCTCCACTTTACTTGTTTACCCCTTGACTGAGTTCACAACTAGACATATTGATCTTATAAAAGGCATGTCTAATTCTTTCAATCAATCAGAAGATATTTCCCATGTGGCATCATCTGCCTTTATACAATAGTAAAAGCATTATCATCCTCTTAAATTGATTAAGGAATGTGAAATAGAATAGAATCATAGATTTAGAGCCAGAAGAAACCTGAGAGACCAACAGGTTCAACCCTTTCATTTTTTTGGGGGGGGGGCAATGGGGGTTAAGTGACTTGCCCAGGGTAACACAGCTAGTAAATGTCAAAGGTCTGAGGCCTGATTTGAACTGAGGCCCTCCTGAATCCAGGACTGGTGCTTTATCCACTGCACCACCCAGCTGCCCCAACCCTTTCGTTTTACAGGTGAAGAAGCAAGGCCCTGGGAGAGCAAATGATCTGCCTAGTCACCCATGTAGTAAGAAGCCAAGCATAGATTTGTACACTCAACTTTTGATTTCAAATCCATCACTTTTTATACTGTGTCATATTGTCATTTTTCACAGTAGAATGTGAATTCCTTAAGGTCAGGAATGGTTAAACATATTTTTTGTTTTGTTTTGTATCTAGGACCAAGCATAGGGCCTTGCACATAACTGCATGCTTAATGAATATTTGTTGAGTTGAAATGAATTGATTGTGTTCAGGAAGCTTATACATATAGACACACACGTACACACATGCGAATACACAAGCATTTGTATAGAAATTATAGATTATTTTGCAGAGTAATCACAGGAAAAATGATGGTAAATCTCAAGAAAAATATATAGTCAACCCTAAATATTTCCATGAAGAATATGTTTCATTACTTGAATAGCATGCTGTGCAATAGTAAAGGAGAAAATTATATTTATTTTTTACCTGTTCTCTCTTCTCCTCCAATCTATCTTTCACAATTACTTCCAGAATGCTCTTTCTTCTGCTGGGAAAGACTAGATACACAAGACCCAGAAGCAAACATCATAACCCAGAGTTATATACGTAGAGGAAAGGAGTTCTCACCTTGGGTCTTATAGAAAGTAAGAGCAAATAACAGTTATGATTTATGAGATGCTAATATGACAAAAGAAGTGTAAGGATAAGACTTTGCCCCTTTACAAAGTATGGAAGATTCCTCCCTGATTGAAGTAAGGTGAAAATTTGCTATTGGCTGACTAAAAATTGATCACAACTCTTGTGACTCTTTTTTTTGGAGGGGGGGGGCAGGGCAATGAGGGTTAAATGACTTGCCCAGGGTCACACAGCTAGTAAGTGTCAAGTGTCTGAATTCAGATTTGAACTCAGGTCCTCCTGAATCCAGGGCCAGTGCTTTACCCACTGTGCCACCTAGCTGCCCCCTCTTGTTACTCTTAAAATACAAAATTTCCAGGAGGGGGTCAGGGAGGGAGGGGGGGCGGAGCAAAAGGAGCATCCACTATCATGACCTCTGATATTTGATAAGCAAGCTGACTAGAGATTCAAAAGAGAATCATTAGTGACATTTGAGAATCAAACTATGGAGAGGGGCAGGCCCAGAGAGTCCAGCATGTTCAGCAGAGATACTAGATTTAGAAAGGAACAGCATGAAGATATCATGAAAAAGAAAGGACATGAGTATCTATCAATCCCAGAAATGGAGTCTGGATTGCCTTGACAACAAATTCTCTGCCTGTATGCCTCACTGCAAATGTATTCTAAGTTTGTGCCCACACTTCCTATTGATGCATATATATGTATATGTATATATATATATATATATATATAAAATATATACACACACACAAATATGCAGAATGTTGAGTAGCTACTATTCTTACAAGTTAATAAATTATTTTGTTTCAAATTCATTTTGAGTTAATAGTGTCTACTAGCTGACTATTGAAAGTAAGTGTACTGCTGGGGGCTTGTGAGATATAGTTTTAGGAGTTTGAAATCGCAGATTACTTTTAAGCCTGAGAATAGGTTCCCACTCTGGGACTCGCCTTATGAAATTCCGAATTACAAATTGAAATGGTAGCCCTGGAGCAGTGTAACTTATAAATACAATAATATAAACTAGTAGGAGAACTCTTTATTTGAAAGGAACGGATGGGAAAACTGGAAAACACTTTGGCAAAAAACAGCTTTAAACCAGCATCTCATACCATATATAATATACTCCACAAGGTTGAGTGATCTTAATTTTAAAGGTAATATCGCTATAGAAATATGACTTTTGAAGAATTTGTTTATATCTCTTTACCACTAATCTATCAAAGAGTGGATCTTTGCTATTTACATTTGTAAAAATCACCTAAATATCTAGGATACCAAACTCTTTCACCTCATAAGAGGTAAATTCGATAAATTTCACAGCCAGTTCATAAAAGAGTCGTATAGTCAGACTTTGTTTTTGATTCAAAATATTTAGCTTGGTCCCCTACCTTATTTACCAGAAATGGCTTTGTATCACTCCTAGTTATTTCCAAAAATAAAATCATCCTTAAAGGATGAAGAATTACTATTATCTAGTATATTTTTTTAAATGTGGCATGCTTCAAGGATAGTTACAAAAATGTTTGGATTAACAGTGATTCTGCTGTAATAAGTTTGTAGCCTCCAAACATGACTAACTTCAAGGGAAACTCTTACTTGGATATATGCATCAATAATTTTTTAAAAAGTGTCTCTACCTTATACCGACGGAATGTAATATATTCCTTTATTATTATGTAGTATTATTGTTGTTTTATTGAGTAGTGGATCAATACATTTCTTAATCTGATGCAATTACAAATCTTACAGATTTCTTGATCATTACACACACACACACACACACACACACACACACACACACACATATTTATATCAGAGGAAGCCAGGTAACACTTACTTAATGTTACACTTTGAGGCCCTCTGACAGTAGTTATGTGATGTCTTGTCAAAATATTTTTATTCCTCCATGATATGTACTGACCTTGAGCAAATCACAACCTCTGTTTGCCTAAGAGGCAACTAGGTGGCTCAGTGGATAGAGCATTGAGCCTGGAGTCAGGAAGAACTGAGTTCAAATTTGGTCTCAGACATTTACTAGTTGTGTGACCTTGGGCAAGTCACTTAACCTCGGTTTGCTTTAGTTCACTGGAGAAAGAAATGTCAAACCACTCTAGTATCTTTGCCAAGAAAAACCCATGGACAGTATGGTCCAGAGGGTCATGAGAGTTGAACATGAATGAACAACAATAATATGTATTAGTTAACCATGAACTCGTTTATAACTAATCCTCTTAAATAAGAAAAGAACAGAAGAGAGAGAGGTGTAGATAGCTTACATGGATGGATGGATGGATGGATGGATGGATGGATGGATGGATGGATGGATGGATGGATGGATGGATGGATGGATATGTAGGTAGATAGATAGGTAGACTGATTGATAGGCATTTATTAAACACTTACTATATGCCAGGCACTTTTTAAAATTCTGGGAATATAAAAATCAGCAAGTTATAAAGTCCATACCCCTAAGGAGACAACATTCTCATTGGTGAATATAACACATAAAAGGAAGATAGAAAGTGGGTGGAGACAGCTGGGAAGTGATGGAGAACTCTGTTTCCAGGAAAGATAAGAGAAAAGCTCATTATCCCAGAGCCAGAGTCTAAGGTTCCAGTGTTAGGAGAATAAAGATAATGGCCAGACTGAATAGCACAGATATTGCTCAGAAGTGAAAAGAAGGAAAAGAGAGCATTAAAAAATAAGCAGGAAAAAAAAAACCAACCAAAAACAATGTACAGTGAAACCCCTTTATAACACAATTCTTTGGGTCTCACTTACCCTAAAATATCAATTAGCCATAGCATCTGAATTTCAGTTATTAGAGATTCATTTCTTTGAGTTAAACATTGGGTTAAAAAATGACATCCTTTGTTAAAAAAATATGCTTGGAGTCCTTACACAGGGAAGTTTATTGTACTGCCTCATAGAGTTTTAATCCATGGATTGGTATTTCCTAGTATTGTATACTATACAGTAGCATAACCAGATCCTGCTGCCAAAAATGTGAAAGGAAAAGAAAAAGGCATTATGCAGAGGGAATGAGGTAATAGAAACCTGTGGTGGAACTTGAATAATATTTGTAAATGGGATGTGTGTGCATGAGTCTATGTATGTGAGTATATATATACATACACACATATATATGTGAATGTGTGTATGTGGAGGCATGCATATTATATGTGTGTGGATGTATATATATATATCTATATATCTATCTATATATCTATGTATGCATATGCATGCACATATGTGTGTGTTAAAGGATCTTTTGATAAGGGATGGCATGTCCCTGCTTGGGCTTCCATTAGCTTTCAGGGACCCTGGGGATGAATGGGTCAGAAGCTTTCTAGCACACCTGACACTTGTTGGAAGGGGTGTCAACTCAGGATGCAGTATCATAAGGAACACTCAGGCAACAACTTTACCAGCCCTTCCCCCCAATCCACTCCATTCCACTAGGGCTCATTCCCTTACAATTTTCCTCCCTTCCAGTTCACAGAGTCCAGGTGCATGGATGTATAAGGGCCCTGCCCCTAACTAGCAGCCTTCAAAGAGGAGAGGGGGAGACTTCTTTCCTCCTCATGTGAGCTTTTCCTCAGTCTCTAACCCCACACTTAAGAACTTAAACACAAACCATAGTATGTGGCCATGGTTTTATTACAGCTTTCTGTAAAATAAATGCTAATAATTATAGAAAAGGAGATAGGCTTTTAGATTCAGGTTCTAGGAACACCACAGCCGGGTTAATTGGGTCCGTTTTACTCTCTTTCCCTGCCAGACTTGCAATTGCAGGCTACAATAATACCAGTCAAGAGGCTCCATAGGTCCCTTTTACTCTCCTTCTGACTCCTTCATGTGCTCTCAGACAGTTATTTAGAGTAAAGTGGTTGGATGGATAAATGGGGAGTGTGTGTTGGCTTACCTGAAGTAAGCTTTCCAGTAAGAAAGAGAAGAAAGAGGGCTTCTGAGGGCATCTCACTAGGTAGCTCACTGACAGTGTGCTTACTGGCTCTCCCCAGTCTCGGCCCACCTCTTGGCACTGCACATTCAGTCAACTCCTCTCCCCTTCTCTCCATCCCGGATGTTGTCTGCTCAGGGATCAGCATAGAGAGTAAAGGTGGCCTTCCATCATTCCGTTCTCCTGGACAGTCAGGAAAGATGCCGTTTGGTCCTATATCCCTGTGTCAGCTTCTGTAGCAACCTATGCTCTCTGGTTTTCAGGCCCCCTGCCTCTCACTGACACTTCTGAAACCAAGGTTAGAACTGTGGAGTCCTGGAGTGAATGTGCCAGGCACACTGGGTTAAATTCCATCTGTACTTTTAGTATGTCCAGTTACCATTTTTTTTTCTTTTTTGGTGAGGCAATTGGGGTTAAGTGACTTGCCCAGGGTCACACAGCTAGTCAAGTGTCAAGTGTCTGAGGCCGGATTTGAACTCAGGTCCTCCTCAATCCAGGGCTGGTGTTCTAGGCACTGGGCCACCAAGCTGCCCCTCCAGTTGCCATATGTCAGAAACATGAATTGGCCCATGGTATATCCTAACTTTTATAACAATGTGGTTGTGCTAAAGTAAGGCTCTGTTATATTTTCCAATAATGGATATCAAATCACAACTCTTTCTCTATGAATGTCTATAGGTATGTATGTTCTGTATCATTCCTTGATTATGGTGGTTCAGTGGATAGAACACTGGGCCTAGATGCAGAAATCTAGCTTTACATGCGTTCTAGCTGTGTGACCCTGGGCAAGTCATTTAACCACTGTCTGCCTCAATTTCTTCATCTATAAAATGGAGATGATAACAGCACCTGCCTCTCTGGGTTGTTGTCAGGATAAAACAAGAGATAATAGTTGTTATGTTCCTTGCAAAAGTTAAGGCACTATATAAATTCTAGATATTTTTAGTATGAGTAATTATTCTTTGATACTTCAATACTTTCATGGAATCTTTGCTATATTTCTGTCAATGATACAGATTGCAATTCATCTATACCCTCTTTTCTTGTATATTTTTTGTCTGGGTCCTTCTATAAATATTCTTCAAAAGTTCCAATAAATATGCTAGGGACCTTCCTAAGAACATCTTGATAATACAAGGATACCAGCAAAGTGCATGAGCTGTCCATTAGTTATCCCTTGCACTCAGCTCACCTCCTTTCTCAGTCATCCATCTTTCTAATTATATTCTTTGTGCTATTTATCTTGTATGCAGAAGCTCTTTTCCATTCTTTTCTACAAGAGTGGAAAGAACAAATCAAAACAAAAACATAACAAGATGGACTATTTGGCATCAGGAAGAAACAAAGATTTTTAAAATTTCTATTGTGCTAGTATCATGTCTAGGAAACTAGGTATAATAATCACTAGAGTTCTAGATTCAGAATGAGGAAGACCTGAGTTCAAATCCTGCTTCCGACACTTAACTAACTGTGATAATGGACAAGTCACTTAACTTCTCTCTGCCCCAGTTTCTCATCTGTAAAATGGGGATAATAATTGCCCCAAAATCACATGGATGTTTTGAGGATCAAGTGAGATAGTATATGATTTTAGGAGTCTTAAAATGGTATGTAAGTATTAGCTATTATTAGTATTATAAACAGAGAGTTATTTTTTCACATTGACTTAGCATCTGAGAAGCTCGGTAAATAAGGATCTGTTATGTGCCTGAGGCTAAGAGGGCACCCACATGCTCACAGCTACTTATTATTTCATGAGCTTACTTAGAAGCATATGGATATACCTTTGTTACTTGTGTTAGAGGTGTGGAGAAGCTACCTCTGGGTGTGGCAGAGGAATGATAACATAAGGGAGAGAGAGAAAGAATTGAATGTGCATCAAAGTTGGTCTTCAGCTCCACTAGGTGAAGAGAGAGGGTAAGTACAGTGTGAATTAAGTATTATGGAGCAAGGAGTTGGCCTGAATTATGGTGCCTCATATCCCTAAGATATGGTAGCACCAATGTTGGAAAGCTATGATGAAAAACCCACTCTAATTCTATGACAAGCACCCTATGGTCTCTCTGTAGGAAGAGAGTCCGTAGAGGGGACAGCACAAGGAAACTGAGAGCACAGCTTGTGAGTGATAGAAGCATGTGATTGGGAGTAATAAGCTCTCCTCAACAGCAATGCCAGCACCTAAAATGGAAATAGCATCTCCTCTCTCAGTCATCCTGGGATTTAAGATACCTTAAAAAACGTGGGAAGAGAGCAATTCCAGGAACTCCAAACACTTACCATTAAGTTCTTGGAGCAACGAAATCATCTGATACAGATCACACTTCCTGCTTCCCACATTTCTGGGTCTCTTCAGAAGCCAGTCATCATGGTGATAGTGCAGTGGGAGGCAGTATGACATGGGGAAAGAACACTGGACTTTGAGTTAAGAAGACCTGCATCTGAATTGATTTTCTGACATTTATAAGCTGTGAGATTCTGGGCAAGGCACTTAACTTCCTGAATATAATTTTTCTTATCTTTGTAATAGATAAGGATCTACCTTATTCTCTTTCTCCCCCTCCCCTTCTCAAGACCCTCATGTCTGGGAACATGCATAGATAGTCTCTGTTTGATTCCTTCTGGCTATGGGTGACTATCTGATGAACCAGAATCCATTGGACATACAAAAGGGACATATCCATCCCTGTCTTCAGATGATGCTTCCTTCCAAGTGAGAAGGTATGATGGCAATAAGGGCGTGGTCCTTCTCTGCCCTGATGTAATTGCCAATTTTCTGGGTTTCCATGTGGAGTTCCACCATGGGAAGGGAGTGCCTTACTCCTTCCCTAAAAACAGCTACCCTCTATGCCCTGAGGAAAAACCTCATTGTAGGTGACCAGCTCTGACAGGAGATCTTGATTGAATCCAGGATAAGATAGTATATAATGTTATGACCCTTTAAAGTACAAGGCAATCTTAAAATGTTGTCATTGCTTTTTGTTTTCTATGAAAGCAATATCAGAATATCTCCATTAAAATTGGGTTTTAGCCATTGACTTTAGGGACCTTCAAGCTCCTCTAAATGCCTCCTAAATTGGTGTTGACCTTCCTTTTTTTTTGAGTACTTTGAGTTGTCCAGGAGTCAGTTTTTATATACACATGATGTTAATAACATCCTTTAAAAATGTAGGACGTAAAAACAAACAAACAAACAAAATGTAAGACATAAGTGATCTGAACTGGCTTGTCCTTAATGGCAAAATTTAACTCCTTAGGGTCCTTTCTCTCTTTCTTTGATCTCTTTGGGGTATATACATACATACATATATATGTAATATATGTACATATATATTATATATATTTAGTAGTGGTACTGCTGGGGCAAAGGGTTTACAGAATTTAGTGACTTTAAAGGTAAAACTCCTTTCTAGAAAGGCCAGATCAATCACAGTTGCACCAGCAATGCATTAGTGCACCTATTTTCCAATACTTCCTCCAAAATTCTCATTTTCCCTTTTCTACACAATATTTACAAATTTGGTAAATATAAGCTGGAGCTTGGAGCTCTTTTAATTTATATATATATATATTATATATATATATATCTTTGTTTTGTATGAAATTTTCTATTTCAAATGTTTCTTGTAAACAACATATTGTTGGACTCTGCTTTTTAATCCATTTTGCTGCTATCTTCAGTTTTATGAACTATTCACATTCAGTTTTATCCTATTCACATTCACTGTTATGATTGTTGTAGTGTTCCCTCAATCATATTTTTTTTTGTACTTTCTTCTCTCTTTGTCCTTCTCTTTTACAAAGAAGATGGTGAAAAAGAACTCTGACCAACACTAGTGATCTATAATTGAAATGATGTATTTTTGCTTCATTGCACTTTTCTTTGCCCAGACCTTGATTCTTAGCCTGTTTTATTTCCTTTTAATTTCCTCTTTATCTTCCACCCTTTAAAACTGGTTTGTTTTCCCTAAAACTGTTCCCTCACCAAATCGACTTTCCTCCTTAAACTTCCCTTCTTTCTCTTTTGTCCCACTTGTTTCCCCATTGAGTTTAATATATTTTTAAACCAAACCCTATGTGTGTGTGTGCATGTGCATGTGCACATATGAGAGTGTTCAAACCTCCTTTGTCTTATTCAAGTAAGTTATATTTACGTGATGTTCACTGTACTCGTTATTTTTGTATACTTTTATTTTTGCACACCTTAATTATGTGAAATAGCAAGTTCCCTCTCTTCCTCTTTATTTTCTAGTGTATTCCTTCCCCATCCCTCATCTATAACCAATAAATCAACAAAACCATATCTAGACCTTTTTTTCTTCTCCCCCATTAGAATGTAAACACTTCATCATCATTTAGCCCCTTCCACTTACTCAATTATAATTGCTTCTTTTAAACAACTCTTGATTTCTATGCTTACATTTCAAAGTTTCTGGTCTTGCAATACTTGAAAACTCTAAATTTCATTATAAGTTCATTTCTTCACTGAAGGATTATACTTGACCTTGGATGGTGAATTACTTTTGATTGTATTATATTTTAAGACTTCTTTCTTCTTCTGATAGTCTAATTGCCAAGTCTTATGTGATCCCGATCATTATCCTCTAGTATTCAATTTTTTTTTTGTTCTTGTTACTTACAATATATTTCTTTGACCAAAGTTCTAGACTTTGGCTATTTTGGGAATTTGACTTTGGAAATTTTCATTTTGAGGTTTCTTTCATGAAGTAATGGGAATTTATTCATTCTGCCTTCAGCTTGTACGATGAATGGTTTTCCTTCATGATTTCTTGAAATATGATAACTACGTTCTTCTTTTTTGGTCATGGCTTTAAGGTAATCTAATGATTCTGAAATTATTCCTCCCTAATGTCTTTTCCATATCAGTTATTTTTGATATGAGATACCTTACATCTTCTTCCATTTTTTCACTCTTTTGGTATTGTTTTATTATTTCTTATTTTCTCATGGAATCATTAACTTCTGTTCAGTTCATTCTAATTTTCAAAGATTCTATTAAGGAGATTTTTATATTTCTTGTCATAAGCTCTTAATTTCAACTCTTTCTTTAATAACTCTCATTTCCCCTCAATTCTTATATCTAGTACTCTCATTTATAAAATAAGCTTAAACTCTTTTCTAAAACTCTCACATCATTTCCTCCAGAAATTCTAGTAGACTTTATATCTAAGCAATGTTTTTCTTTAAGGATCTGTTTGTAGATGTTTTGGGATCATTCTCTTTTCTTGAGTTTGTGCCTTGAAAAACTCTGTTACCATAATAGCTCTTTATAGTGGAGTTTCTTTTTAAAAGTTTATTTATAGGGACAGCAAGGTGGTGCAGTGGATAAAGCACCAGCCCTGGATTCAGGAGGACCTGAGTTCAAATCTGACCTCAGACATGTGACACTTACTAGCTGTGTGACCCTGGGTAAGTCATTTAACCCTCATTGCCTTGCAAAAAAAGAAAAAAAAGGAGAAGAAAAAATTATTTATGGCAAAGACTTAGAAATAGAGGGGATGCCCATCAATTGACGAATGACTGAACAAGTTGTGGTATATGAATGTAATGGAATACTATTGTGCTATAAGAAATGATGAGCAAGCAGATTTCAGAAAAGCCTGGAAAGACTTAAGTGGACTGATACTGAGTGAAGTGAGCAGAACCAGGAGAATATTGTACACTGTAACAGCAACATTCTACAGTGATCAGTTGTGATAGACTTAACTCTTCTCAGCAATGGACAAAATGCTCTCCACATCTAGAAAAAAGAACTGTGGAATCTGAATGCAGATTGAACCATACTGTTTCTACTTTTTTCTTGAGGTTTTTCCCTTTTGTTCTGATTCTTCTTTCACAATATGATTAATGCAGAAATATGTTTAATGTTATTGTACATATACAATCTATATCAGATTGCTTTCTATTTTGGGGAGGGGGAGGGAAAGGAGGGAGAAAAATTTGGAACTCAAAATCTTATAAAAAACAAATGTTGAAAACTATCTTTACATGTAACTGGAAAATAATAAAATATTTTTAAGATTGGGGGGGGAAAGCAAGCTGTATGTAAGAGATATTTACAGTTTTATATAATATCATCTGTCTTTTTCTGTTCTGCTGTGTATATGGAAATTTCTCCCCCCTCTTTTTAATATTAAATTGCAAAATAAAAAACTAAAATTAAAAGTAGCTTTTATGTTTAAAAAAAAGGTTTATTTATTCTTTTAACCTTACTTCCCAAAATGAGACTTTTTTCTATGGCCAGGATCTGTATACTTCTTCAGGGAATATCTGGACCTTGTTTGGTTCTGTTTTGCATTCTCTTGGGTCTTGCTGCTGTTTTCTCTGGGTGTTTTATGTTATATTCTTCAAGGATATCAGGGGAGTCTCACTCTGGAGACCTGCAAATTTTCAGTGTACTGAAAGCCGTCTGATCTAGGATAAAGTCCTCCTGATCTGAGCATTACAAGCTCTTGAACCTGGTGGGGTATGAGCTAATGTATTGGTTCCTGCTCCTGCTCCTTGCAGAGCTAGGCCTGTTCCTATTTCATGTGAGACTCCTCTTGCAATAATGCTCGACTGAAGGCTCCAGTTCATCCAGGCACTGGAAGTCCCTGTATATGAGTCTCCTGGCTAGGCCCTCTCCTCAAATGTCTGAGGACTTCTGTCTCTCTGTGTCTACTGGAGTTGGAAATATGACTCATTGTGATTTTTTATTAAATTTTTCCATCT
The DNA here is from genome assembly GCF_019393635.1 of Dromiciops gliroides. Taxonomy (NCBI): domain Eukaryota; kingdom Metazoa; phylum Chordata; class Mammalia; order Microbiotheria; family Microbiotheriidae; genus Dromiciops; species Dromiciops gliroides. The sequence goes on along the minus strand of NC_057863.1, from coordinate 272,931,099 downwards.
GGACTTGATATGATGTTCTTTCTAAACTTTTGTTGGAGGAATTATAGGGAGAGTTGGGCTCTGTTGCTTCCTCCTATTCCCCTCTTGTATGGCCTCCTCCTTATTTCTCCTCCCCTTAGAATCTCTTTTCTAACCCTACCACTGTATAGAAACCCCTCTTCCCCAGATTACCAACAATCTTCATTGCTAAATTTAATGGCCTTTCCTCAGTCCTCATCCATCTTGCACCCTCTGCAGCTTTTGAGACTGTTAACCACTCCCTTTTTCTTAGCCATTCTCTTTGCCTTTTGTGACATTTGAAGTCACCTGATTCTCCTACCTGTCTGACAATGACTTCTCAGGCTTCTTTGATCTTTCTATCTCTTGCCCACTTAGTGTGTCTCTCCCTCCTAGACTCTGCTCAAACCTCTTTTCTCATTACACTTTTTCACTTCGTTGTACCATTGTCTGCTCTCATAGATTTTTGCTGTGTATGATGACCAAATTTATATCTATCCCTAATCTCTTATCCAGTCTCCAGTCCCACATTGTTAACCAAAAGCTGGATATTTTCATCCCATAATAATCTCAAATGTATCATGCCCAGAATAGAATTAATGACCCTCCCTGCTAAGTCTGATGCTCCTCCAAACTGACCTATTTTTTTTTTTTTTTTTTTTTTTTTAGTGAGGCAATTGGGGTCAAGTGACTTGCCCAGGGTCACACAGCTAGTAAGTGTTAAGTGTCAGAGGCCGGATTTGAACTCAGGCATTCCTGACTCCAGGGCCGGTGCTCTATCCATTGCGCCACCTAGCTGCCCCAAAACTGACCTATTTTTATAGAGTACATCATCATCTTTAAAGTCACCTAGTTCTCCACCTTCTAGTCATCTTGTCTATTTCCTTTCCCTCATCTCCCATTAGTAACCACTTGGTAAGTCTTGTTGATGCTACCTCTATGACATTAACTCTTATCCAATCTTTTTTTTTCTTTCCTAACAACTTTAGTTTAGGATCTTATCATGTGAAAAACTGTAATATTCTCCTTATCAGTCTCTCTGCTTCTAATCTATCTCCTTTCCAGTCTATCCTCAGTCTATCCAAAATAATCTTCCTAAGGTACAAGTCTCTTCCTATTCTCATGAAAAAATTCAGTTGCTCCCCATTATCTATAAAATAAATTACAAATCTCATAGCTTGTCATTTAACATCTCCCATGGTCTAACTCAAAGGTCGCTGGTAAATGCTTAATGACCAGCTTTCCCCCCCTACTCCCTGCCCATGACACACATTTAAGTTTGATCTTCGCTATTAATGTTTTCTCCATCACTTTATTAAGTCTATACAATAAACGAAAAAGTAAATCAAGCCCTGATCTGTAGTGTTTGCTGATTTCTGAGGCATGACTACTCAGATTGAACATTTAACAATCAGCTCTCATGAGGAGGTATGAACTGGCTCCAGCTATCCTTGCAGCTCCTGTTTATCTTTCCAGTCTTATCTCAAAACCATAAGTTATGGAAATGAATATAAAAGAATATTATTTCTCCATAAGCAACAACAAATATAGGCTATACATACTATCTGTGTGACCTTGGAAAATCCCTTAACCTCTCTGGGTCTAAGTTTTTTTAACTATAAAATGAAGTGTTATATTGTATGGACTTTGAAGTCCTTCCCAGCTCTAAAATTATAATACTTGTGGGAAGTGATATAGAGCAAAGATAGAAGAACAAAGAGAACAACATATGAAATTATATCAACAGTGTAAACCATCCCCATCCTCCAAAAAACAACACTAAAAATGTTGCCAAATTCAGATGAATTTCAATGAATGATCATGGTCCTAGAGAAAAGAGGAGGAAATATATCCTACTTCCCTTATTAGAGAGCTAAGGAATTATAAATAAGGAATGCTGTATGTAATGTAGGAACAGGAACAGTAGCTTTATTCATTTGGTTTGACTTAAATTTACCTTTTTTTTTTGTTTGTTTGTTTGGTTTTTTTAGTGAGGCAATTGGGGTTAAGTGACTTGCCCAGGGTCACACAGCTAGTAAGTGTTAAGTGTCTGAGGCCGGATTTGAACTCAGGTACTCCTGACTCCAGGGCTGGTGTTCTATCCACTGCGCCACCTAGCTGCCCCTCAAATTTACCTTTTAATAGGTGAATTGGTGGCAAAGTGGATGAAACACTGGGCCTGGAGTCAGGAATACCCAAGTTCAAATCCAGCCTTCACATACTTAACTGTGTGACCCTGGGTAAATTACTATTTGCCTCAGTTTTCTTAACTAAAAAATGGGAATAATAATAGCACCTACTTCTCAGGATTGTTGAAAGTATCAAATGAGACAATAATTGTAAAGCACATAGCACAGTGCTTGGCACATAGTAAACACCATATATGTTAGCTATTATTACTATTATTGCATGATATTGTGTAATTTAAGATTCTAAATGTGGATTCTAATCTGTTCCCCCAGTTTTAGGGGAAACTGACTAAAATCACTGATAAAATGAGTTTAGGTTTTTAAGGGTTTATTGAAAAATAGAAAGAGAAAGATTGAGAACAGAATTCCAACAGCCTGACATTCCTATCTTTCCTCAGATTTCCTGTGAAGTCCTCTGCCGCCACCACCACCATCAAGTCAGGAACCCAAAAGAGACAGAGCTCTCCGCGCAGGCCCTCTTTCCTCCTTTCTGTCTCCTCCCAGAAAATAGGAGGCTCCTCAAGTTGATTGGCTGGTAGCCTTGATAGACAGCACCCATGAGCAAATGTCACTTCCTGACACCAAGGAAAAGCCACATAGCCTTGCCCTCTGAGGCATTCTCCTCATGGTGGAGCTTTCCTATAGTAAGTCTCCAGTAGATGTCATCATTCCAATCATTACAATATGTAGTACTGACCTCCCAGGATTGTTGTGGAGATTAAATGTGATAGTATTTGTAAAGCATTTTGCAAACTTTAAAGCACTATATAAATGAGAGTTCTTTACAATAATAATAATATTATTATTATTATTATTATTATTTTTAAGGGAAGATTCAGCAGGGTTGGTTTCTTTGGAAATGAATCTGGTATTTTAAAAAAGCATAAATCAAGGGGCAGCTAGGTGGCACATTGGAAAAAGCACTGGCCTTGGATTCAGGAGGACCTGAGTTAAAATTTGGCCTCAGACACTTGACACTTACTAGCTATGTGATCCTGGGCAAGTCACTTAACCATCATTGCCCCACAAAAAAATTTAAAAAATAAACTTTTAAAAAAGCATAAATCAACATTAATTTGGGAATCTAACTGAAATTATATTGGACAATCTCATTCATGCATTGTTGGTATCAAGTGGTAATCTAAGCAAAAATCTCGGTGATAGATTCCATCGAGACATATATATATATTTAGCATAAAAGATAAACATAAAGTATGTTTATATAAAATCTTTTATGATATAAGCAAATACTTTGCGAGATTACTTACTCAGATAAAACTGAGTCCTAGATATTTGAGGACTATCAATATAGGTCATGATATTAGATATTGATTATTCTGCAGCCCAAGTTGTTATTGTATTTATTTCTCTGGATAAATCAAAGCTGAGTTTCCCTGCTGGGAAGGCATCCTTTTAGCCTAGACTTCTAAATTCCTACAGAAAAATCCGGGAACATAACTACTCTAAACCGAAGGATCTTTTTTGACATCACAATAGATGGTCAGAAACTCTCATAAGTAGGCTTTTCAGAATGAAGAGAATTTTTTGAGCAATTTTAGCTTTTAGTAGAGCAGGTGCTTAACTTGGGGGAGATTCTTAGAGATGTGAAACATCTCCCTGGGTTTGGAATTAAAATAATGGTGAAGAGAACATGACCAAACATGCTGTTGGCATAAGGCCTGTAGATGTTATTCTGAATCATGGAACTGAAGAGTTGTGAGGGATCTTAGTGGCCATATATTCCAACCTATACCTAAAAGTAATCCTCACTAAATCATACCTGACAAGGATTATTCCAACTTCTGCTTGAAGACCTCTGAGGAAAGGGAACTCATCACCTGCACAGGTAGCCCCATTCCGTTTATGGGAACTGCTTCATTTTTTTCTGACTTCGAGACACAATTTTCCCCTTTGTAGTTTCTCCTCATTGCTCATGGTTTTGCCCTCCCTGGACAAAAAGAAAAAAAAAAGACTATCTCACTTGGTATCAAGCAAAAGTCATTTGGTGAAAGAGCTCTTCTAGAAGGCTATAGATAACAGGCATCTTGTGACAGGTGATGTTGCTGAGAGATCTCAGTGATGGCAGAAGCTATGAGAGTTTCTATATAAAGGGAGCTTTGGGGGCAGTGTAGTGGATAAAGTGTAGGTGGTGTAGTGGATAAAGCACCAGCCCTGGATTCAGGAGGACCTGAGTTCAAATCCAGCCCACTTGACATTTACTAGCTGTGTGACCCTGGGCAAGTCACTTAACCCACATTGTCCAACAAAAATTAAATAAACAAACAAATGAATGAATGAATGAATACATAAATAAATAAAGGGAGCTTTGTCCCTGAGAGTAGCGGGGAGTTCCTGAGGCTACAGGGAGAAGCATACTGGAAAGGAACCTCATTATTTGGAGTTTGCTTTCCATTATTCTATTGTCAGTCATCCTTGAATGAGAAGACAGCCATTTCCTATTGCTTACTTATTATCCTGGTGAAAGATAAGATTATTGATTTTTCTTGCTACTCTATTGAAGAGAAGCTCTTCTGGCAATTTCCCAACAGGGGAATAAGTAGAGCTGTAAACTCAGACATTCTAGGTGAGATGGAACCTCCATCCATGTATAGAAAGACCTTCAACTGCTATCTGAATCTCAGAGTCTTGCTGGTGGGTATGGCTTGGGAATAGAAGGTTACTGCTACACTTGATCCATGATTCTATTGATAAGGGGACTCCCTTCAGTGGTACCAACTGAAACCTATACATGTCTTCTCAATCTGTGTTATTCATGTAGATATCTTTTCATAAATTCAGTTGTTTCATTCATTATAGTGAGGGTATTCCCCTAGATTTCTTGGTATCTGGATGTCAGTGGAGTATATAAGCTGCCCATCTGTTATGCATTGCTACTGTTACTTAACTAGCCCATCTCTTTATTCTGTTGTATATATTTTTTGATCATGCTGCTTCTGGCATACAATTCTCCATTGCCTTTTTACATCCATCATGCATCTCTCTACTGCCTTTTGTGTGAACTGTAACTTTATATTTTTGGAAACTTATTTAATGATTCACAGGCATATAAGATCACTGAATGAATATTGGAGTTAAAAATATGGGCCTTTGTTTCAGAGAGAAACTTGAGTTCATTTAAAGCACTGAGAGAATTTTCAAAGGCAATCCAATGCATTGGCCTCCTCTTGTTCAATTCTGAGCTCAAGTCACTGTCCTTTTAATGCCTTTCTAAAATATATGGACTAATGGACTTGTTATAATTGCAAACTAATATAATTATAGAGGCATAGATGCATGCATATTTGGGGAATACTGCAGTGTTTGAAAGCCCTAGATCCTGCCAAATACAAAATAAAACAAGTCATTCTTTGTTTGAAAAATTCATGGCTTAAATGCATAGGTAGATGACTATTTGTATCGGCTCTTGAGCACTAGGTTGGAGAAAGAGCTCTCTGGAGTCAGAAGCACAACTCTGCTACCTGTCTACCTTTGGTCGAGTCACTTAACTCCTCTGGCTTTAATATCCTCATCTATAACATGGGGAGGATGGAGCAGATAACTTCTAAGAGAACTGCCAGTTCTCAATCCTATGAAAACATCGTGAGTTATAGATAAAGTGCATCCCAGAAACACCTTCATCACAATTCTACTTCCTTTACCCTTACTTAAATATTGTTGAAATTGATCCAATACTTCAGTTGGATTGGTTTGTCTGAGCTTAACAAGAATTCTTAAGTAAATATACATCAAGAAGATTGATATCAAGTTACACTCTGCCCCCGCCCCAATCAAAAGTTGGTGCCGACTATATAATTTTCACTGATGTAAAACTAAAATATTGCAAACAGTGAAAACCCAAAACAATGGTGAAAGTTAGGCATTTCTCTCTCTCTCTCTCTCTCTGAATTTACAATGGAATCCAAAAAAATCTTACGTTTTATTCTAAATTGTCCATTTACTACTTTCCCAAATGACTTTAGGATAATAGATTTAGCACTGGAAGGATCTTAGAGCTCCTTCCAATGCAATTATTACTTATTCACCCTATTGCCCTCCATTTTTTTGATGACGAACTAGGCCCACCAGGGAAGGTGAAATGATTTGCCTTTAAACACACAGATACTAAGGGACAGTGCTAGAATTTTAAACAAAGGTCTTGGGACTTGAAATACAGCATAATTCTCTCTATATTTCACAATTAATAAAACTTAGGGGGCAGCTAGTTGGCATAGTGGATAGAACACTGGCTCCGGAGTCAGGAGGATCTGAGTTCAAATCTCATCTCAGACACATACTAGCTATGTGACCCTGGGCAAGTCACTTAACCCCAATAGCCTTAAACATCCGGGGGCATATCCAGTTGTCCTGATATCTATCTTGCCATTGGACACAGTTGGCTCTGGAGGAGAGAGTGAGGTTGGTGACCTTGCACAGTCCTCCCTCACTTAAATCCAATTCACTGCAAGTCATGACATCACCCCAATGACATCACCCTGATGTCATGGTCCTCTTCAAGAATGAAGGACAAACAACAACAATAATAAAACTTGCACTGGATACCTCTCACAGATTTTGTAAAGAACAAATGAAATAGCTAGGCATGGTGATGCATACCTATAAGTTTAGCTAACTCCTAGAGAGCCTGAGGCTGGTGGATTTTTTGAGTCAGGGCATTCTCAGTTTCAGTGGCTATGATGGTTGGGTGTCTACACTAAGTTGGGAATTAATATGGTAAGGCTTAAGGAGAAGGGGGCCACTAAGTTGTATAAAGGAAGAACAAACTAGTTTTGGTTGGAAATAGTACAGGGTACTTGTCAGTAGTGGGACCAGGCCTGTGAGTAGCCCCTACAGTTCTAGCTTGGGTGAGATAGGGAATCCCAGTCATTAAAAAAAATAATAATAATAAAAAGAAATGAGATAAAATACTATAAAATATAAACTATTATTTTATTGGTGGTGTTTAATGATTCTTTTATAATTTTAATTATTTTTAGTTCAATTTTGTAGGAATGCCTTTCAATTGTTGAATTTCCATCTTTTTTGATGAGAAGGATCAGGTTTGAAAGCTAAGTATTTTGGATTGCAGTTTAAGGTCCTTTACTTTTTGGAATGTGGTATTCCATTGTTTCCGACAATTTTTCATTAATGCAGAATAATTCTGCATAATTCAAAATACTTTTCATTCATATGTAAAGGTCCTTCTCTTTGCTTTATTAAAAATTTGTGTGGGGGGCAGCTAGGTGGCACAGTGGATAAAGCACCGGCCCTGGATTCAGGAAGACCTGAGTTCAAATCCAACCTCAGACACTTGACACTTACTAGTTGTGTGACCCTGGGCAAGTCACTTAACCCTCATTGCCCCACCAAAAAAATGTGTGTTTTTTTGTTATTGAATTGTGATATTTAACTGTCATATGCTTTTTAGGTTGAAGCTCGTTTTATTTTTTATTTTCCCTTATTGATAACCAATGGAGTCACTTGATCAGTGTTTTATTATCTGTTTTTGAAAGTCATATAGTTTTCCGATATTATTTCCTGTGTTAGTATATTCAGACTTTTCTTTTTATTGCTCATGTTGTTTGGGGAGATAAACAATTAAATTATCATTCTGTCTTCAAGATCAGCTGCTTTGGCTCATATAGATATAGTATATGTAGGTGGCTTCACTCACCAAATACCACTGGTTCTTATAATTGTGTCCTTGAGCAGAACTGCCTTTTCTCCCCTTAAGGGGACTACGAAGGACCAAGGGTATCCTTTTTCTTTAATGTTTAAGATCATGAGCCCCTATTGGTATACTTCTCCCCAAGAGATAACAATTAATTAGTTAGCTTTACTTAGCTTTTGGAAACAGATACTTACCAAGGAGGGAAAGTAAGAAATGTTGGTAAAAAGACAAATCCCCCAAACCAAGGGCATACTCTCCCATAAGTACATATAAAGTCTGGGGGCAAATGGATTTAGACTTAGGCATAGCTTTCTGCTGGACTCCTTATAGAGTCCAGAAGTTACATTTCCTCAGTGTACATAGTTCATCCTCCTCTTTTGATACAGACATTGCCATCAGCTGTTCTGGAGATACTTCTAGGCTGCTGATGAGAAATCCAAATCTTTCAATATTCTGAAGACCTCAAAGTTTTCCTCTGGTCAAACTGGGAAGTACGAGGGGAAAAAGCCAGAGACTTCCCTCCTTTTCAAGTGATTCCTTCTCAAGGGAGACTACTTTGTTGAGGCAAGCCTGAGTCTGGTCCCTGGCTCCCTCTTTGGCTTTGTGCCTCTTTCCCTGAGCACATGTGACTTAAGCAATATGAAGGTGGATATGTCTAGTCTTGCTGGCTACCTTGTATGCCCAAGAAGTCTGGAGTAACTGAGAGGTCAGGGAGACCATCAGCATAAGATGCTTTTTTTTTGAACTACACCATTATTGCAGGAGATGAGGATTGTCAAGAGGATGAGCCCAAGCCACAGCCTATCTTGCCAGAAAGTATGACCCTTGAGTGAGTTAGACACTGCAGAGCCAAAGTGAAGGTGATATACTTGTTCATTAGTCCCATAAATTGTTTGATGTTTTAATTTTTTAGGCATCAACCTCCTGCAAGAGTATAATGTTAGTTGTAGGTTTCATGTTTTAATTATTTGTCATGAATCATTTCTGTTTTAAACATTACTTTTGTAATTGTGGAAATAAATAATTATTCTATACTTGATCCACTTTGTATTGAATATTTTCCACAAAGGACCTTATTAATCACTTTTGGCAAGATTCCTCCAAACCTAAGCTTTGTTTTAGCAATTTTTTTTTTTTTTTTACCAGTTCTACCTGAAGGTGGAGGCATACAGAGCAAGAAAGTGTGAGAAGAACCCAACTTCCCTCTATGAAGTCAGGATCCTCTAGGCCATAAACCCATGATTGTGAGCTTCCTTGTGCCTTGGGCTATGGATATATATATATATATATATATATATATATATATATATATATATATATATATATATATACAAAGTATATATATATATACTTTGATAGCTGCTTTCATGAATGTACATACTTCCTCCAACATTTTAGATTGTAACCCATCCATACCTTCTTATTCTGTACAACTTTTGTTCGTGTCCAGCCATAAATCTTTAATAGTGACTCTTGGAAGGGGCAGCTAGGTGGCATAGTGGATAGAGCACTGGCGCTGGATTCAGGAGGACCTGAGTTCAAATTCGGACTCAGACACTTAACACTTACTAGGTGTGTGACCCTGGGCAAGTCACTTAACCCCTATTGTCTCACCAAAATAAATAAATTTTAAAAAATAGTGACTCTTGGGGGTCTTTCTCCAGATTTTTTGATACTGTATAGGTACTAATAGAATATTTGGAATGTTGAAATGTTATTCTTTCTATTCACTGTATGACTAATTTGCCAATTTTCCAGCTATACATCACTTTCATTATATTCTTTGTGTTACTTCTCCTGTCTAATTCTTCATTGGCCATATATTACCCACTTATTCCCACCATGTAGATCTTCATTGGCCTTTGGGGTATCCATTTCTCTTATAATAGCCATCTAACATAAATACATTACCATAGATATGTCACCATTTTGAAAATGTAATGTTTACATCTTCAGCATGTTAGCTTCCTCAAAACACCCCAATGCTAAGCATTTGTCTTCTAGTTCACATACACCAGAATAAAATCTGTATTTTTTCCCTTTATATCATAATATATTCTGACCTACAGAAAAGTAAAATAATGAATTGAAGAGCTATTGGGAAGATATTATTTTTTTTATTTGTTAAGTGATTGTATTTGTGTGTGAGAGTTGGCATTTACTGCTTCAGTTGCTGGTGTATTGCTTTCATTAGGCTGATCACTTTCAATTTAGAAGAAAACCCTCATATAAGAACACTAGAGTAATTCAGATCCCTCTTTGCCCACAGTACTCTCTGAAGTGCAGGCACAGCAGGGGAAAAATATTTAATTCTTTTTCTTAATATATGAAAGAGGTCATAAAAAAGCATTAACAATCTCAGTGCTGAGTATTTCCTGGGGAATTAATAACTAGCTGGGGTTAATGATCCTTGATTTCACTTTGGAACATCAACTCTTCCAGTCGGTCATTAATTTCCAGGAAATGTCCCGTGCCTTGATGGTTATTGCTTAAATACATTAAAATCAAGTTAAGGGCCTGACTTAATATTTAGCTGCTATAATATAAAACACAAGGAGGTTTTCCCAGTGGACACATTTGCTGTCATGTGTTTTTATTTAACTTATTCTCTGGCACATACAAATGCTTTTTTTCCCCCCTAACATGATTTTTGTAGTGTTCTTTTTTCCCCTTTTTTCTTAATTGATTATGTTCATGTGAAGGCAGTGGCTTAGCTTTACAAAGGGTTTAATATTTTAGTGACAAGTCTCCATTTGAATGCAAGCTTCCATAAACACAGGCTTAAGGAAACAGGCTTAAGGAACTAATGTTTGTTGTATATTTGCTGGTGTTATTATTGGTGGTATTTTTTGGAATGAGGAAGAGGTCCATAGCTATGATTTCACTGATGTAGGGAATTACTGGTGAAGAAACATCCCACCAACACAGAGCTAAAACTGCTCTAAAATTTACAGTCTCAGGGAACTGGCTGGGGGTGGGGCCGGGCACAGATAGGGTAAATGTCTTACTTGGAGCTTACAGCTAGTATGCACCAGATGTAGGATTTGAACTTGGGTCTTCCTGATTCTGAGGTCATGCCGCTATTCATTTTGCTACATTGCCTCTCTATACATTTGCAACCCGGGTCCTTAAGGCCACTGGTACTTTCTCCTTATTGGCAGAGATCTATGCCTTGAGTCTGTCTGTGGGGTGCGACAGAGTTGGGGAGAGTGGGAGAGCCTTTCAGTTTCCTTTGAGATATTTTGAAAGTCTTGACAGTCTCTTTGAGTCATTTCTGATTTTCAGCTGCTTCAAGGGAGAAGATGGATGATGCAAAACCCACATCAAGTTGCTGAAAGAAAGGATTCTGGGAGGAAGGCAACATGAGAAGATATGGCAGTCTCCATCATGTCTTTACTCCCAATGGGAAGGCTCTGTCATTCTGTACTATCTGGTAAATATTCTCCTGTGTACACTTTCTCTGATTTCCATTTTTGGCTGTTTGACTTGGATAAAGGGGTTTCTTTGCTTTTTGCCATATGTATGTTCATTGTGAGACTGGAATTTGGTGGTAATGGAGTCAAGCCATGGTTTGTAAAGCTCAGGTCCTGCTTCCCCCATAATGAAACAGCAACCGGAAGTTAGCCTGAAATGGAAAATCCCATCCCCTAGATTAATAATGTTTAAGAGAGCAGATAGGTGCAATTCCAGCTCAGCACCCTCTCTATCTGAGGAGAGCAGAGTGGGCAACTTTCTAGCCTCCACCCTCCAGCTTCTCCTGGAAAAAATTAAAACCTCTTCTGGAGAAGGGTGGAAGTAAAAGAGACTAGTGATATCTATTCTGCTTCTCTCTGAGATATGTAATTATACCCCTATAATACATGTGGGGAAGACACAGGTAGTATGGGTATTCAGTTAGGTATTCAAACGTAACCCTCTTCCGCATTGCCTTATACTTCCTTGGATTGGGGGGAGGGGAACTAACTACTCTAGTTGCTGTTGAATCGCTGGCTAATCATTGGGCATAGTAAGGCAAATGCAAACATAAGAAGTGAACCGAAGAGGAAAATCAGTGTCGTGGTAGGAAGGCAGTTTAAAAACAGTGTGCCAGCCCCTTTCTCAGCCCCTTCCTCAGCCCCTGCAGTATGCAAAGAAAACTTCAGTGTGATTTCCTTCCCTTCCCCACTTTAAGACAGACAAAAACTCCATCAATCTAGGAATTGGGAAACCATCATCAATTTCCAGTTTTAAAGATGCATTGCCTTGAAATTAGAAGACTTACACATTAAAGGACCAGCCCTAAATCAGGAGAAGCACAGAGATGGGCAAAGGGGGAGTGTTGTCTTATTTTCTTTGTGTATCTACCTGCCCATTGGTGGGAGTCATGGAAGATATGTGTCATGGCCCATGTCAAGAAAGAAAAGCAGACTATCTCTAAATTAGCTACTTGTTCCTGACCAAATTTAAGGAATCATTTATGGCCTTTAAAAACCGTTAAAATTTCTAGTTCAGACATCAAAGGACCAGGAAGAATAAATTCCTGTCCAAGTGGGAACTCATTCTACTATCTTTCTTTGTCACCAATCAAAGCCAAAATCTTAGAACCTGCATTCCTCACAAATATATTCTAGTGAGTTTCATTGTCTTTTAAAAATTATTTTTTATAATTACAGGTGACTTCATTTTTATTCTGCTAATCCACTTCTTTCAAAATGTTTTGACATTACAATTAGTCTAATTAATCCTAATTCATTTAAAAAAGTCTGATAGGCCCATTCATATCACATAGAGGTCTGCCTGTCTAGAAATGAGAAAGTTCTTTCAGAAAATCATAACATATACACGAATACATATATTCACATATAGGATAAGTACATATTATATATACTATATATAAAGGTATATTTATATACACTTACATATAAGAATTGTTCTTAGTTTGCAGCTGCAAGCCAGCATTTGCAGAACCTGTCCTTGTCTGAATCTCTGCCTCTGCCACACAGTCTGCCTAGCACATTTGCTCCACAAAAACCACCACATTGCTTGTTGTTGGATGCCAGGTTGGTCTGTCTGCTATTCCCTAGCAATAACACACTATGCCATAGCATTTAAAATAAAGCTTCACATTTAAAAAAAAGCCCTTCATTTTTCTAAGTATTAGAATGGAGAAGAAAAAGAAGTAGTAGCAATAAAGGAGGCGTGTGTGTATGTGCGTGCGCGCGCGCACATGCATTTTCTTAGGTAAGATAAACTGAACTCATGTCAAATATGGTTCAAACGGGCTTTATATGAAAAACTGACTAATACGTGTTTTGTTGAATTTGCTTCTGAGGGACAAAATATATATTCCAAAGCCAAATAGAAATGATTTTTGAAAGTAACAAGAGAGGTCAATGGCAGAGTGCTGGACTCCAGAATGATAGCTGTGGTATCTACCTATGTCAGGACAGGTGGAGGTGGGGTTTGCGAAATTCAAATGAGATCATCTAGAGTGCCTGGCAAGGTTTAAAGTTTGGGTGGAGCCAAGAATAGCAAGAAGAGTACAGCAAAACCCCCACCCCTGCTCAAACTCCTTCAAAGAGATCTAGAGAATGTACCAGAGTGAATCCTGATCAGGAAATCCAGGAAAAAGTTACAGTTAATTTTCCAGCCTACGTTGGCATAAGGAGACAGACAAAGAGGTTGGTCAATGAACACTATGGATGGGGTCTGGTCAGGAATGTGGCCATCATAAGGAGAGGCTGTGTACAGGGCAAGAAGGGTCTTGCACAGAGGGACTTAAACCTATGTAGAAGGCATAAACAGTAGCAACTCCTAGCTCTGTCAATAACAATAGTGTTCTGGGTCACAGTCACTTAACCCTATTTGCCTCAATTCCTCATTTGTAAAATGAGCTAGAGAAGGAAATGGCAAACCACTCCAGTGTCATTGCCAAGAAAACCCCAAATGGGGTCATGGAGAGTGACATGATTAATCGACCAAAAAAAAAATGTTGTTCAGTTGTGTCTGACTCTCTGTGACCCCATTTGGGTTTTTCTTGGCCAAAGATACTTGAGTTGTTTGCCAGTAAGTGACTTGCTAAGGGTCACAGAGCTAGTAACTATGAGAAGCCAAAAATTTGAATTCAGGTCCTGGTTCCAGGCCCTGCACTCTATCCATAGCACCACCTAACTGTCCCTATAAGGTTGGATACACAAAGACATTTCATTCAGCAAGGAAATAAGAGGGAAAGGGGAAAAGGGAAAAGGTGGAATTAGAGGTTAGGTAGAATAAGGAAGGGATTAGTTTTAAGAAAAACAGAGATTCAAGCACTACTGATTAGAGAAATGCAATTTGAAACTACTCTGAGGTACCACTTCACACCTATCCAATTGGCTAATATGACAAAAAAAGAATGATAAATGTTGGAGAAGATGTGGGAAAATTGGAATACTAATGCACTGTTGGTGGAGCTGTGAACTTATCCAACCATTCTGGAGAGCAATTTGGAACTATGCCCAAAAGGCTTTAAAACTGTACATACCCTTTGACCCAGCAATACCACTACCAGGTCTGTATCCCAAAGAGATTATGGAAAAAGGAAAAGGACCCACATGTACAAAAATATTTATATTTGCTCTTTTTGTGGTGGCAAGGAATTAGAAATTGAGGGGATGCCCATCAATTGGGGAATGGTCGAACAAGTTGTGGTATATGAATGTAATGGAACACTATTGCATTGTAAGATATGATAAGCAGGTGAATTTTAGAAAAACCTGAAAAGACTTAAATGAATTGATGCTGAGTGAAATTAACAGAACCAAGAGAACATTGTACACAGTATCAACATCATTGTGTGATGATCAACTGTGATACACTTAACTCTTCTCAGCAATACAATGATCCTAGATAATGCCAGAAAACTTATGGTGGAAAATGCTCTCCACATTCAGAAAAATAACTATTGAGTCTGAATGCAGACTGAAACATACTATTTTCACTTTTGTTGCTGCTTTTTTGTTACTGTTCTTGTTTATTTTTTCTTGTGTTTTTTCCTTTTGTTTGATTAATGTAGAAATATGTTTAACATAATTGTAATGTATGGCTAATATTAAATTGCTTGCTGGCCTTGGGAGGAGGGAGGGAAGAGAGGGTGGAGAAAAACTTGGAACTCAAAAAATATCTTTACATGTGATTGAGAAAAATTAAAACAAATAAATAAATTTTTAAAATAAATGAAAATGAACCAAAGAAGGGGGAAAAAAAGAAAAATAGAGACTAACTAAAGTTAGAGGAAAGGCGTAAGAAAGCCTTGACAAAAAAAAAAAAAGAACATAGGGTATACTAAGAACCTACTATACAAACATATTTATAGCTCTTTTTGAGGTGGCAAAGTATTAGAATCATAGGTGGGGGCAGCTAGGTGGCACAGTGGAAAAAGCACTGGCCTTGGATTCAGGAGGATCTGAGTCCAAATCCGACCTCAGACACTTGACACTTACTAGCTGTGTGACCCTGGGCAAGTCACTTAATCCTCATTGCCCCACACACACAAAAAAAGAAAAAGATAAAGAAAAAAAAGAATCTTAGGTGTTCCTCATCAATTGGAGAATGGCTGAATGAGTTATGGCAAATAAATATGATGGAACTCTTGCTGTAGGAAATGATGAAAGGGATGGTTTCAGAGAAACCTGGGAAGATGTGTATGAACTGAAGCAGAATGCAGTGAGTAGAACCAAGAAAACAATTTACACAATGACAACAATATTGTAAAGAAAAACAACTTTGAAAGATTTAGGAATTTCTATCATTGTTGTAATCAGTCATGAGGAAACATGCCACCCACCTCCTGATAGAGGGGTGAAAAGACAGAGGACAGAACAAGTAATATACATCTATATTATGTAATAGACATACTTAAGTGGTGTATATATGTATACATATATTAATACACATGTTTGACATGGACGAGGAGGAAATCTGTTTGATTATTTGTGTTTGTAACAGGGGTTTTGTTTTTCTTTTTTTTTTCTAATTGATGGGGAGGGAGATGGGATGGAAAGAAAGTAGATTTTTGCTGATTAAAAATTAATACAACCCCCAAACATTAGCATTCTATATGGAAGTTAGATATTATCTATCTTTTTAGATTATATGAGGAATTTAAGTCAAGAAGATCTGAGTTTAAATAGTACCTCTGACACTTACTTGCTAAGTAACCCTAGACACATCACTTAATCTTTCTTAGCCTCAGTTTCCTCATCTGTAAAATATGGATAATATGTATAGTATCTACCTCACAGGATTGTTGTAAGGCTCAAATGAGATAGTGTATGTAAAGTGCTTTGCAAACTTTAAGGCAATGTAGAAATATCAGCTATTAATTGAAATAAATCAATTATTGGGGTAGGTAGGAGTCACAGTAGATAGAGCACTGCCCCTGGAGTCAGGAGGACTTGAGTTCAGATATGGCCTCAGATACTTATTAGCTGTGTGACCCTGGGCAAGTCATTTAACCCCACTTCCCTCCCTCCCTCTAAGAAATGATTCAATTATCTACTCCTAGAGGAATAAAAATTAGAAAATTGGCATTGAAATGATTGGCCTTCTGTGTCTTTGTCTAGATACCACAATATACCATATATCATCAAAATGATTCAAAAGCTCCAGAGAGAATGCATGAGGACCAAAGAAACAGCTAGAATATTCTTTCACCTTTTTTTTTTTTGGTGGGGCAATGGGGGTTAAGTGACTTGCCCAGGGTCACACAGCTAGTAAGTGTCAAGTGTCTGAGGCTGGATTTGAACTCAGGTACTCCTCAATCCAGGGCTGGTGCTTTATTTACTGCAACACCTAGCCGCCCCTATTCTTTCACTTTAAATAAGAAAACAGGATACTTATGGACAGTCCAAGAATGGGGTGTCACTTGGGATATTTATTTGTGAGGGGTCCCCGGTGTGGAAGAAAAAATTAGTATTCTCCATTTTAGCCAGTCTGTTAGAGACAATATATCATTATACAAGCATTTCTTCTTGCAGAGAGGTCCAAATAGGCAGTTTCCCTGTTAAATGGAATTCTCTGTTACCCAAGCAACATCCACTTTTGAAACAAAAGACAAAATTCCACAGTGAAATAAAGCACAAAGTTTAGACTTAAGGTTTTAAAATCTGCTCAATTAGAACAATAATAACATCAATGGAAATGCTTTTCTGTTATGTTTATTATAAATTATATTTACATTATGAGAAGCAGTATGGTATAATGAATGGAAGGTTGGCCCTGAAAGTTAAGAAGATCTGGGTTCAAGTCAGTCCTCTTACACATACTGGCTATATCCCCATAGGTCTGTTACTTGGCATCTATCTCAGTGTCGCATTGAACTCTCTGAGACCTGAAGTTACAAAGAGTCGGTGATCTTCCTCAGCAGAGGGCATTTCCATGCTGACAGTATCCCCACAAGGATGAAGTTGCATGTCAAGACAGCCTTCATCGTTCTGTTATGAAAATAAATTTGAATTGGAAACTAATGTGACATTGAATACAGTGAAAAATAAGTGAGGACAAATTCACAAAGAGGAAGCTGTGGGAAAATATAAAATATGAGAAACAGGATTCTTAATACTATTAAGAAAATTAAAGAATATGACACCAAATAGACAAAGTGGTGCTTCTTCATTTACTTTTTGAGCCAAGATAATTACTAAGTAATAGTTCAATGTGATGTTAATGCCTTAAAGTTATTGTCATATTTGATGACTGAAATTATCTTCAAACTCCCACAAATTATGAAAGGACCTATGGTTTTGTGTGTAGCAGGGGTTATAATATTTACTGTCTTCTGAAGGACTGCTCAATTTAGGTATTTGTTATCTCATCTCCCCAAACCTATCCTAAAGCAAGCATTACTCCATAATAATGATATGTAACATTAAGTGCCTTACAATTATTATCTCATTTGGTGCTCACAACAACACTGGGGAGTGGGTATTATTAACCCCATTTTATAGATGAAGAACTGGGGCAAACAGAGGTTAAGTGACTAGTCTAGGATTACAGCTCTACTAAGTGCCTGAGGCTGCATTTGAATTTAGGTCTTTCTGACCCTAGGCCAGGCTTTATTGAACTACTTGAACAGATAAATAATGATCATGCCAAAGAATGGCTCAGCTAAACATATTCTCTCTCTCTCTCTCTCTTACTCCCCCCCCCCAAGCAATGGTTAATAGTTACCTTTAATGATAGGATAGATCTATGACAAAATACTCTCCATGTTTGAAATTTTTTTGTGCCACAGGACTTGTACTCAGGAAGACCCATGTTCAAATTTTGCATCAGAGACACTAGTTTTGTGACCTTGGGCAACTCACTTAACTTCTCCAAGGCTTACCTAGAAAATAAAGATAATAATAACACCTTCCTCACTGGTAAGTGCTCTGTAAAAAACCTAGAGCATAATATCAATGCTAGTTATTTTTATTATTATTATGAAGAATAGGGGGAGAGGAAGGAGCAAGCATATATTAAGGCCTACTATGTGCCAGCCACTATTCTAACTAAGCACTTTATGCATATTATCTCATTTGATCCTCATGACAACCATGAGACATGGGATGCTATGATAATCCCCATTTCATAGATGGGGAAACTGAGGAAAAGATAGTTTAAGTGACTTGCCCAGGGTCACACAGCTAATATGTTTCTGAGGTCAAATTTAAATTTAGGTCTTCCTGACTCCAGGTCCAGTGTTCTATCCCCTGGACCACCTAGCTCTCTACCATTGCTATGTATTATATGCAAGGCTATCAACCTTCCTTTTAGTTAAATGTTTGCAAAGCATCAACCCCACTAAACTACTTGCTAATCCTCATGGAGCTGTGATTTTCTCTTTATAATGATTTCTCAATTAACACTTGAATGTTCACTTTATGAATGTAACATCTGGCTATTAGTGCTACTACAAAGATTGGAGACTCAGACAGAATATCTCAGAATTCAACAATTTGGTAAAGTACCAGTTTTGGAGGTTTTTGCAAAAAGGAAGACATCTTTCCTTCACAGGATTTAAGTACCACTGGCAAGGTCAAACCAGGTTTGATTTCTAGATGCTGGCACCTTTCCTTACCTTCTCAGGACCCTGAAAGCCCTTTGCAGGGCAGTGACACTCAGAGCAATGGGATGCTGGTTATTAACCCAGTGGTGTACTAGTAAATGTTTAATAACTAGCTCTCTAAAAAAAATGTAAGCAGGATACCCTTTTAAATTTAATCTACATGAACATTTTCTTTGTTACTTTCTTAAGTCTAGACAATTAACGAAACAATAAACAAAGCCTGGATTTGTGGCATTTGTGGATTTCTCAGGTTTAAATGCTCTCCCTGAAAATTTAACAACAGGCTCTCAAGCCAGGTTGAGCTGGCTCATCACATCCTTGTAACACTACCATGTTTCCTCCTTGGTTAAAGGGTGGGAAAAGCCGAAGGAGAGACAGAGTTTTGACCCCTGTTTGCAGCCAAAGAAACTAGTGCCCATGTCTGTTGTTTACTTTCCAAATGGATTTCTTCCACCCTCTTATTGTCATGTTCAGTATGTCCTGAGTCCAATTATAAACAAAGAAAATTCAGCAGCAGCCAAATCCTTGTCTGATGTGATTAATACTAGCAGGAAGAAGAGATTCAGGATGAGATTTTGATCCATTTTGAAATAAATTTGATCTATTTTTAAAGCTTCAGTACAGACTAAGATGCCATGGGGGAGAAGTGGACACCATTCCCATGTGGAAATCTCCTTAGCAAGGGAGGCATACTAATTTTCTACCTAGACAACCTAAGCAATCAGTTGAGTTTCTAACAAACAGCAGAACCAGTAAGCAGAGAACTATGACATACATACCCATACATATATGCATCCATACACACATATATGTAATAGGTATTTGGAGAAGTTCAAATTAATTTTCTGGGGTGGAGGGGTGTGTGTATGCGGAGACTATGGTGTGGCCAACTAGATCGTGCAGTGGATAGAGCACTGACTTGAAGTGAGGAACGCTCATCTTTCTGAGTTCAAATCTGGCCTCAAACACTTACTAAACACTCAAACACTTGTGTGACCCTGGGCAAGTCACTTATCCCTGTTTGCCTCAGTTTTTTCATCTGTAAAATGAGCTGGAGAAGGAAATGTCAAACTGTTTCCCAAGAAAATGCCAAATGGGGTCATGAAGAGTCAGATACTACTGAAAAACAACTGAACAACCACAATTTGGAGGGGGCGGGGAAGGGGGAGGGAGCAGTTTAAACGTTTGCTGAGAATTTTGTTGTTGCTCAGTCTTGTCCAACTCTATGTAAAGTCCATTGGGTTTTCTTGGCAAAATACTGCAATGGTTTGCCATTACCTTCTCCAATCTGTTCCTGTTTTACAGATGGGGTACTGAAGCAAATAAGGGTTAAGTGACTTGTCCAGGGTCACACAACTAATAAATACCTGAGGCTGCATTTGAACTCAGATCTTCTTGACTTCAGGTCTGGTGCTCTATCCACGAATAACTTACTTGCCCCTGAAAATTCTGGAACTTATAATTTTGCGGGGAGGCTAGGTGGTACACTGGGCTAATTATATAGGTCAATAAGGTCAGGGAGCAGATTTACCATATTTTTAGTTAAAACCTCCCGGTGTTGTAGGTGGAAGAAAAGAAGCTATGTCACTGAAATATTTATGAAATACTGATTCTATCACAATCACATTCCAGAGAACTGTGGCTGTACTTCATAACTTACTGGTAGGGTACTCTGTTCTTTAATATACACTGTTATGCCACACGTGGAGTATTTACCACTTCTTCACTTTCTTAGATGATAGACAATTAAAATTTAAAACTATACTAAGACTTTTGGTATGTCCTGTGTAACAGAAGATATATGAATGTGTATTTTGTACTGATTCTAAGCAACCAAATTATTAATAATTGTCTCCCAGGTACATTAGTATCATAAATGGGATTAGATTAATTCCAGTTGGGTCTGCTCCAACAAATTCAAATCGGCAAAATTTTATTAAGTACCTATCATATGTATGTGGGGCTATTTTGGATGCTAGGGATACAAAGTTGAAAAAATAGTTTTAATTAAAGAATATTATAATCTAGTACAAGAGGACATGATTACACAAGTGTTACAGTCAATGTAAAGGTATATATCTTCATTGTAGATTTTTTTTAAAAGGCCAAGGTCTCCCACTTGCATCTGGGGCCATCTCCAGTCATCCTGACCTATCTCTTGCCGCTGGACTCATGACTCTGGAAGAGAGTGACACTGGTGACTTTGCACAGCCCTGCCTCAGTCAAATCCAATTTGCTTACAAGTGAAGGCATCACCTTCCTGATGTCATTGGTTCTCTTTGAGAATGAAGGATGAACGACAACAATAATACATTATCAAAGTTATAACCAGGAATTTTTACAGCTGAGTCCTTTTCTGCCACTTCTATGTCCAGATAACCTTCAACATTATTCAAGGAACACCATAAGTAAACCAAGTTGCTTGCTTACCTTTGGGGAGCCAGTTCTCACTTCTATTCTCACCACCCTGTCACCGGTGTCCCCTTGGGCACAGCTTCATCCCTGGTCCACCACTAAGTTCCATCTCTACCCTTCTTTAAGGGAATAAAATTATTTGTTGGCAGTCTTTTAAATTCCCTGCCTTGGGGCAAATTTCTTGCCCTTAGCCAAGTCTCTTAAAATAAAACAAAGCCATTATTAACCTACAGCAGTCCTGTAAATTGGCATTCTCATTTGTCATTTTTTGGAAATGTCATCAAAATATTTATTTTAAACTCCTACAAATTCATGGCCAAAATTCCCTTCTATCCAAGAGTAAAATATATCATTTTGGTAGGTAATGAGCTCTCCATCAAAGTCCTCTCTCAGGGAAGGGTAGATGGGTTATTTCCCAAATATACCATGGAAAGGATTTCTGTCCAAGTATAATTTGGACTAGATGATCTCTTAGCTCCTTTCTGACTCTGAGATTCTGATTTTAAAGGCCAGAAGCTGGGGATTCCTTGGCAGCCAGAACGTTTGTGGAGACCTGGCTGAGGCAGACAGTTTCAGGTGGTAATGGTGACGGGGGTCTCCAACATTTGGTTGTGTTGCCATTTCCTCCCCCTTTTTTCATGAATTTGGTTTGCATCAACCAATTTTTACAAAATCCTACCACACATGACCAAATAAGATTTCTTAGAACTATAAAACTGAGAACCACACCCTATAGTCTAAGATAAGCCTCAGGTTCATAATCATGGAGTCAGTTCTTCCTCTACCTATATTTGTTGTCTACCTAAAACAGCCCTCTGTTTTCTTACCCTTCCTTACTCCTGCACATGGCCACTATTTAAAGCATAGTATTTTTATTTGGAAAAGGGGCTTAAAATGGTGCAATTAGTATTAGCAGAAAAAGGAGTTGAAAGTTCATTAAAATCATATCACTTTTCTTTATGTTGCTCTACCCTATATTTTTGCATAAATAGGATGAAATAAGGCAAATAAATCGCTTCTCAGGCAGAAGCCTTTCCTCACAAAGAGTGACGGCCATATATAAAACAATGAAAAATTTAAATGCCACTAGATCCTGATGATGATAGCAATAATAATCATAGCTAGGATTTATATAGCACTTAAAGGTTTGTGAAGAATTTTGTATAGGCTAGCTTATCTGATCCTTAGAATAACCTTCTGAGGTAGGGGTCACTGTCACCTAGGGCAGAGATTCTTAATGTTTATTGTGTCGAGGATCTCTTTGGAAATCAGGTGAAGCCTATGGACTCCTTAGAATGCTTTTAAACAATTCAAAATGGATGGAAATGTTTAATTTCAGTTAGAGGTTAGTGAAAATAATGGTGTAATTTTTACCTATCCAAGTTCACTGATCTCCTGAAGTCTATCCACAGACTTCTTGGGGCTATGTTGACTCCAGGTTAAGAAACCCTTTTCCAGACTGAAAGGAATATATATAATATATAATATATATATATATAATTATATGTTTTACAAGAAATATTCTGAGATTCTGAGAAGCCCTCACTCATCATTTCATAATATAGTGCAAAGCATTCAGAATTCATTAGAAAATTTACTTTTATTTTGTAAAAAGATTTTGAAATCATTCCAAGATAAGAGACTGAAATGAGCCCATACTAAAACTGTGTTGATGCATCACAAGTATCTAGAAATAAGTTGCCAGAGGGTATATCCACATCTCAAAGAACTCTGAGAACCAATGACCATAGCTCAGGTCCACAGAAGTTTGGGTGAGCATTTGAGGCTGACATAAAACCAAATTCTTTTTTACGTATTCACCTAAATATTCAGGAACACCATTGATAGCGTTAAAAAAAATAGAGAAACAACCACATTATTCCAAATCTGCCAATGATAAAAACTCACCATCATAGTATTACAAATGTCCTTTACATAGGGTTTTGCATTGCCTCGGAGACACAAAAGAAACTTGTCTGTAAAATGTTAAAAGAACTATAGGTCTTCTTAAATGTTGGCTAGTTCTTTTATGAGTAATTTGTGGAACTATGTGTCAGGAATTCTACGTGATAAAAAGGCATGGATAGGTTGAGCTCTGCCCTGGTGGAGAGAGTATCCATGCAGGGGCAATTCAATGAAACAAATATTTATTAAAAACCTACTATATGGAAGACATTGAATGATCTCTGCCCTCTGGGATTCTACATTTGACTGGGGTGGCAGCAGGGATGATGTGCACAATATGTATGCAGAGAAGTACATAAATACAAAGTTAATATCGATAGATAGATAGATTGATTGATTTTGACTCAAGCCTCCTGCCCACCACCCGACTTCCCACCCCTTTCTGCTGTCTAGATCGAGGAAAATGTAAATTGGAGGACAGAATGCTGAACCCAATGCTGTAAACTTATAAAAAAAGGACTTAGTTGTTTTCGGAGACACTCATGAGAAAAACACAAGGAGAAAGAACCTACAGACATGTAGGGGAATCTTGCTCCTCAACATGCCCTTGAATTTCAGATAGTCTTCTTAGAGATGGTGGTGAGGGGAATTCCCCTTGAGTGAACTCAGGCCTTCTCTCTCTTTCATGGAGCTGAGATTTTATATTGCTCACAACTGAAGAACTCAGTTATTGTTGTATATTTTTATTTTTTCCATTTATTATGATTATATATTCCCAACTTCAAGTTACCATTTTGCTTAGATAAAGGGGTTTACTCACTTTTAGTTCTTTGTGATGGTCTTTTGAGTGACTAGCTAATAGAGGCCAAGTTGGCAAGGATGAGGGATTGTCTACTCTCTTTAAGAGAGATCAGGAAAATAACTTTTGTTCTGAACCTATCATCCCCTAAGCTACTAACATTTTAGAGGGATGGATGGGTATAATTCCAGCTCAATACCTCTCTTAGAAATTGGAGGAAAGAGAACTCAGCCTAGGCAGTTGTTCCTGGGGCCTGCCTGCTGCTACACTCCCGATAGCATTCTTGCCTTTTCTCCTCCCTGCAGAAAAGTGTCAGACCATATCTATCCATGACATACACAAACCATATATATATATGTAGACAACCCATGAAGGTGCATATATATTACACATACATATACATAAAATAATTTGAAGATGGAGAGGGCATTAACGATTGAGGGGGATGAAGAAAGTAGGGGGAGGGATCCTTTGAATTGTGTCTAGGAATTTCAAGAAGTGAAAGTGAAAGGACAATGCATTTTGGGCAGAAGGACCACCTGTGCAAAGTCACAGAGGTGAGAAACAGAATACCATGTGAGGGGAACACGTGTCTATAAGGTCAGTTTGACCGAAGTTGACCTTATGCCAATTGTCAGTAAAAGTTATAAATGTGATGATCGTGGGAAGATTTTCTGCTGGGGGAGAAGCTTACTCTATATCTATCAATTTGGACAAGAAGGAAGCTTTTTTAATCCCTCTATTCTTTTCAGGTTCAGAGCATATAACATCTCCTAATGAAACCCTCTGTCTCCTTTTGCATCTTGGTCCTACAGTGGATAGAGATTCAAATCCAGCCTCAGAGACTTCCTACTTCTGTAATTTGGGGCAAGTCACTTAAAATCAGCCTGCTTCAGTTTCTTAAACTGTGAAATGGGGATAATAATACCTTCCAGGGTTATTTTGAGGCTCAAATGAGATAATTTCTAAAAGGCACTAATATAATGCTTTGCACATGGTTGGTGCTTAATAAATGCTAATTTTCTTCCTTCCTTAATCCCCTTCTCTGTTGGTGCTCTGTCCTTCTTCAAATTATTACTTGCACATTGATCTGTTTACATGTTGTATCTCCCCCTCAGTAGAATATAAGTGCCTTTAGAACAAGGACTGGGTTTTTGTTTGTTTGTTTGTTTGATGCTTTTTCTTTTTCTTTTGTTTTGTTTTTGCTTTTTTTATCAGAAGGGCTTAGCATTATTCTTGCACATAGATAGTGCTTACTGAATTGCAATGATGATGGCACAAAATATACACAAAGACAGCCTGACTGCTCTCAGGTGATATGGATTCAGTGCTGTGGGAGCTTGCCATATTTGAGGTGATATTTAGCTGCGTGCATTTCAGTGCTAAGAACTCTTGGAGCTTTGGTGTAGATGCAACAAATCTTGAGCAGTCCCTTCTTCCTACCCATACCTCATGACGTTGGTTTGGAGCAGGATGCTACATCATTTAAAAAAAGGATAAACACCTTCTTGCTTGTTGCCTTCCTTTGACTCTTTCCTGGGGTAAGTAATTCTCTGTCTCTAGACTTTCCACAAAGACAAAAAAGGAGGAAATGTATGCTTCTCCTCACCTATGTAACATGGCAGCCACTCCTGTGTGACAATTAGACAAGAGGTTGTGGGGTTGGAGAGGGGGTGGCGTCATGTAGGGCAGCATGTGCCTGAGCCCCCAGCTGCCATTTCTTCTTTGTATTTCCTTTTCTTGAAATGAATGTCTAGATAACCTTGTGAATTCGAGATACCCGGAGGTCTTGTTTCCATTGTGCTTAAGTGGCTGGTGAAGAGGAGAGAAGTATTGGTAGGATAGTGAGCCCTAGTCCTGGCCTGGATTGGCAGGAGATAGTGCAGAACCAGGATGAAATGTGGAATTACTGTTCAATAATCCCTTAATCTGCTCTATGTCCTAATATTAATACTAAACCTCCAAGTAAGGTTTTGTTTTGTTTTTTTTTTTTTTTGCCGGGCAATGAGGGTTAAGTGACTTGCCCAGGGTCACACAGCTGGTAAGTGTCAAGTGTCTGAGGCCGGATTTGAACTCAGGTACTCCTGAATCCAGGGTCGGTGCTTTACCACTGTGCCATCTAGCTGCCCCCTCCAAGTAAGTTTTTTTTTTTTAATAATTTTTTTTTTTTTTGCAGGCAACGGGGGTAAAGTGACTTGCCCACGGTCACACAGCTAGTAAGTGTCAAGTGTCTGAGGCCGGATTTGAACTCAGGTACTCCTGAATCCAGGGCCGGTGCTTAACCACTGCGCCATCTAGCTGCCCCCTCCAAGTAAGTTTTAATAGTAGTTTTGATATACCAATTGTCTGTGTCTTGTCAACACAGGCTCTGTTTTGCATCTTTTAGCATTTTTTTTGATGAGGCAATTTGGGTTAAGTGACTTGCCCAGGGTCACACAGCTAGTAAGTGTCAAGTGTCTGAGGTCACATTTGAACCCAGATCCTAGCTGCCCCATGTTTTAGAATTTTTTAAAGTAGAAGAAATAAATACTTGTTCCCTCTCTGATTTACAGTGTACATTGAATACCTCTAACTCCTTCTAGGAGGTCCTAGACATGATTCAATATCAAAAACTTAAGCATTTTTTTTCTGGTTGTGCTGGGGTTAGGGATATAACAAACACAATAATAGAAGAAAAGGATGCTTAACCCCATTCATTAGGGGCCAGGCCCCTAAGGATAGAACTGTCTAATTTTATACTTAGGTCTAGAGTAGAGGAGGTTCTAGATGGAGAAGGCAATGATAGAGTGTCTTAGCTTCTTATGGACCTAGTAGTTATTCCTTAATGTTACATAATAATAAATGTTTGTTGACATGATTTGGATTGGATAAAGGTTCTTTAGTTCAAGCAGTGCTTAGTGACTATAATCCCCTGTTACTTCTCGAAATATCTGAACACTGCACTATTTGTGAAGCCTTCCTAGGAAGGAGATTTGCTCCTATATTAGACTGTAATTTTGACTGATGCTGACTTTGCTAAAATTCCTTTCCCATGGTTTCTGGGTCAGTAATTTACCTTCTACCAAGCTTTCTCTATTCTGATTCTAAGTCCTTAGACTGTACATCATTTCATTGCTCTTCTACCTTGGAGTATTTAGTCAACAGCTCTCAATTATGCATTTAATTTAATTGCATATTTAATTAATTAATTAATTAATTTTAGTGAGGCAATTGGGGTTAAGTGACTTGCCCAGGGTCACACAGCTAGTAAGTGTTAAGTGTCTGAGGCCAGATTTGAACTCAGGTACTCCTGACTCCAGGGCCGGTGCTCTATCCACTGTGCCACCTAACTGCCCCCATTGCATATTTTATAGAGGTCTTCTTTTGGGTTGTTCTTCTTGACCTCATCTTTGACCCCTTGATTTATCAATATAATTTTACACTTAGACTATTTTCTATATTTCCTTAAGAATTAGGGTCAAAGAGCCTGTTCTTTATACTTTAAGGATGGAGGGATATTTTTACTTATCCTATACTTTTTGATCTGTGAGGTAAAAAAGGAATCTGTAAATTGTGTCTTATGAATTAACCATTCATTCTTTTCCATCCTTTCAACATGCCAATCAAGCAGTCAACCTACTTTTCCTCTAGATTCATAACATTTCTTCTTCAGTCTCATTAACCGATTTTCCTTTTGTTCCACATGAAGAAGAAAGCTCATTTAAGCAGCTAAAAGCCCTAGGAGTTAGAATACTGATTTTCCTCAGCTACAAAAGATAAACCCAGGTCAGGATCTTGTTTACAGAATATAAAAATAAATCCGACAGCCCCCAGAGTAGGAATAGAACAAGGGTGTTCCAGTCAAAAGGGTAAGGTTGTCTATAGAGTTTCACGTTTGGATCAAGACATCAAAACTACAGGATCTCTGGGATTGGGAATGGTTCTACTGAGAAATGGATGAAAATGGGTTTTATATCATACTAGCCAACAATAAGTCAAGACATCTTCCCCCATAACACTTTATCTAGTTTCACTATGCATTTGGCACAATTCCTGGAATTCCAAAGTTCACAGAAAGATGCTTATGGAGATGTAATACCACAGAATATGGTATATTTTCCTCACTGATACTGTTTTTGAAATAGGAAATAATACAGGGTTTTATCCCTTTATTCTAGAGCAGGGTCATTATCATACCATGAATATGCTGGCTTGGGCTCTGAACAATTGGATCAATTTAGGTAAGAATAAATTGGAAGCAAAAATCAGTGTATTGCTGGTGAATATTTAACAACTGGCTCTCTTATAAAATGACTGTGACACACTTTAAAGTTTAATCTGCACTATTAACATTTTCTCCATTACCTTCTTAAGTCTAGACAATCAACAAAACAAAACATCAAACCCTGATTTGTAGTATATGTTGATTTCTGAGATGTAAATGTTACACTGAGAATTTAACAATCAGATTCCATCAGCTGTTCAAGTTGGCTTCAGCATACCCCAGGCTAAAACCATATCTGTCAAGTCTTAGGAAGGGCCTGTTTTAGGGGGAAGCACTGTCTTTGTTACTGGATATATATCATTACCTGATGTATATCATTAAGCAAAGTTGATATCAGAGGCAGGTTTAATTTTCCCTACATAAATAAAGGCATGATACATCATGTGCTACTCAGGACCATCACATTTCTTTATTAAAATGTGTCCTTAATCTTCACATACAACAAATCTTACAATGTGAGTAAGCAATATGGAAAATAAACATAGACAAAAATAAATCTGTTCTATTCTACTTGTGAAGGTCATGAGTCCAACTGTGTCTTTAGAAAAAAATGAAAATTTCTAGAAGGGAAAAATGGTATTCTTTAAAATTCCATTTTACAACATGTACATGTAGTGTGATTACTACAGAGCATGGGTTGGATACAGTTGAACAGGTTTTTATGGTGTCCCGTTGATCTTTGGGGCAAGTATAAAAGTATTGTGAAGTCTCTTTTGAAGGGCTGTTCACCACAAAGTCTTCCATGAAGGCAATTGCTAGAAACATTGCTGTAACACGCTGAGTCAAATGACTGATACCCTGCTTAGGAAGTGACAGGAGCCTGGAGAACAGGATCCATGCGTATGAAGAGAAAGCAGAGAAAATGGAAAAGAGAGTCCCCTGGTATCTGAAAAATCACAAAGTGGGCCAGGAAGTTTTGGCTGTGCCAGCTCCTTAAAAAGAAGTGAAAGGAAAGGGTCACTGGGATTAGGAAGGCACTTCTTAGTGCTTTTAGAGGAAAGACATCCCTCAAAATGGCATTATTACGCTAGTCCCAGAAGAACTCACCGTCCATGTTGGACCTGTTCCAACTGTCACCTCCATAAATGGGGTGTATGTCAAAGTGCCCCCTCAACTGGCCACTTTGTCATGCTCTTCCCCCTTGGAATTTAATACAGTTTGTAAATAGGGAGGATTATTTAGATCCGAATAATACCCTGCTCTGCATGACCTGCAAAATCATGAAGGAAAATGATCCAGACCTTGACAGGAGGACAAGGGTGAGGTTGATTAATGACTCCATGACCCCTATTTTTACACCATTTGATGTGACCTTGGGCAACTAACTCATCATCCAGAATAACAATGGCTGCTCATGCAGGGTCTTCATCGAGTTGATGCTCTGTTATGGCAATGACACGTTGGTGACAATTTTCAGCTGGGTGTTTTATAAAGACACCCTGGGCCGCCATAAAGACACGGCTCCAGAGGGAGTTAATGATGGTTTTGTGAACTGGATATGACTGACAGCTAAGAGGAGAAAAATGGAGCTGCTGGGCCATCTGCACAACTTATTTTTGTTTTTCAAGAAAAAACTGTTGTTAAAAGGTATAGATGCAAAAATCGACTTGAGAAGCAGCAAAGGTACCTTCTGT